>NC_092372.1:215783688-216101711 GCF_030028105.1 Mobula birostris | reverse complement strand
TTACTTGTTATTTATTGGATATTTCTAAATTTAGTGGAACATTTATTGCATTCATCAGCTTGGAGATGAAATGAAATGAAGAGAACAGGGATAACAATTCTCAGCTGGCAAAATCTGAGATGCGTAAAGAAATCTGAGTCAGTTCTGCCCAAAAGAACAAGCTAATGTTTTGTTTCCTTATGCTTTCTTTCTTTTTTGTCCGTATGCCAGTTCATCTAAAAATTGATTTGCCAACTTGTAACATACCGGGCAGATCCACCTGTGTGAGCACAAAGTCTTCTGGAGGACTATTCAGCCGTGGACAGGCAAGGACAGAGGATGTTCATAAATTCCAAGTGCATACAAAACATTTTCTTTTTAATTTGATACCAAGATGGTTGTCCTATTTCTTCTTCTATATTTCTGATGCTTGGTTCAATTGTAATTAAACTGTATCTTGAGAAGGCTGTGGGAACTGGGTTACAAAAAGTAATCATCTGAAACACTTTAGATCATTTCTCCATTTAGATGCTGTCAGTACCGCTGCACTTTTCCAGCATTGCTATTATTTTATCTTTTCAGATTTCCCTTTCCTTTTATCTGAGCAACTAGAGCCCTGCCTGGAAGGGTAATTACCATTCCATTGTAACCTGGCTAATTAATCCTGCAAATCCATTCCAAGTTGAACAAAGCTTTCTTATCCCCTGAATGTTTGCAGACAAAATGGACATTAGAGGCAGTCCTTCTTCCAGTGGAGACAGCTTTCCTAGGCAACAATCAAAATCATTAATTCCAACAACTCAAATCGGCTTTTACTTGTTGTCAAAGTTATTATCAAATGAGATAGTGGCCACTTTATTAGGTACACCTGTATACCTGCTCACTAATGCAAATATCTAATCAGCCAACTCATGTGGCAGCAATTCAATGCATAAAACTATGCAGACAAGATAAAGACGTTCAGTCTTGTTCAGACCAAACACCAGAATGGGGAAGAAATTGATCTAAGTGGCTTTGAATGTGGAATGATTGTTGGTTGGGGTGGGGTGGTTTGAGTATCTCAGAAACTGCTGATCTCCTGGGATTTTCATGCACTAAAGTCTGTAGAGTTTTCAGAGAAAACAACAAAAAGTATTCAGTGAGCAGCAGGTCTGTTGGAAAAAAACACCTTGTTAATGAGAGAGGAGAATGGCCAGACTGATTCAAGCTGACAGGAAGGTGACAGTAACTCAAATAACCATGCATAAATAGGTGGTGTACAGAAGAGCATCTCTGACTGCAGAACACGTCAAACACTGGAGTAGATGGACTACCACAGCAGAAGACTGCACCGGGTTCCACTCCTGTATCTAATAAAGAGGTCACACATTGTAGATCTACAATAAAAGCAATCCCCAAAACATGAATGTCACCATGCCCTGAAACAAACAAGTATGGAAAAGCTCGGAAGCAGAACAAAAAGGGAAGGATGTCCTGACATGACTCATGTACTTTCTGGATGAGTGGAGAAGCAGTAAAAATTTAGCAAAGTGTATTTGCAATGGATTGCAGCTCACATATGCACACAGTGACAAAGTAAGAAGTTTAAGGGATTATTTCCTCCATTGGAAATATAAAGTAAATTTCCAAACACTGAAGTCAAATAATCATACAAGATCATTAAAATTTGTATCAGTCTTTGGGTGAGCTATCCAATTAACCATTCTTTCCCTCTCAAACACATAAGACCACCTTGTGTAACACATGCCATTATGTCACATTTGGTGGAAGGACTCAGTGTTACCTCCTAGAAGAAACTGAAGTAGATATTACCTTTATTTAATTCGTGCATAACAAATGTCACTACCAGTGTCTCTGTGATAAAACTGGTGACAGGCAGTAGCCGAACTCCAGAACACAAGATCTGCCAGGACTTAGTCTTCAAGTGAGGGTGGCACGAAACAACAGAGGGGAGTAACGTTAAGGTGATTGGAGGAAAGTATTGGGCAGATGTCAGAGGTATGTCAGAAGGGCCAAAAGGCCTGTTTCTGTGCTGTAGTTTCTATAGTTCTATGGTTCTATGGTGTTTTTTTTTAAACACAGTGTGGTGGGTGCATGGAACATGCTGTCAGGGGTGGTAGAAGAGGCAGATACATTAGGGACTCTTAAGAAACATAGACACATGAATGATAGAAAAATGGAGGGCTATGTGGGAGGGAAGGGTTAGATTGATCTTGGAGTAGGTTAAGAGGTCGGCATAACATTGTGGGCTGAAGGGCTTGTACTGTGGTGAAATGTTCTATGGTCTACATTCTATGTTAATATGAAAATAAAAAGGGAAATATAAAAGTTTAAACAAAATTTCAGCAAGAACAAAAGGTAAATTTACCAAGCAATGTTGCCTCAGGCTAGAGTGCAACAACCGGTTAAAATGATAATCTTTCCTACTCTGAATACTTCTTGCTCACAATCCCAAAGTTACATTTTAATGATCCTGAACGCAAAAGGGTTCGCAAAAATCTCAGTGTCACTTTCTCATCACTTTCTCTTTCTCACAGCTTCCTCTGTGCATTTCTCCCTACCAATTTCCCCTCAATGTAGTCTATAACAGGTGTTAAAGAATATCGATAACAGGTGCATCTGCTCAGTGCTTTTAGCTGTAAATTCATTGCAATTTACTGCTAAAAGCACTGAACGGATACCCGTTACAGATATTCTCTCTTACAACATCCATCAGGAACCTCAGAAGGATGAATTTTGAAAGTAAAATAATTAAAAGCAGAACATTGAAAAGGGGAGACATCAGAAGGTCATGTTGCAACTTGACAAGTAAATGGAAGTGACTAATCAGAATACAAGACCACTGTAGACAAACTGCGAGTCAAATTAGGTGATGCAGAACCTGGGAAGTAGTCAATCAGCTCAAGACACTATTGGAAGATCCAGAGGGTCAGGTTCATCTTTGATAGCCAATCCTAAAACATTAACCTTTTCCCTTGTTCATATTATTTGATAATTCTAACTTCAACACAGTATTTATTGCATTCATCAGCTTGGAGGATGTGGTGGTGATATGAAGAGAGCAATTTAGGAAACATTTGTTAAGAACAGCACGGGATGAAGGACTTTGGCACACAATCTGGACCAAGCCTGCACTGACCATAATGCCAATCTACAATAATCACATTTGCATGCACAGAGTCCATACCCTTCTATTCCCTACTTGACAGGTGTCTGTCTAAATGCTTTTAAAATGTTGTTATCATATCTGCTTTCAGCATATTCCCTGGCAAATGTGCTCCAGGCCCCTCCTACCCCCTGGGTAAAAATAAAACTTGCTTCATGAATCTCCAACATGAGAAAATCTGCGGATGCTGGAATTTCAAGCCACACACATAAAAGTTGCTGGTGAACACAGCAGGCCAGGCAGCATCTCTAGGCAGAGGTACAGTCGAGGTTTCGGGCCGAGACCCTTCGCCAGGACTAACTGAAAGAAGAGCTAGTAAGAGATTTGAAAGTGGGAGGGGGAGGGGAGATCCAAAATGATAGGAGAAGACAGGAGGGGGAGGGATGGAGCCAAGAGCTGGACAGGTGATAGGCAAAAGGGATATGAGAGGATCATGGGACGGGAGGCCCAGGGAGAAAGAAAAGGGGGGGGGGCAGGAAAGCCCAGAGGATGGGCAAGGGGTATAGTCAGAGGGACAGAGGGAGAAAAAGGAGAGAGAGAAAAAGAATGTGTGTATATAAATAAATAACAGACGGGGTACAAGAGGGAGGTGGGGCATTAGCAGAAGTTTGAGAAGTCAATGTTTATGCCATCAGGTTGGAGGCTACCCAGACAGAATATAAGGTGTTGTTCCTCCAACCTGAGTGTGGCTTCATCTTTACAGTAGAGGAGGCCATGGATAGACATATCAGAATGGGAATGGGGCGTGGAATTAAAATGTGTGGCCACTGGGAGATCCTGCTTTCTCTGGCAGACAGAGTGTAGGTGTTCAGCGAAACTATCTCCCAGTCTGCGTCGGGTCTCACCAATATATAGAAGGCCATATCCGGAGCACTGGACGCAGTATATCACCCCGGCCGACTTACAGGTGAAGTGTCGCCTCACCTGGAAGGACTGTCTGGGGCCCTGAATGGTGGTGAGGGAGAAAGTGTAAGGGCATGTGTAGCACTTGTTCCGCTTACAAGGATAAGTGCCAGGAGGGAGATTGGTGGGGAGGGACGAATGGACAAGGGAGTCACGTAGGGAGCGGTCCCTGCGGAAAGCAGGGTCAGGGGGAAGATGTGCTTAGTGGTGGAATCCCGATGGAGGTGGCAGAAGTTATGGAGAATTATATATTGGACCCGGAGGCTGGTGGGGTGGTAGGTGAGGACCAGGGGAACTCTATTCCTAGTGGGGTGGCGGGAGGATGGAGTGAGAGCAGATGTGCGTGAAATGGGGAAGATACGTTTGAGAGCAGAGTTGATGGTGGAGGAATGGAATTCCCTTTCTTTAAAAAAAGGACATCTCCCTCGTCCTGGAATGAAAAGCCTCATCCTGAGAGCAGATGCAGCGGAGATGGAGGAATTGCAAGAAGGGGATGGCATTTTTGCAAGAGACAGGGTGAGAAGAGGAATAGTCCAGGTAGCTGTGAGAGTCAGTAGGCTTATAGTAGACATCAGTAGATAAGCTGTCTCCAGAGATAGAGACAGAAAGATCTAGAAAGGGGAGGGAGGTGTCGGAAATGGACCAGATAAACTTGAGTGCAGGGTGAAAGTTGGAGGCAAAGTTAATGAAGTCAACAAGCTCAGCATGCATGCAGGAAGCAGCATCAATGCAGTCGCCGATGTAGCGAAGGAAAGTGGGGGACAGATACCAGAATACGTTTGGAACATAGATTGTTCCACAAAGCCAACAAAAAGGCAGGCATAGCTAGGACACATACGGGTGCCTATAGCTGCACTTTTAGTATGGAGGAAGTGGGAGGAGCCAAAGGAGAAATTATTAAGGGTAAGGACTAATTCCGCTAGATGGAGCAGAGTGGTGGTAGAGGGGAACTGGTTAGGTTTAGAATCCAAAAAGAAGCAGAGAGCTTTGAGACCTTCCTGATGGGGGATGGAAGTATATAGGGACTGGACATCCATGGTGAAAATAAAGCGGTGGGGGCCAGGTAACTTAAAATCATCGAAAAGTTTCAGAGTGTGAGAAGTGTCACGAACATAGGTAGGAAGGGATTGAACAAGGGGTGATTAAAAACGTGTTGAGGTATGCAGAAATGAGTTCGGGAGGGCAGGAGCAAGCTGAGACAATAGGTCTACCAGGACAGGCAGGTTTATGGATCTTGGGTAGGAGGTAGAAATGGGAAGTGCGGGGTGTGGGAATCGGTGGAGCAGGAGCAAGCCGAGACAATAGGTCTACCAGGACAGGCAAGTTATGGATCTTGGGTAGGAGGTAGAAATGGGAAGTGCGGGGTGTCATGAATCTCCTTTCATCTTACCTCCTCTAACCTTAAAGCAATACCCTTTAGTATGACATTTCCACTCTAGGAAAGAGACTCCATCTATGCCTCTTATCATTTCATACAGGTTCAACCCTCAGCCTCTAAAGTCAACTTTAGCAATAAAGCCTCTCTGCATTGGAAACAAAAATCAAGCCAAAAATGATGGAAAGCCAGATTAAGGCTTGATCAGTAAAGTTAAATTATATGAGCAATATATAAAAAGAAAACAAAATAGAGGGTTTAAGAGGCTTGCAGAAAGAATTTGAGTCTACAGTTTTGACAACTACAGGCATGAGTACCAATGGCAATGCAATTAAACTAGTCTGATTATTCATGATCTCGATTAGAATGTAGATAGCACAATTAGTAAATTTTCAGATGACATTAAAGTGAATAGAATAATATAGAATAAAGAAGGTTATCTAAGATTACAATAGAACACAGATCAACTGGGAAAGTGGGGAAGGAAATGGTAGATGGAATTTAACTCAGACAAGTGCAAAATAGAAAGTTAGGGCAGGGCAGAATATAAATAGTGCATGGGAAGGCTTGGGGACTGTTGCTGAACAGAGCCACCTTGGGGTACAAGTACACTGTTCCCTAAAAAGTGGCAACACAGGTAGACATGGTGCTGAAGAAGGCATATAGCACACAAAAGGCTGGAGGAACTCAGCAGGTCAGGTAGCATCTAGGAAAATGAATAAACAGTCGATGTTTTGGGCCAAGACCCTACATCAGGACCAAACCATACACTGTTTATTCCTTTCCACAGATGCTGCCTGACCTGCTGAATTCCTCCAGCATTTTGTATAGTGTGCGTTACTCTGGATTTCCAGCATCTGCAGAATCTCTTGCGTTTATATATGGCACTGTTGGCTTCACTGTCTGAGGCATTCAGTGCAAGAGTTGGGATGTCAGATTTCAGTTATACAAAGCACTGCCTAGGCCGCACTTGGGAGTTCTGTGCTCAGGTCTGGTCACCACACTAAAAAAAAAATGTGATTAATCTAGAGAAGATGCAGAAAAGATCCACAAGGATGTCTTAGGTTGGTGAGTTACAAGGGGAAATGAGATAGGTTGGGTCTGTTTCCCTGGAGTAAAGGAGGCTGAGAAGTCATGTTATACACTATTATGAGAGGCATAGATAAAGTAGCTAGTCAGACTCTGTACCAATAATAGGGGTAACCAAGAGTTGAAAGCATAGGTTTGTGAGAAGGTGAAGGTTTAACGTGTCATCTGAGAGATAAGATTTTCACACATGGAGGTAGGAATATTAACAACATTCAAAAAGGTACTTGTATAGGAAAAGGTTTCGAGGGATATGGGCCAAACATGGGACTAGCTTAGAAAGGAACCTTGGTCATCATAGACCATTTGGGCGGAAGGGTATATTTCCAAGCTATATAACTCTATAACTGTAAGAGTATTTAAAAAGCATCTGGACAGCTACCTGAATAAGCAAACCATAGAGGGATATGGAATAGTGCATGCAGGTGGAATTACCATAGACAGGCTTGATTGCTGGTGGATTGAAGGGCCTGTTTTTACGATGTACAACCATATTATAATGGGATATCTCAGAGGCTGATGTGGTAGGGGGAGTATAAAGGAATAGGGAACAGTTGGCTCATGAGACATTTTTAACAATATGCTCAAACAGTCTCCACCCTGACACATAGAGCAGCTTATTCAATCAAAATAAAGGGAAAGATAAACTATAGATAAAGTCAGAGGCAAAATATCTCAAACTTATTAAAGTAATGAAGCTTGAAGATTTTCATAAATTCTCAAATTGATCACAGACCATGCACACTACCTAGTGGGCCAATTCTGTAATTACAGATGCAGCACCAGAACAGTAAAGAGAAGTTTGGAAATAAATTATAGATTGGGGATCTCATTCTTTTCAAAGTGTAGACCAAACAACCAGTTCTTCATACCTTTTATAAGACTGAGTATCAAAATATTATGGTTACGTATATTAAGGCAAGCCTCAAAATCCACCTATAATATTAATGCTCAGAACATTCTCCCTTTGCCCCTTCTAACTGTGAAATGATCTTATAGAGGTGTATAAAATCATGAGGAGCATAGACAGGGTGTATACACTGACTCTTTTTTCCAGGGTTGTGGAGTCAAGACTTAAGAGGGCAGAAGTTTAAAATGAAGAGAAAGATTTAGTACTAACTTTAAAGGAAATTATTTTTTTACACGCAGAGGGTATATGTGGAAATGAGTTGCCAGAGGAAGTGGTTGAGGTAGATACAATCGCGTCCAAAAGACAACTGGACAGGTACATGGATAAGAAAGTTATACCCAAGCACTGGTAAATAGGATCAGCTTGGATAGACATCTTAAGCAACACACACAAAATACTGGAGGAGCTCAGCAGGTCAGATAACATCTATGGGAAACAGTAAACAGTCTACGATTCAGGCTGAGACCCTGAATCGGGACTGGAATGAAAGAAAGAAAGGGGAGAAATCAGGGTAAGAAAGTAGTGGGAGGGGAGGGAGAAATACAAGGTGGTAGGTGATAGGTGAAACTGGGAGAAGGGGAGGCGGAGTGAAATAAAGAGCTGGAAAGTTGATTGGTGAAAGAGATAAAAGACTGGAGAGGACAGAAGACCGTGGAAGAAAGGGAAGGGGGAGGAGCACCAGAGGGAGGTGATGGGCAGGGAAGGAGATAAGGTGAGAGAGGGAAATAGGAATGGGGAATGGTGAGGGGGAGGGCAATTACTGTAAGTTCAAGAAATCAATGCTCGTGCCATCAGGTTGGAGGCTACTCAGACGAAAAATAAGGTGTTGCTCCTCCAACCTGAGTGTGGCCTCATCGTGGCAGAAGAGGAGGCCGTGGACTGGCATGTCGGAATGGGAATGGGAAGTAGAATTGAAATCGGTAGCCACTGGGAGATCACACTTTTTGTGGCAGATGCAGCAAAGGTGCCCGGCGAAGTGGTCTCCCAATTTAGAGCAGAATTGGAGGAAATGAGAGAAGGGGTGTCATTTTTACGTATTGAATTGAATTGAATTGACTTCATTTCTTACATCCTTCACATACATGAGGAGTAAAAGTACCATGAAGCATACCCCACCCCCTTTACTCATCTGAGGGTGGTCTTTAGACCTGTCCGCCTGGAACAGGGAGAACCCAGAGGGCTTGATGGCATGATCCGGGATCTCCTCCATCAACCAGGTCTCCACGAAGCACAAAACGTTACATTCCTTTGTTTCCTACTGGTAGGAGATTCTGGCTCTCAGTTCGCACAGCTTGTTGTCCAGGGACTGAACATTAACCAGGATTATGCTAGGGAGCAGCGGCCAATTAGCATGCCGTCTCAACTTCACCAGGACGCCGGCCCTTCTCCCTCGCCTCTGGCGCCGTTTTGGAGGTAGCGGCGGTGTAATGAGCCTCCCATGGATCGTGTAAGCAGGGGTTCCCAGTGTAGAAAAGGCGGCATGTTGTGGGTAAATGCCACCTTCCTGATGTTCGGAAGAGTCAGCCTATCGTATCTGATGTGGCTATCAGCTTCTTGAGCAAGGAATGCGAAGAAAATTGCAGAAATTACCAGTACACTATAAGGTTGGTACGGAGCTCACAACACAGCTGGGACAAGGTGGGATAGGTATAGTCCAGAAGGATATGAGAGTCAGTGAGTTTATAAAAGATATCAGTAGAGGCAAAGTTGATGAAATGGACGAGCTCAGCATGGGTTCAGGAAGCAGCAACAATGCAGTCGTCGATGCACTGTAGGAAGAGTTGGGGAGTGATGCCAGTGTAGCTTTGAACCATGGACAGTGTTGCTTACTCTTTTCCATAGATGCTGCCTGGCCTGCTAAGTTCCTCCAGCATTTTGTGCATGCGGCTTTGGATTTCCAGCATCTGCAGATTTTCTCATGTTTGGATGGACATCTTGGGTTGGTATAGACCAGATGGTCTGAAGGGCCTGCTTCTATGCTGTATGAGTCTATGATGTATACAGTAGTTCCTAATAGCCTTCAAAATGTTGACTTTTAATTACCCCACTTCACAATGACTCCAGTCTAAGAATCGACCAATGTACAATCTGAAAGGACAGGAAATCTTCAAATCAGGAATAGGTGAATATAATAAAAGATAAACTGTACAGGTCGGCTACACTCACAAAGATACCCTAAACAAGACAAATAAAATGACAATCAAAATCAACTGATGTGCTCAAACCATTTCTATTACATACAGTATATCTGATGAAATTATATAAATTAAGGCTAAATCTGTGGTATTTAACTCTGGCGACCTAGGTCTGTATAAGAAAACTAGGTATGACCTGCGGAGGGCTATTTCAAGAGCCAAGAGAGGCTGGCGACGACATCGGATGCAACACACACAGGGTAGGGCTTGCAGGCCATTACCTCCTACAAAGCAAAACCCAACATCATTTATGGCAGTGATGCTTTACTGCCAGACAAGCTCAATGCCTTTTATGCTCGTTTTGAAAGGGACAATAAAACTACAGCTATGAGGATCCCTGCAGCACCCGGTGAACCTGTGAGTTCTGTCTCAGAGGCCTACGTCAGGTTGTCTCTCAGGAGGATGAACCCTCGCAAGCTGGCAGGCCTTGGTGGAGTACATGGTGAGGCACTGAAAATCGAATGGTGGGAGTATTCAAGGACATTTTCAATCTCTCAATACTACAGTCGGAAGTTCCCACCTGCTTTGAAAGGCAACAATTATACCAGTGCCCAAGGAGAGTAGTGTGAGTTGCCTTAATGACTATCCAGTAGCACTCATACCCACTGTGATGAAATGCTTTGAGGGGTTGGTCATGGCTAGAATTAATACCTGTCTCATGAAAGACCTGAACCCACTACAATTTGCCTATCGCCACAATAGGTCTACAGCAGACATGATCTCAATGATTCTCCAAGTGGCCTTGACAATGCAGAGGACTCTGCAAAGGCAGGGCATCTGGTGTATGTCCTGGATGGGGGTGACAGAGACCGCAATGATTCTCTCAGCAGTCCTCACAATCTGTTGTAGGGTACTGTGCTCAAATGCCTTGCACGTCCCATACCAGATACAGCTGGTCAGGACCCTCTTGATGGTGCTCCGGTAGAACGTGGTTAGAATGGGGGTGGGGAGCCTGACTCGCCTCAGTCTCCTCGGGAGATGGAAGTGTTGCTGTGCTTTCTTGACTAAAAAGGTGGTGTTGAGGGACCTGATGAGATCACTATGATGTGCATTCCAGGAAACTTGGTGCTCCTGACTCTCTCCACGGAGGAGCCATTGATGTGCAGTAGTAGGAAGTGGTCAGCCTGCAACTTCCTGAAGTCCACAATTATCTCTTAGTCTTGTCGATGCTGAGGCTCAAGTTGTTGTGTTCACACCAGTCCATAAGCCACTCTACCTCCTGCCTGTATGCCAACTGTTGCTGACGAGGCCAACCAATGTTGTGATATCATCAAACTTAATAGAAGCATAGAAAACCTACAGCACAATACAGGCCCTTTGGTCCACAATGCTGTGCTGAACACATACTTACTTTAGAAATTACCTAGGGTTACCCATAGCCCTCTATTTTTCTAAGCTCCATATGTTGTGGTTAGAGCTGGATCTATCAGTACAGTTGTACCTCAGCAGTGTGAACAATAGTGGGTTAAGGTTTCAAATAAATGAAAATAAAATAAAAACTTACAGATGCTGAAAATCTGAAATAAAACAGGGTAAGATCTATAGGAATGTTTAACATGCCAAATCAGACACCTTTGTCACATTCCAAGATGACAGTGCTCTGACCTAGAACATTAACTCTGTTTCACGGATACCACTTGACTTACCGAGTGATGCCAGCATTTACAGGTTTTGCATAAAGTTTCTTATAACCCAGCAAGCTAAATATGCCGGTGCCTTTAAAAGCTAATTACAGTTTGAAGATTCCCTGGAGCTACACTAAACCAACAGCTTGGAAGAATCAGTATGACCTCTGATGCTATTAGTAAAGAAAAAATGGCAGTGCCGAGGTGGAATTGATCACTATTTTACAACTCTGCGCGAGCTAGAAGCACAGCGCATTCTGTTTCCCCATAGAGGCAACTGACATGATTAACATTTGGGCTATTCTTGGATCACTTGAATGTACAGCAGATGCATGATTGGAAGCAGTGTATTTCAAAATTAAAATAATAATGTTTGTAGGGTTGTTCGCGGAGCCTGGAGGTTGCCAATGTTACGTCACAAGACGGTGACATCATCAGTTCGCAATTGAGTATTATTTCTGTTGATTGCTCACATTTATATTGGTCAGACTTGTGACTCTGATTGGTTGGCTGTCATGCTGGGTCCTGGCCAACTGGATAGCTGAATGATCTTCTCTGGCCCGTATCCCTGGTTATCGATCATTGTGAGTGTTGGTTCCTTGGGTGTCCGTGGCTCACCCCTTGGTCCCAATCCCACAGATGCACAAGTTGTGCCTGTTCAATGCGCTTGTTAATAGAGTCTTCTGTTGATAACCAAGCTCCTAAGAATTCTCTTGATTTCCTGTTTAGTGCTTGTGTCGGGATTTTTCTAGTTTTCCAGATGAATTTGTGTCCTTCTTGGACACAAGGATATCTGGTTGACCAGAACCAGCAAAGACTTGTGCCCAGTGCGACAGCCAACCAATCAGAACAATGAGTCAGACCAAAATAAGGTAAGCACTCAGCAGAAACAACAGTTAATTGTGCACTGATGTTACCTGAACTGATGACAAAACATTTGCGACCTAAACCTCCAGACTTGGCGAAAAACCCTATAAACAAGCAGCCAACCCGGCTACCAATCTTCCCTTTCATTTTATAAAACGATAATGTTGGATAACGTTTCAAGACAGCAAAACCTTTATTCTTCAAGTATGTTTTAAAAATACTGAAAATATATCCAAAGGAAGACTTAAGAAGGAATACCCTTCTCAAACACCTATGCCTGTGTGTTAAAGTGACACATCACCTGTTCTTTAGCATCTTAACCAATGTGTACGACTGTTGATCCTAGTCTGTAGCAGGTTCCTAGTTGTAAACCCCTTCCCATGAGTGAGGGTTGGAGGTCAGTAGGGGAGGGAGGGAGGGAGGGAGGGAGGGAGGGAGAGAGAGAGAGAGAGAGAGAGAGAGAGAGAGAGAGAGAAAGAAAGAGAAAAGTAAGTTAGCAGTGGTTGCTAGGGCTTACTTACTGAGAATTGCTGTTCAAGCAACAGGACCATAGAGAACTGCACTGACAGTTGATACTAATAGACTGGTCCGAGTGCTCCATCTGTACGTGCGTGTGTGTTATATCTGCAGTAGAGTACCATATGCCTGTTGAACTCTGCGTACAAAGTTTGGTTCCACTGAACCACTAAGTAAAACTCCTTCATACTAAGTTAGGATGAGCTTTATTTATCCTATGTACATCGAAACAGACAGTGAAAAGTGTCATTGGTGTCAAATCAAATCAGTGAGAATTATGCAAGGCAGCTCACAAGAGTCACTATGCTTCTGACACCAACATAGCATGCCCAACACTCACTAACACCTAACCATATGTATTTGGACTGTGGGAGGAAACCAGGTCACCCGGAGGAAACTCACACGGTCACAGGGAGAACATACAAACTCCTCACAGACAGTGGCGGGAATTGAACATCTTACAGCTAGCTCTGCAAAGCACTGTGCTAACCACTATGCTACTGTGCCGCTCTCTACAAAGCTTCAGTAGTGCCTAGGATGGCTCAGCTCCAGTGATCCAGGTTCAGGCTGATTTCCAATGCTGTCTGTGTACAATTGACATATTCTCCCTGTGAACACACGCTTCCTACGGATTTCCTCCCACACGGTATTGGGGGTAAGGTATTGGTGTGGGTGGAGAGTTGGTTAGCAGACAGGAAGCAAAGAGTGGGAATAAACGGGACCTTTTCAGAATGGCAGGCGGTGACTAGTGGGGTACCGCAAGGCTCAGTGCTGGGACGCCAGTTGTTTACAATATATATTAATGACTTGGATGAGGGAATTAAATGCAGCATCTCCAAGTTTGCGGATGACACGAAGCTGGGTGGCAGTGTTAGCTGTGAGGAGGATGCTAAGAGGATGCAGGGTGACTTGGATAGGTTGGGTGAGTGGGCAAATTCATGGCAGATGCAATTTAATGTGGATAAATGTGAAGTTATCCACTTTGGTGGCAAAAATAGGAAAACAGATTATTATCTGAATGGTGGCCGATTAGGAAAAGGGGAGGTGCAACGTGACCTGGGTGTCATTATACACCAGTCATTGAAAGTGGGCATGCAGGTACAGCAGGCGGTGAAAAAGGCGAATGGTATGCTGGCATTTATAGCGAGAGGATTTGAGTACAGGAGCAGGGAGGTACTACTGCAGTTGTACAAGGCCTTGGTGAGACCGCACCTGGAGTATTGTGTGCAGTTTTGGTCCCCTAATCTGAGGAAAGACATCCTTGCCATAGAGGGAGTACAGAGAAGGTTCACCAGATTGATTCCTGGGATGGCAGGACTTTCATATGAAGAAAGAATGGATGAACTGGGCTTGTACTCGTTGGAATTTAGAAGATTGAGGGGGGATCTGATTGAAACGTATAAGATCCTAAAGGGATTGGACAGGCTAGATGCAGGAAGATTGTTCCCGATGTTGGGGAAGTCCAGAACGAGGGGTCGCAGTTTGAGGATAGAGGGGAAGCCTTTTAGGACTGAGATTAGGAAAAACTTCTTCACACAGAGAGTGGTGAATCTGTGGAATTCTCTGCCACAGGAAACAGTTGAGGCCAGTTCATTGGCTATATTTAAGAGGGAGTTAGATATGGCCCTTGTGGCTACGGGGGTCAGGGGGTATGGAGGGAAGGCTGGGGTGGTGTTCTGAGTTGGATGATCAGCCATGATCATAATAAATGGCGGTGCAGGCTCGAAGGGCCGAATGGCCTACTCCTGCACCTATTTTCTATGTTTCTATGTTTCTATCCCAGGGACGAGCTGGTGAGTAAGTTAATTATCCTTATTGTGTAGGTAAGTGGTAGGAGTGGATAGGCACGTGGAGAGAATAAAACAGGAAATAGTATAAGACTGGGTTCCTATAGTGGCAGAGTCTAGGACCAGAGGGCACAGCCTCAAAATAGAAGGAAGTGCCTTTAGAGCAGATGAGGAGGAATTTCTTTAGCCAGATGCTGGAGAATCTGTGGAATTCATATTCATTACCGCAGTTGGCTGAGAAGGCCAAGTCATTGGGTATATTTAAACCGGAGGTCGATTAGTAAGGGCGTCAAAAGATTATGGGCAGAAGGTATGAGAATTAGGTTGAGAACATGATGGAATAGCAGAACAACCTCAATGGGCAGAATTGGCCCATTCTGCTCCTATGTCTTGTGGTCTTATGGTGTAGATGGGTGCTTAATAGTTGGCAGGGTGTGCTGAAAACCTGTTCCTGTGTTGTATGACTTCAACTAAAGCTACATTGGTGGTTCATGGAGAAAAGATCAACACGTCTTCTGGGCTCTACGACTCTATGACTCCTTTTAATTTGGAATAGAGATGTCACAGTCCCATATTAAATGCATATTTTCAAGGCCCATCACACTCCAGTGTTAGCTCACTCACTCATGTCAGAAGGCAACTGACTTCTTCCTGTTTACCTCATATAATTTGCAGAGCTCTGTAGAATTTCATTCTGGCATCATCCAGTAGCTGCTGTCAAATGACAGCATGGCTTTTGTTGGCTAAATAAAGGTGCTTTATTTTACTCTGCTGAATTGCATCTATTCGAATTGTACTGCATGAAAGAGCACCATCCATCTCATGAATAACAAAATAAATTTCAGACAGCATCACTGGAAACAAATAACTGAAACATTTATCTTTGGAAACTAGAAAAAATATGTTCAGATGGAATCTGTGTGGTTGTGCAGGATTCCCTAAAGGTTAACTTGCAGGTTGAGTCAGTGGTAAGGAAGGCACATACAAAGTTAGCATTCATTTTGCAAGGACAAGAATATAAAAGCAAAAATGTAATGCAGAGGCTTTATAAGGCATTGGAGTATTGTGGGCAATTTTGGGCCCCTTATCTAAGAAAGGATGGGCTCGTACGGGAAAGGATACAGGGAGATTCACAAGAATGGTCCTGGGATTGAAAGGGTTAAAATGCAATGAGCACTTGATGGCACTGGGTCTGTACTTGCTGGAGTTTAGAAGAATGCGGGGCGTTGGGGGGACTTCACTGAAATCTATCAAATATTGAAAGACCTAGACAGAGTGGACGTGGAGAGGATGTTTCCTATAATGAGAGAGTTTAGGACCAGAGGGCACGGCCTCAGAATAGAACGTCCCTTCAGAACAGAGATATGGAGGAATTTCTTTAGCCAGTGAGTGGTGAATCTGTGGAATTCATTGCCAGGGATAGCTGTGGAGACCAAGTCACTGGATATACTTAAAGTGGAGGTTGATGGGTTTTTGATTAGTAGGGGCATCAAAGGTTAAGGGGAGAAGGCAGGAGAATGGGGTTGAGAGGGATAATGATTCAGTCATTATGGAATGGTGGAGCAGTCTCAATGGGCCAAATTGACTAATTCTGCTCCTATGTTCCTATGTCTTATTGTTATGAGATGCTCCCAACCATGGCAGCTTACGAGATTTAAACGCTCTAACTCTCCGGAATATGGATAGTTGGCGCGGCCTCTTTAACAGCTTAGTTCCCATTAGTTGATAATCATGTTTTGGGTGCCAAAAATTGAGTATTTAGGGAACTCCCAAACATGGGTTCAGTGCTCAATCATAAGCCGACCTGTGATTTTGTCTAGTGTTTGTTTTGTGCTCAGTTTCTCAATCCTGCTTGAAACCGTGTCTCTATCCCAGCCTCGGATACTCCAGCATTTAGGTCCAAGACATCTTCGTCAAAGTCTCTCGTCACAGTATGAATGAATCAACATGGATCCAGCGGGGTATCAGATTCTATCGTCCACTGTAACTAGCCACAACGAAGATATTTCCTGACAGAGCCTGGAGATTCAAGACCGCCATTGGTCAACTTTTGCAAGGAGGAGGCCAGAGTCACTTGGGAGAACCAGTCGATCCTGCTCCGGAGCCAGTACATCTTCCAACCCCAGAGAGATCCGACAGCAACCCGGGCTCTTGCCACGGCTTCCTCATTTAATGCTCATTAGCATTTGAACTTCAGCCATCCTGGTTCCTTTCAGAGTGAGGAAAAGTGGCCTTCATTATCTCACTCCTGACCGGAACAGCCTTGGCCTGGGCCACTGCGCATTGGGAACATAGGTCAGAGTTCTATGCGATTTGGAGTTGTTCACGGTCACAATATCAGAAGGGTGTTTCATCACCCTGCCAGAGCCAGCCGAGCCTCAGACCACTTGATGGGGATTTGATAGGGGGACAGTCAGTGGCCATCCACATGATCAAATTTCAGACCTTGGCCCAGGAGAATGGCTGGAACAGGGAGGCTTTGGTCACGTTATACTGCTACAGACTCTGAGACAACAGAAGGATGCTCTCACCTTGGGAGAGCCAGCAGACAATTTAGAGGTTCTCATCAACCAGTCCATCCACCTCCATAATCATCTGGCAGAGCGAGAGTGGGATCACTCAGGAGGTCGAAGAGAGCCAGTCCAACCCCAGTCCCTGCACATCACAGTTCCTCTCTCCAACCTTGGGCCACAACCAGCCTGTCACCTGCTCAAGATCCAGTCAAACCCATGCAGGTCAGGTGAACTAGACTCTCCAACAATGAGAGGTCCTGGCATCGGAATTAAGGTTGCTGCTTTTACTGCTGGGAAGCAGATCGCCTGCGGCCTGAATGTCCAAAGCTGCAGCCACCTGGGGAACTGCTAAGAACATCCAGTGTCAGGAGGACTGTGATGGTAGCAACCACTACGCGCAATCAAACGGATTCTGGTTTTGTGCTGAAGGCAGAATTCACCTGGGGTAAGAGCTGGAGGCAGGTGAAGGATTTTGTAAACTTGGGGACAGTGGGTAATTCTCTGGATTTAGAAACCACCTGTCAGTTTGACATACTGCAATGAGAGTTGAGCCAGTCCTTGCTCATAACTGTCTTGGACATCAACCACTAGGTTCCGGGCAGATCCAGCAGCAGACTGTGGAATTGCAGAGAGGATACGGGATCATGTGGAAGTCATTAGTATCTACATCACTGATTCTTCACTCATACCCCTGATCCTTGGTACCTTTGGCTGTCCCAGCATAACCCATCAGTGGACTATGCTGATGGGGAGAATCATTGCTTGGTCCAGTCATTGTAAGAGGCTTTTTTTTTTAATGGCATGGTGTTCCAACACCCAGACTCTCTAGTGACCAATGACCTATAAGGGGGCAGGCTTCAGTGCAAGGGAACCTGAGACCTTTTGAAGACCTAGTGCAGTCCTCAAGAGCGGGCAAGCTGGTTCTGGCCAATGGAGCAGTGTGAGTCCCGTCACAATCAGTTCAGCATCCCACAGGAACTAGACAGAGTGAATTCCTAGGTCAGGAAAAGACCAAGGAGATGCCCAACTGGTCTGCGAGACTTGCCGCTAAGCTGAAGAGAACCGGCCGCCAGGTCTCAAGGAGAGGAAAGATTCCTTTACACTGATCCTTGAAGCCTATTCCCAGGGATTCAAGATCCCTCTGTAACACCACACTGCCGTGGATTGTGGATACAGACGGAGGGTCAGACTCTGATTTAGCCACTGTTTCCACAGATGAACTTGGGGAGCTCAGAAGACACTGAAGCCCGTTGAATCACCCTGTAACTAAAAGTGTCTGAAGTCGTCCTCGAAGGCAGGTTAGAAGGAGATATCAACACCCAAACTGGTCAAAATCCAGGGGGTCAGTGTGGACATGGTGGAAGATTACAAGTACCTGGGGCTACGAATTGACAATAAACTGGACTGGTCAAAGAACACTGAGGCTGTCTACAAGAAGGGACAGAGCCATCTCTATTTCCTGAGGAGACTGAGGTCCTTTAACATCTGTCAGACGACGCTGAGGATGTTCTACGAGTCTGTGGTGGTCAGTGCTATCATGTTTGCTGTTGTGTGCTGGGGCAGCAGGCTGAGGGTAGCAGACACCAACAGAATCAACAAACTCATTCGTAAGGCCAGTGATGTTGTGGGGATGGAACTGGACTCTCTGACGGTGGTGTCTGAAAAGAGGATGCTGTCCAAGTTGCATGCCATCTTGGACAATGTCTCGAATCCACTACATAATGTACTGGTTGGGCACAGGAGTACATTCAGCCAGAGACTCATTCCACCGAGATGCAACACAGAGCGTCATAGGAAGTCATTCCTGCCTGTGGCCATCAAACTTTGCAACTCCTCCCTTGGAGGGTCAGACACCCTGAGCCAATAGGACTTATTTCCTGGCATAATTTACATATTGTTATTTAATTATTTAAGGTTTTATATTGCTGTATTTATACTCTGTTCTTGGTTGGTGCAACTGTAACGAAACCAAATTTCCCTCGGGATCAATAAAGTATGACTATGTTTACAAGGACTTTGAGGAGGTCTTCAGCAAGGGAATGGCTTTGACTCTTCCACCACATCAACCCTGCAGCTGTGCCATAAACCTGCTGCCCTGTACTTGTCCTCCACAGGGTCATTTCTACATGCTCTCAGGTCCAGCGAGAAGCACCATGGAGAAGTATATGAAGGAAGTTCTTGCCACGGGCTTCATTCGGTCCTCCAACTCACACTCCAGCACAGGTTTCTTCTTCGTACAAAAGAAAGATGGATGCCTATGGCCATGCATTGATTACAAGGGATTAAACCACATAACGACCACAAATCGCTACCCATTTCCTCTTATGGATACAACTTTTGTGATCCTTCAAGGGACAAGGTTATACACAAAATTAGATCTCTGCAGTGCCTACAATCTGGTCTGTATCAGGAAGAGCGACAAGTAGAAGACTGTTTTCAATACACCGACAGAGCACTGCGAGTACCAGGTTATGCCTTTCAGCCTTGTGAGCACATCAGCCATTTTTCAAGCCTTTATAAATGACGTACTCCGGGATACTCTCTATAAGTATGCCATCATCTTCTTGAATGATATCCTAATCTTCTCAAAGTCCATGGAGGAGCACGTCACTCACATCAGGGACATTTTAAAGAGGCTACTTTACCATGGACTTTACATCAAGTTGGAGAAGTCAGAGCTTCATGTGATGACTGTTTCATTTTTGGGTTTCATCATCTGTAATGGTAATTTCGAGATGGACCCTACCGAGACCCAGGCAGTCAGAGACTGCCCACCACCATCCAATATCAAACAGGTCCAATGATTCCTGGGGTTTGTTAACTTCTACTGGAAGTTCATTAGGAACCAGCTCAGAGGCAGCTCCGCTGACAACCCTAACTAAAAAATTCACGGGTCCTTTTGTCTGTACTACTGAAACGGAAGCTGCCTTTGCAGAGCTTAAACAGCAGTTTACTACAGCTCCCATCTTGGTTTCTCCTAACCTGGACCTTCCCTTCATTGAGGAAGTGGACACCTCAGACATTGGAGCAGGCACCGTCCTGTCTCAATGATCACCTTCGGACGGTAAACTGCACCCATGTGCACTCTTCTCCTGCCAGCTATCCCCAGCAGAAAGGAACTATGACATTGGGAATCAGCAACTTCTTGCGGTTAGCTTTGGAGGAATGGCATCACTGGCTGGAGGGGGCCAAGAACTCTTTCATCATTTGGACTGAAAGAACCTGGCCTATATTCAGGAGGTCAAGAAGCTGAATTCCAGGACAACTGAAGGAGAAGTCTGGGATCCACATTACAGCCTAGGCAACAGGTCTGGCTGTCCAGTCATGATTTGCCTCTCCAAGTGGAATCTACAAAGTTGGCACCCAAGTTCATTGGTCCCTTTCAGATCCTGAGAAAAGTAAATCCAGTGGCTTACACTTGGCAGTTCCCTGACACCCTAATGATCATTCCACCTTCCACACCTCCAAACTGAAACCTTCCTGCACTAGCTCCTTAGCCCCACCATCATCAGCCCCGCTGCCACCCAGGTTTATAGAGGGGGAACAGGTCTTCACAAAGAAAAGACTTTTGGACTCGTGTACTGTTTTGAGGTGGACTGGGAGGAATTCGGACTCGAGGAAAGGGTGCTGGGTGCTGGAAAGAGACATCCTGGATCCAACTCTCATCACTGCCTCGCCGAACAACCAGGGCTGTCAGGAGTCGGCCGTGGGGGGAGGAGGGGTCCTGTTATGAGGCACTCCCAACCATGCCAGCTTCCAAGATTTAAATGCTCTAACTCTCCGGAGTACAGATAGCTGGCACAATCTCCTTAAGGGATTATGACATTCCCACTGACCCTGTGATCTCTCTCGAGGCAGATGTTAGGCTGTCTTTAAAGAGAGTGAACCCTCGCAAGGTGAAAGGTCCTGCTGGAGTACCTAGTAAGGTTCTGAAAACTTGTGCCAACCAACTGGCGGGAATATTCAAGGACATTTTCAAACTCCCACTGCTAGGGGTGGAAGTTCCCACTTGCTTCAAAAAAGCAACAATTACACTAGTGCCTAAGAAGAATAATGTGAGCTGCCTTAATGACTATCGCCCAGTAGCACTCACATCGACAGTGATGAAATGTCTTAAGAGATTGGTCATGACTACACTGAACTCCTGCCTCAGCAAGGACCTGGACCCATTGCAATTTGCCTATCGCCACAATAGGTCAATGGCAGATGCAATCTCAATGGCTCTCCACACAGCCTTAGACCACCTGGACAACACAAGCACCTACATCAGGATGCTGTTCATCGACTATAGCTCAGTATTTAATACCATCATTCCAACAATCCTGACTGAGAAGTTACAGAACCTGGGCCTCTGTACCTCCCTCTGCAATTGGATCCTCGATTTCCTAACCGGAAGACCACAATCTGTGCAGATTGGTGATAACATCTCCTTCTCACTGACAATCAACACCGATGCACCTCAGGGCTATG
Organism: Mobula birostris; assembly: GCF_030028105.1. NCBI lineage: Eukaryota > Metazoa > Chordata > Chondrichthyes > Myliobatiformes > Myliobatidae > Mobula > Mobula birostris. Next base: position 216,080,319 of record NC_092372.1, on the reverse strand, counting down.
TGCTTAGCCCACTGCTCTACTCTCTACATACACATGACTGTGTGGCTAGGCATAGCTCAAATACCATCTATAACTTTGCTGGTGATACAACCATTGTTGGTAGAATCTCAGATGGAGATGAGAGGGTGTACAGGAGCGAGATATGCCAACTAGTGGAATGGTGTCGCAGCAACAACCTGGCACTCAACGTCAGTAAGACGAAAGAGCTGATTGTGGACTTCAGGAAAGGTAAGACGAAGGAACACATACCAATCCTCATAGAGGAATCAGAAGTGGAGAGAGTGAGCAGTTTCAAGTTCCTGGATGTCAAGGATCTCTGAGGTCCTAACCTGGTCTCAACATATCGATGCAGTTATAAAGAAGGCAAGACATTGACTGTACTTCATTAGGAGTGTGAAGAGATTTGGTACGTCAACAAATACACTCAAAAACTTCTATAGATGTACCATGGAGAGCATTCTGACAGGCTGCATCACTATCTGGTATGGAGGGGCTACTGCACAGGACCGAAAGAAGCTGCAGAGGGCTGTAAATTACTAGCCTGCAAAGCATCCAGGACATCTTCAAGGAGTGGTGTCTCAGAAAGACAGTGTCCATTATTAAGGACCTCTAGCACCCAGGCCATGCCCTTTTCTCATTGTTACCATCAGGTAGGAGGTACAGAAGCCTGAAGGCATACACTCAGCAATTCAGAAACAGCTTCTTCCCCTCTACCATCCAATTCCTTAATGGACATTGAACCTTTGGACACTACCTCACTTTTTTAATATATATTATTTCTGTTTTTTGCACTATTTTTAATCAATTCAATATATGTATACTGTAATTGATTTACTTATATATATTTTTTCCTTCTTCTATATTGCTAAGTTAACAAATTTCATGACATATGCCGGTGATAATAAAGCTGATTCTGATTAATTGGTAAGTATACTTAGGGCACCAAGAATTGAGTATTTAAGGAACACCTGAGTTCAGTGCTGAATCATAAGCCTACCAGTGATTTTGTCTGACGTTTGTTCTGTGCTCAGTTTCTCGATCCCGTTTGAGACCGTGTCTCGATCCCAGCCTTGGATACTCCAGTATTTGGGCCCAAGCTATCTTCATCAAGATCTCTTACCACACTTAAGGTCATATGTTTCATAACCATTGATAAACTGCAGTCAAATTCTGTGAGAGAAGGGTTCCTGTGCGAATGAAATCTATTGTCCATGGGTAAAGAGAAGTAGATGGGCAAGGGATGTAGAATTTCCTCATAGGCGTTCCCAATTTTTCAGCAAAACAGCTATTCCAGAACAGAGTGAGTGTCATCAATGCTGTTCTTCAGTGAATTTCCTTAGTTCTTCTGCTGAAGTTAGAGAGAGTGCAGAGGAGGTTTACTAGAAAGTTGCCTGGATTGGAGAGTGTGCCTTAAGAGAATAGGTTGAGTGAACTTGGCCTTTTCTCCTTGAAGCAACAGAGGATGAGACGTGACCTGATAGAGATGTATAAGATGATGAGAGGCATTGATCGTGTGGATAGCCAGAGGCTTTTTCCCTGGGCTGAATTGGCTAACACAAAGGAGCATAGTTTTAAGATGCTTCGAGGTAGGTACAGGGGGAATGTCAGAGGTAAATTTTTTACACAGAGTGGTGGGTACGTGGAATGTACTACCAGTGACGGTGGTAGAGGTGGATACAATAGGGTCCTTTAGGAGACTCTTAGATAGGTACACGGAGCTTAGAAAAATAGAGGGCTATGTAGCAGGGAAATTCTAGGCAGATTCTAGAGTAGGTTGCATGGTCGGCTCAACATTGTGGGCCGAAAGGCCTGTAATGTGCTGTAGATTTCTGTGCTCTCTGCTCTAAGTTGTATCTGAGAAACTACTGCCCCAGAAAATCTGCTCCATCCCCAATCTCACTGCCTTCTGATAATCGGTTGTACTTGCTTGATGAATTGATTCATTGGTGAAATCAACAGTTCTACACCTTCTGCGTGATTTTTAATTTTTGCATGATTTTTAATCTTTTCAATATATGTATACAGTAATTGGTTTATTTACTTATTTATTATTATTTTATTTTTCTCTTCTATATTATGTATTGCATTGAACTGCTGCTGCTAAGTTAACAAATTTCACAACACATGCCAGTGATAATAAATTTGATTTTGATTCTACCGAAAATCCTACCCAGGAACCAACACCCTATTCAACAACCCTTTTACTTCCAACCTACACCAATCCACAATAGACAAAAGTCAAAGTGAAATTGCTGTTTCTTTTTAAGCACTGATATCTAAAGACAAATTTCTACCATGCTTAGCTTCTTGTCTGAAAGAAAGAATATAGAGATGGAATACCTGGTTACAGTAGAATAACACAATTTAGAAATTGAATGCAGAGTTTATATTGCTGGTGTGGGATATTAGGAAATTTAGTTTGGGAGTGTGAGTAATATTGAAACCAGAGATTGTTTACTGGTATCGGTTATGGCAGGGAGGTTAGAGAAAGATGAGACTGACTATTCATCCCATGTCGATACAACAGACAGCTATTTTTAAATGTGGCAATGTATCATCATGATGTTGGTAGCAACATTCACAAGGTTCCTCAGTTTGTCTGTGAGCGTTACCCAACTAAATAACACCACCAAAGAAGAAACCAGATATCAATAGCCAAAGCCCATCGCCAACCAGGGTGATTATTACCACATAAAGGTGAGCATCTTTCAGTGGCAACAAAGAAGAAAAGTCTCACCACCAATGAGAACTTTTCAATTTAGCATTGAAGGCTTACTCCATGCAAAGTGTAACTAGCTTGCAAAAGAATTCGGGAACAATATTGCCACAAATAGTTGACTGAAGTCACAGTTATGGACATCTAGCTAAAGCAATGCCCATTATAAATCTACTCCCTCAGGGGAGGTCATTACCAGGTGACAACACACACCTTTGAATACATGCAACACTCATTTATTTGTTTGTTTGTTGAGATACAGCAAGAAATAGGCTCTTTCAGCTGCTCGAGCCAATGCTGCCCAGCAACCCCACGTTTTAATCCTAGCCTAATCACCAAGATAATTTACAATGACCTACAGCAGGTTTTTGGACTGTGGGAGGAAACCAGAGCACCCGGAGGAAACCCACACACTCACAGGAAGAACGTACAAACTCCTTACAGACAGCAGTGGGAATTGAACCCAAGTCACCTGTACTATAAAGCATTACGCTACCATGCTGACAACCCTAAATTATTGTTCTAATACTCAATATGAACATACCTGTATATTTATATGGCACCTTTTGTATCTTTAACACTGGTCTCAAGGTATCTTCCAAGGACTCGTCATCTCATGTTCTCGATATTTATTGCTTACTTATTTATTATTATTTTCTTTTTGTATTTACACTTTGTTATCTTTTGCACATTGGTTGTCTGTCCATCTTGTGTGCAGTTTTTCATTGATTCTTTTGTGTTTCTTTGTACTTACTGTGAATGCTCGGAAGTAGATGAATCTCAAGTTAGTACATGGTAACATATATGTGCTCTGATAATAATTTTACTTTGAACTTTTGAATGTCTAAAGAGAGTTAACAAATGTTGACGCCTATCTACCTTTCAAATGATAATAAAGCAGGAGTCAAAAGGTTTTGTCAAAGAGTTATGCATGTGCATACAAACGTCCAGTCATAGTCATTAAATCACAGAAACCGATGGCATAGGAGTCACTGATTCAGCCCATCGTGTCCATGATGGAGGAGAAAAAGAGGCTGAGGTTCAGGAGAGAATCTTTTGAGCTTGGAGCCTCGACAGATGAACTCATGACCACTGATAGACTTGTGTTCATTGGTAAAATTACCATGAAAGCACTGAAGTAAGCCATGGTTGACAACAGCATAGCATCTCATTTCACTGGTGTACAATGATGAAACTAGTACTATTTTGAACTCTTTTACATTGTTTATCCTTGGTTTAAATTTAGACAGATCCCAATTTCAATATGGCCACCAGAGCGTGCTGAGACCCTTGACTGGTGACAAGCCTGCGCACGCTGGCTAATCACACAGGTTTCAGCAGTGCAGATTCTCCAATTTCTACGCAATACTCAACCTGCTGCTACAGCGTTATCAATGTGTGACTGACACCACAGTTGACAGGTTGTAAAGAACCCTGGCAACCAGCAACTGCTAGCCTGCAAATATTATTTGAAATCTGTAGGATGCCTTGGATTTTCCAATTTAAGTACTGTCATTTTTGAACAAACCAATCAACTGTGGACCCAGAAGTACATAGGCTCTGCTATCAGCTACTGACACTATGATATAGTGATGCATTTCATTAAAGATAAGAACGTCTACATTAATTTTGACTGATGATGTATGTCACATACTCTTTGTAGTTCATTATAAGAAAAGGGTCAACCTTTTCTGATACCTGGCTGCACTGATTTCTCAATTCAGTACACTTTGTGAATTGTTGCAGCAATGCTGAGCAAACTTTATGCTATTTGGATGTTCGCCACATGCAAAGAAAAGAGCAAAATATTATAACTCTGCCTCCTCTTTCATGATCGCAGATGGCATTTAGACACCAAGGGGTTAGTCTGCTCGCAAATGGATGAGTCAGAACAGTGCACTAGTTAAGTATTTTACATTTGGCTATTGCTAACTTTAATAAAGAAGCTTGTTGATTTAATCCCACGTGTTGATTTATTCCTGCAGGTTATTATGAGATACTTCTCCAAGGATAGTTATCTTGGCATGGTGGAGAGCTTGTGAGCTTCTGAGATCCCAAGTGCGTCGCCGTCTGGGGTTTAGTCATCTGGCACTTAGATCCTGGTAGGGTCACCCATGGTGGTAAGGTCAGAAAAAGAGCGATCCAACCAAAATTCCAATGGTGGAGCAAGCAGAAGATGATTACAATCACATCGGCAGTGAAGACAGAGCAAGGCTGCAGCAGCAAAGGATCCCCAGTTGTCTTGCATTCCATGCCACTGGACCCTGAGCCTGATCAGGACTGTGTGATGGCTACCCATACATAAGCCTTCCTGCGTTAAAAAAGTCACGCATAGACGTACTCCATTAAGGGAATCCATTAAGGGAAAGCAGAGTCTCTTTGTGGACTTCAGTTCAGAACACTATTCGCTTGCGTTTACTGTTTACGATTTGTTTTTTTGTTTCCCTGCACACTGGGTGTTTGACAGTCTTTCCTCAAAATGGGTTCTTTTGGGTGTCTTTGTTTCTTGGCTGCCTGTTAGGAGACGAATCTCAAGGTTGTATAATGCATACTTACTTTGATAACAAACGTACATTGAACTTTGAGATGGACCCAACTGCAGAGAGTTGTAAACTTAGTCAGCTCTGTCATGGGCAGTAGCCTCCGTAGTATCCAGGATACCTTCAAAGAGCAATGCTATCTGAGGCCCCACTAATAGAGAACTCCTTAGGAGAAAATCGTACTCAACTCGAATGATCACACTGCTACTTCCCTGAGAAAGAATAGAATTAAAACCAATTCCCATATCCTTTTCATCCCATGAGTTTTAAAACCTCATAACTTTCCATAATAAGACATTTCCTACTTTGCTTTAAACAAGTTGGGCTTCACTTTGTATGTTATCTCTTTGTATGTTACCATCCTCTAACCTTCATTTCTCCAATGAAAAATAGTGTGTTTCTTAACCTTTTTTTATTTCTCTTCCCCAAAACCGGTGGTGCAGCCTCTCTAAAGCCTTAATATTCTTTTTCCAGAGTGGACTGTAACACTGTTATAGGCTCATCATTATTCCTATGAGCTTTCACTTATAGCCTTTGATGTTTACTGAAACTATACTTCCAAACCTTTATTTTTCCACTACACCATGTTTTCCAACTACAGTATAATTATTGTTGTGATTGTTACAAAAAAAACGCATGAGCTCAGACTTTGTGAATTGCATCTGCCACATCTTATTCCATCCCCATGCTCTCCATGTTATCCTTCACATATATTTAACAGATTAAGAGTATGTCCTTTTCGTACCATTTTGGCACAATTTCCTCCTGATCCATCTCAGAATCAGGTTTAATATCACTCGCATATAATGCAATGCAATACATAATATAGGAAAAAACTGCAAGTTACAGAAAGTATATTATATATATATATTACATTAGATAACTAGTACAAATATAAAAATAAAAAGTAGCGAGGTAGTGCTCATGGGTTCAATGTCCATTCAGAAATCGGATGCGGAGGGAGAGAAGCTGTTCCTGAATCATTGAGTGTGTGTCTTCAGGATCCTGATGATAGCAATGAGAACAAGGCATGTCCTGCCTGATGGGGGTCCTTAATGATGGATGCCACCTTTCTGAGGCATTGCTCTTTAAAGGTATCCTGGATACTACGGAGGCTAATGCCCAAGATAGAGCTAACTAAGTCTATAACTCTCTGCAGCTTATTTTGATCCTGTATTTTAGCCCCCTCCGATACCAGACAATGATGCAGCCAGTTAGAATGCTCTCCATACTACATCTGTAAAAATTTGCGAGTGTGAGAACTTCAGAGAATCTCTCTGAAATCTCAGAAAACACCACTATACACTCTCTATTCACAATCCGGAAAACTGTAAAGTAGTTCACTTTGGAAGGTCAATCTTGAAGGCAGAATTCAGGGTTAATGGCAGTATTCTTAGTGTGGAGGAGCTGAAGGGCCATAGGGTTCATCATCATCATCATCATCATCATCATCAGGTGCCATGCCCAGTTTGAGCTTTGACTGCCATGGCCCACACACTCCTGTTTCGAGTCAAGTGGATCAGTTCATTGGTATTCATTTCCCATTCTCTGGCTGCTGTCTCCATCATCATTTGTCTTTGTCTTCCTCATGCTTTCTTCAATCTTTCCCATAATTACCGTGCATTCTAACTCCTCTTTCCCAATCACGTGTCCAATGAAGTTATGTTGCCTTTTCATGATCTCATACATTATCTCTCTTTGTGTTTGCTCTGTTCATGACATCATCGTTAGATATTCATTTCATCCATGATATTCTTTGCATCCTCCTCAAAAACCACATCTCCGCTGCTTCAATTCGTTTCCTCAGATTACTAGATATTGTCCAACATTCTGAGCCACATAACATAACTGAATAAGCGTAACATTTCAGTACTCTGAGGTGGGTTGTCATGCCTAGTTTAGTATTGGTCAGTATACTCTTCATTCTCATAAAGGTGTCTTTTGCCATCCCTATTCTTCTTTTGATGTCCATGTCGCACCTGCCATCTGATATCACCCAGCTTCCTAAGTAGTAAAAGTTCTTTACTTGTTTTACGTCTTCCCCTTTTATTCTCAGCCTGCAGATAGGATTCTCCTTTTTGGATATCACCACACATTCTGTCTTTTTGCAATTGATAGATAGACCCATTTTTGCACTTTCCTCAACAACTATATCAATTAAGTTTTGTAGTTCTTCCTCCGTACTTGCAATTAACACAGTGTCATCCACATATCTGAAATTATTGATGTTTTCACTGCCAACTTTGATTCCCAAGATGTCTCTTATTTTTTGTAATATTGTTTCACTGTACACATTAAATAAATCAGGGGAGAAAACACACTCTTGTCTAACACCTCTCTTGATTTTCGTAAACTGACTCACTTCTCCATCTATTCTTACAGCGGCAGTTTGTTCCCAGTACAGATTTCTGATTAGGTGGGGGTCTTTCGAATCTAGATCTAGAGTTTCCTGTAATATTTCAAATAACTTATTGTGCTTCACTTTACCAAATGCTTTTGTGTAGTCAATAAAACAAATAAACAAATCTTTTTGCACTTGAATAGCTCACTCTGATAGTATCCTTAACATCAATATTGCATTTCTTGTACCTTTGTCTTTCACAAACCACATTGTTCTTTACCTATTTCAGCCTGTATCTTACTTTTAGCTCATCATCAAAATTCTTAGAAGTATATTCAATTCCTGAATATACTCAGTCCATCTGTTCATAATCTCATCTTTTTCCATGACAATGGTACCGTCCTTTGCTTTCAAACATCCACCTGAAGAACAGAGGAGCTTTTTACTAGTGATATTCTTGATTTATTGATGTAACCTTTTTGTATCAGTAATAGGGATTCTTTCTATTTGCTCACATTCCTGGTTTAACCATTCTTCTTTGGCTTTATGACATAAGCTTTTAACTTTTTTATCTAAGGACTTATATTCTATAGGATTTGCTTTCTTTTGTCTCCTTTCTTCCATTAGATTTTTGATTTCATCTGTCATCCATTTATTCCTTGTGCTTTTTTTCTTTTTTAGGAATCACTGACTTTGCTGATTCTACCAAGGCATCTTTCAGAGAGTTAAACTTTATTTCTACATGATTGCTATCATCTTCAACAGATTCTATTTCTAGACTTTGAAATCTATTCCTTACATCAATTGTAAAATTTTTGTCTTAAGTTTTCTTCTTTAATTAATTGCGAGTAGTCAAGGGATTGTTCAGGTTTTTGCTTCTTTAGTTTTTTTAAGCTTTACTTTTACATGACATACTACTGGGTTATGGTCACTATTACAGTCTGCACCTGGATATGTTTTGCATTGAGTCACTGAGTTTCTAAATCTCTGGTTTATAGTAATAAAGTCAATTTGATTTCTGATGTTATCACCTGGACTTTTCCAGCTCCACAAGCATCTTGGATGGTTTTTAAAGTAGGTATTCATAATGACCTGATTATTCATTTTGCACCATTCTACCCATTTCTCACCTCTTTCATTTCTTTCCCCAGTCCAAATTTTCCTATGGTATTTCCATCAGCACCTTGTCCTACTTTACCATTTAGATCTCCCATGACAATAACAATATCTTGAGATTTGCATCCATTCTTTGCTTGTTCAAGCTCTTCACAGAATTTATCTATATCCTCATTTTTCCATCTGCTGTTGGTGCATATACCTGTATAATTGCTAAATCAAATGGTTGTCCTCTGAATCTAACAAGGAGCACTCTTTCTGATATTGCCCAATGTCCTAAAACACTTTTTGCCATGTTTTCATCCATAAGAATTCCTACTCCATTAGTATGGGATGTTCCACAAGAATAAATTACTGTTTTATTTCTATTCTGACATGTTCCAACAAACTTCGCCAATTCCCATGATGTTAATCTTTAGTCTTTCCATTTCATTTATCACATTATCCGATCTTCCTGTTTGATATAGGGTACTTACATTCCAAGTGGCAATAATTTTTTTTTTGAGTTATTTGAATTTTATGAGCAATAGCTTGATGACGGTCAGGGATTCCCTGCTGCCCAGAATCAACCCTACCAAGCGAATCATCTTCAGAATTGTCTTGAAGATCCTCTTGACGCTGTTGTTGTGTGATACATTTTGTGAGTTTGACCATGGTTTTCTTAGCAAATAGATTCTAGGAAACCTAGTATCTAGCAACGGTGGTTTGCTATTGCTTTCCATTGGGCGAACTAAAGAAATCGCCATTTCTCTTCCCAAATGTTCATCCACCTGTACTATAGCCGTTGACATTTGAGGTCCTAGCTCATCCGCCTTCTCCGTCATAAGTTCAGTTACTGAACCTGCTGGATCTGCCATTGGCCTTCGCTCATATCCTGAGCAGGAACTTTTGCAGGTGCCACCGTTCCGGGTCAGAGCGGCCCTGGGAGCAATGAATGACTAAGGGGTAACTCCACTTTCCCCAAAGTTCTGAAAGTCCCCAGTCAGAGCTTCATCACCGGTTGCAGTTTAGAGTCATACCCAGGACATCATGATGATTTCACCTGTAAGAAATGGTCCAGCTGCAGCTTCTAACACTCTGTGTTAAGGATTTGGAGCTGGAACTGGAATTGGATGAACTCTGGATCATTCGGGGCCAAGATCTGTTGACAATACTCCAAGTGCAGCCTGACGAGTGTCTTCTAAAGCCTCAGCATTATCTTCTTGCTTTTATATTCTATTACCCTTGAAACAGTTGCCAACGTTGCATTTGCCTTCTTTACCACAGACTCAATCTGTAAATTAACCTTCTGGGAGTTTTGCAATTTCTCCTTCCGGTAAAAAAATTCCCCTCCACCTCCCCCCTTCCCCCTTCTTCTATTCCCTACTCTGGTCTCTTACCTCTTCTCACCTGTTATCACCTCCCCCTAGGTCCCCTCCTCCTTCCTTTTCTCCTATGGTCCACTCTCCTCTCTAACCTGATTCCTTCCTTGCAGGCAGCTGCCATCTTTCCTACCCACCTGGCTTCACCTATCACCTTCTAGCCATCCTCCTTTCCTTCCTCCGCCTTCTTATTCAGGCATCTTCACCCTTCCTTTCCAGTCCTGAAGAAGGGTCTCAGGCTGAAACGTCGACGGTTTATTCATTTCCATAGATGCCAAACCTGCTGAGTTTCTCCAGCATTTTGTGTGCGTTGCTTTGGATTTCCAGCATCAGAAGACTTCTTTGTTTTTAATACCAACACTACTCTGGTTTTTGGAAATCCCAGGTACCTTTGTCCATCAGAGATATACATGGATATTCAAGAACAGTCACAGAGTAGTAAATTAGTCTGCCTGAAGGCTGAAGCTCACCGACTGTCAAAGAAGTTATGTGTGTGCAACCTATACTGAGATATCCATCCCTGCATTGCAGTCTGCCGCACCAAAACACTGGGAAGCTGGCTTCGGCTAAACGGCTGGGCCCAAGGCTATAGGGGATGATGTGGTATGGCCTGGAGCAGTTGCCTATTGACCTCAAGGCAAAATAAGATCTACCCCAATGTCTTTTGGGGGAGATGCTTAAAGTTTAATTCCCTACATGTGCTTAACTCCACCATAGACGGTTCCAAGCGCGGCTGCTAAAGGAGGGTTGGGCACGGGGCAAGCAACCCCATCCCATAAAAAAACCCAGAGCTACAGAAATGCCAACTGCAGCTCCGAAGACCTCACCCCTGATCCCAGGGAGAGGTAGGATCTTTGAAGAATGGCTGCACCTGGGGACAATTTGAAAGACTGGCCCAGAACAGAGGACTCTGGCAAGCTGCTGTCAGCCGCCTATGCCCCAGTAGGAGTGTTGGGCTTAAGTAAGTAGCACATGTTTACTGTGCAATCAGTAAATACTCCAAACTTGCAAGAATAGATCACTTTAATTAATTTGGGTATCAAAACAGTGTATTGGAAGGGCAACTATCTGAAATAATTAGTGATGGGCATAAATATATTTAATTGTCTACACATCTACATCTGTTATGCTACTGAATTTGCAATCAAAAGTCTCTTAAAAATTAGACACTAAAAATTGCAAGCAGTTAACATTTCAAACAATGCAATCCAGTCAGCTTACCTGCTGCTGACTTACTGATCTAGATATAAAAGGGTGCAATTTAGTTAAATGTGCTGGGTAAAGGGATTCCGAAGTCCCAGTGTAATTAGTGGAGAACAAAACGAAAGACAATCTCTTTAAACGGATTGCAATTTATTGCTGTAATAGAAGCAAGTTTCTGCACTCTGCTCCTGTCAATGAATCTGTGTTTTGACAGCCATAGTACAAGATGGCAACTCTATGAAAAGAGATTTTAAAAAGGTGATGTTGTTTTTCAATCATCCATCACAATGAAATAAAATTTTCTTTCCTTTTACAATTGTGAATGTTATTTACCCCAGATGGATTCAGCAGAGTGAAGATACACAAAGAAGTAATTGGAATTAGCTCCAACTTACTTGCCCTGTAAATTTGTATTGAATCAACGTACATAGCTGTACTTTTACATTTGGCTTGAGTGTAAATGGAGCAATTCTACATCTCTGTCCAACCCTTATTGAACCCAAATTAAAAGGAATCAGTGCAGAAATTACTTTTTGTAGAAAGCCTTTTTTAAATTTTGCAATTGATAAAAAACATAATCTTGCACAGCCAAACTTCTAATAAACCACCATAGATTCATTGGTTATATTTCAGGTACTTTATTAACCTTCACTACATTCCCAAATGAAAGTGCGAAAAAATTACTTGGGTGTCAGGAAATAGATTTTTTTTTTTGAAGAGGCTGCACTTGACCCAGTTTCCCCAAATTACTTTCCTTAACTACCCCTAAATAGTGATCAAATGTCCCATAAAGGAATTGACCGCGAGATCATATTCTGCCTAACAGCAATGGAATAGAAAGATTTGTGTGCCAGTCAGAATCAGCCAAGTTAGTCTCAAAGATGTTTCACAGGCAAGAAGAGGCACAGATCTACGAACGTACATCAGCATTCCCTACAGCTTATGGTATAATGCTAATATTTAAATATTATCAATGCTATATTTAAATTTGCTGACAACATCATTGTTGACTGAATCAAGGGTGACGACACATTGGCATATACGAAAGAGATTGAAAATCTGGTTAAAAGGTGCCGCAACAACTCAATGTCAGGAAAACCAAAGAGCTGATTATTGACTACACGAGAAAGTAGCTGGAAGTCCACAAGCCATTTCTCATTAGGCAATCGGAGGTGGAGAGGTCAGCAACTTTAAATTCCTTGGCATTATCATACTAGAGGATCTGCCCTGGAACCAGCATATAGGTGTCATCACAAAGAAGGCATGACAACACCTCTTAATGGCCACAAGAAAATGAATCTCAAGGTGATATACAGTATACATAATTCAATAACATTTGAACTTTGATCTTAATATCCCAGGAGATACACTGAAATTTGATTTTAATGACCACCTACCCACAATGATGAAAAACAATTCACTGGGTAGGAACTCGCTCACTTCAATGCTCCCAAAATGAGTCCTGAAGAGGGATCTTGCAGAAAACAGTTTTCATGCAAAACTGCCCATAATATTCATTCTATTGATCAATCTATCCTTATAAAAGAATTGGGATCACTGATGATTGCTGGGTGGGCACTTTGGGAAAATATCAGACCCAATGATCTTTGGATACTCATGTGTATTTGATCCCCCTCTTGAAGCAAAACCATTTCCACTGCACAAAGCCAGTTGAAGTAAAAAGGAATTTCAATGCTCAAGAAAAAAAGTCTGTTACGTGCATAGAACTGCTAAACTGCAGCTGCCAATGAATGCAGCAGCCATTGAAAATATCATCTCTGTAAAAGGCTGCTTGAGTGAGGAGCTCATTGACTGGCTATTTTATGGTTCTGGAGCTGCCAATGCTCTCTTACATAGAAACATAGAAAATAGGTGCAGGAGTAGGCCATTCGGCCCTTCGAGCCTGCACCGCCATTCAGTATGATCATGGCTGATCATCCAACTCAGAACCCTGTACCAGCCTTCCCTCCATACCCCCTGATCCCTTTAGCCACAAGGGCCATATCTAACTCCCTCTTAAATATAGCCAATGAACTGGCCTCAACTGTTTCCTGTGGCAGAGAATTCCACAGATTCACCACTCTCTGTGTGAAGAAGTTTTTCCTAATCTCCGTCCTAAAAGGCTTCCCCTTTATCCTCAAACTGTGACCCCTCGTTCTGGACTTCCCCAACATCGGGAACAATCTTCCTGCATCTAGCCTGTCCAATCCCTTTAGGATTTTATACGTTTCAATCAGATCCCCCCTCAATCTTCTAAATTCCAACAAGTATGAGCCTAGTTCATCCAGCCTTTCATCATATGAAAGTCCTGCCATCCCAGGAATCAATCTGGTGAACCTTCTTTGTACTCCCTCTATGGCAAGGATGTCTTTCCTCAGATTAGGGGACCAAAACTGCACACAATACTCCAGGTGTGGTCTCACCAAGGCCTTGTACAACTGCAGTAGTACCTCCCTGCTCCTGTACTCGAATCCTCTTGCTATAAATGCCAGCATACCATTCGCCTTTTTCACCGCCTGCTGTACCTACATGTCCACTTTCAATGACTTGTGTATAATGACACCCAGGTCTCGTTGCACCTCCCCTTTTCCTAATCGGCCACCATTCAGATAATAATCTGTTTTCCTGTTTTTGCCACTAAAGTGGATAACTTCACATTTATCCACATTAAATTGCATCTGCCATGAATTTGCCCACTCACCTAACCTATCCAAGTCACCCTGCATCCTCTTAGCATCCTCGTCACAGCTAACACTGCCACCCAGCTTCGTGTCATCCGCAAACTTGGAGATGCTGCATTTAATTCCCTCATCCAAGTCATTAATATATATTGTAAACAACTGGGGTCTCAGTACTGAGCCTTGCGGTACCCCACTAGTCACTGCCTGCCATTCTGAAAAGGTCCCGTTTATTCCCATTCTTTGCTTCCTGTCTGCCAACCAATTCTCTATCCACATCAATACCTTACCCTCAATACCGTGTGCTTTAAGTTTGCACACCAATCTCCTGTGTGGGACCTTGTCAAAAGCCTTTTGAAAATCCAAATATACCACATCCACTGGTTCTCCCCTATCCACTCTACTAGTTACATCCTCAAAAAATTCTATGAGATTCATCAGACATGATTTTCCTTTCACAAATCCATGCTGACTTTGTCCGATGATTTCAGTTCAAAAATTATTTAATCATGATCATTTGAGAAAGATAAGAAACTCTTAAGCATTTATATCACAAGCCAGAGTTCCCAATATGACCAAATAGGTAGAGTAGAGCATAAAAAAACATAAGCATATGATATGATATTGGGCTTTGGCTAAAGTTGTTTAAACTTCACCAGCCACAAGTATGACTGGAGGATGACCACATTTTCAGCAAGTAGGGAAAAACCTGGTAATTAAAGTCATGTGAACTTAACATTAATTGCAAGGAAGTTATTGCAAAAAATTAATGGTCAACACGAGATAGTTTGCAGATGCTGGAAATTCAAAGCAACACACACAAAATGCTGGAGGAACTCAGCAGGTCAGGCAGCATCTATAAAATGAATAGAATAGTCGATGCTTCAGGTTGAGACCTTTCTTAAGGACTGAGGCGAGATGGGGAAGATGCCAGAATAAAAAGGTAGGGTGAAGGGAAGGAGGTTAGCTGGAAGGTGATAGGTGAAGCCAGGTGGGTAGGAAAGGTCAAGAGCTGAAGAAGAAGGGATCTTATAGGAGAGGAGAGTGAACCAGGGGAGAAAGGGAAGTGGGGGACCCGGGGGGAAGTAATAGGCAGGTGAAAAGAGGTAAAAGGCCAGAGTGAGGAATTAGGGGGGAGTGAATTAGCATATAATATTCAAGCAATGGCTGAAATTTTTGAAAACTTCACCAGCAACAAGTAAGATACAGACGACCAGAGGACGGCAAGTGTGGCCCACCTTTCCAAAAAGAGAAGTAGAGAAAAACCTAAACACGAGGAATTCTGCAGATGCTGGAAATTCAAGCAACACATATCAAAGTTGCTGGTGAACGCAGCAGGCCAGGCAGCATCTCTAGGAAGAGGTACAGTCGACGTTTCGGGCCGAGACCCTAGAGAAAGCAGGATCTCCCAGTAGCCACACATTTTAATTCCACATCCCATTCCCATTCTGATATGTCTATCCACGGCCTCCTCTACTGTAAAGATGAAGCCACACTCAGGTTGGAGGAACAACACCTTATATTCCGTCTGGGTAGCCTCCAAGCTGATGGCATGATCATCGACTTCTCCAACTTCTGCTAATGCCCCACCTCCCCCTCGTACCCTATCCGTTATTTATTTATATACACACATTCGTTCTCTCTCTCCTTTTTCTCCCTCTGTCCCTCTGACTATACCCCTTGCCCATCTTCTGGGGTTTTCCCTCCTCCCCCTTTTCCTTCTCCCTGGGCCTCCTGTCCCATGATCCTCTCATATCCCTTTCGCCAATCACCTGTCCAGCTCTTGGCTCCATTCCTCCCCCTCCTGTCTTCTCCTATCATTTTGGATCTCCCCCTCCCTCTCCCACTTTCAAATCTCTTACTAGCTCTTCCTTCAGTTAGTCCTGACGAAGGGTCTTGGCCCGAAATGTCGACTGTACCTCTTCCTAGAGATGCTGCCTGGCCTGCTGCGTTCACCAGCAACTTTGATGTGTGTTGGTAGAGAAAAACCTAGTAATTAAAGACTTGGGAACTTAACATCAGTTGAGGTCAGGATCAGTTATGGCAAAAAAATATTTACAAGGGACAGAATTAATAATCACTTGGAAAGGCAGGGACTTATCAGAGACAGCCATCAAGACCCAATCTTTTAGATTATTTTAAAGAGATAAAGTGTATTGACGAGGGAAGGACAGGAGACGTGGCTTACATGAACTTCAGTAAGGCCTTTAACAAGGTATATATGGGAGACTATCCAAAAGCTTGGATCCACTGAGATCCAGGGCAAAGAAGAATGGAAATTCCAGGGATTCCAGCCACAATCTTCCAAATAGGCGCAGTAGTGGTGCTTGAGGATTAGAAAATTCCAATGTTCTATATTACCTTATGACATGACCAAAGACCATTTCAGCCTGTTCAGTTCATACCAGTTCACAGAGCAATCCCAATCCTCATTAATTATTCCTGTAACCTATTCTCTTGATACTCCCATCAATCCCACCCCAGATTCTACTAGTCACCTACACACTCAGGACAATTTACAGTTGTCAACTAACCCACCGAACTACATGGCTTTGGGACGTGGAGGAAATGGGAGCACCCCGGGGAAACCCATATAATTACAGGAAGAATGTACAAACTTCTCACAGACAGCTCCAGAGATCAGGATTGAGCTAAGGTACGAGGTAGTAGCCCTGTTTAGTTGTGACACTGTACCACCCAAATGTTAGACCTTCTAAGAACGATAATGGATAAAGCCAATAACTACTGACCAATCAGTTAATGTGGGAGAGATGGAAGTAGCACTCACTGGGGAATATGTGGATTGTTTAATGAAGTAATAAAGAAATGTGGCTTCCCACTCATGAACTTCAAAAAATCCATTTGATGAAGTGCATAACAGGCTATCATCAAGATTGAAGGCCATTTAATAAAAGGGGCTACAGCAGCATTACTAGGAAGTTGGCTTCAATAGTAGCGAGAGCGCACGTAGAAATAAGGAGGAATTGCTTTAGCTAGAGGATGGTGAATCTGTGGAATTCATTGCCACAGGCAGCTGTGAGGACCAAGTCATTACGTATAATTAAAGCAGAGGTTGATAGATTCTTGTTGGGTGGCGGGTTAGAGATACGCCCGTACCAAAGGAAGTGTAAGCCGCTCTTCCTTCTGCTAGCCTGCAGATCACCCTTGGACAAGGTGTAGCACCTGCTTAGTCCCCCTGATCAGGGTCACGTGAAGCCACGGGAGCAGGTGGTGGATAGTCATATGAGAAGCTGGTGCACATCACGTGTCCTGGTTATGCGACCACTGATGCCAGGCAGACAATCTCTGAAAAGTATTAATAATGGCTAGTGTCATCCGTCTCGTAAAGACACTGCCCAGAAGAAAGCAATGACAAACCACTTCTGCAGAAAAACTTGCCAAAAACAATAATGGTCATGGAAAGACCAGACACCAACAGAATCAACAAACTCATTCGTAAGGCCAGTGATGTTGTGGGGATGGAACTGGACTCTCTGACGGTGGTGTCTGAAAAGAGGATGCTGTCCAAGTTGCATGCCATCTTGGACAATGTCCCATCCACTACATAATGTACTGGTTGGGCACAGGAGTACATTCAGCCAGAGATTCATTCCACCGAGATGCAGCACTGAGCATCATAGGAAGTCATTCCTGCCTGTGGCCATCAAACTTTACAACTCCTCCCTTGGAGGGTCAGACACCCTGAGCCAATAGGCTGGTCCTGGACTTATTTCATAATTTACTGGCATAATTTACATATTACTATTTAACTATTTATGGTTTTATTACTATTTATTATTTATGGTGCAACTGTAACAAAAACCAATTTCCCCCGGGATCAATGAAGTATGACCATGACTATCATACAACACAGCACCTAGTTTGGCAATTCGGCCAAGCCCATGAGAAGGTACCTTTGAATGTGTATGAATTTAGTTAGTCAACCAGACCAGGAATGAATGTTATATTAAAGTTTTTATTACTAAATAAGTACAGTAACAATAAATGTAGTAGAAAGCAACAAAACAAAATACAAAGATCAAACATTTAGACAGGTGATAGGATACGAACAGAGGAAGCTAGTTGGCCATAAGGAACACCTAATGTGTAACTGAGGTGAAGACAGCTGGAATTATCTCGAGACCAAGATGAAAGAGAAGAGACTAGCAGGAATGTCAGCATCTGAGTTAAGCTCAGCTTGGTTAGTCAGGTAATTAATTATACATTAGTAAACACAACAAGAAAGGATAATGATTAGCAGGGAGTATGTTTCCCACAACTCAGACTTAGATTTTGCAACCTAATGCAAGTTGCTAAACAACTGACACGAGAAGTGAATAATATTGAGAACGATCTTTTAACATTTATCAGTTCTTTGTATAAACAGAGTCAGGGTCATTCAGCATGGAAACAGACCATTCGGCCCAATTTGTTTGTTGCCCAGTGAGCTAGTACCATCTGCACACATGTGGTCCACAGCCCTTTAAGCTCCTCTCATCCATGCACTTATCTAGATGGTTTTTCAATGTTACCCATGAGCCCACCTCGATCACCATTTCAGGTGGTAGATAATATCATCTCCCACTAATATTACTATCTATATCCCTTTCCAAAATCATTATCTAAGCACCAAAGAAACAGAATTAGTATCTCCAAGTGAGCCCTACTGAGGCTAAGCACATGTCAAGTTAGATGAAAAGTTGTCTCTTTATTCCACTCCATAGATGTTTCCGGACCCGCTGAGTTCCTCCAGCATTTTGTGTATGTTACTCTGGATTTCCAGCTTCTTCAGAATCTCATGTTTACTTCAAGTCAGAACATGATCTTGAAAAACTTTGATAAATCCTTGTTAGCGCAGGGGAAGTGGGGGGGGGACAAACAGAGTACAAAGTGGCACTACAGGGAGATAGGCAGAAGATAGGAAGATACATGGATATTGTGGCCCAGGTTCCTATCAGGGCTCTGTCAGGCCCAGCATTGGGAGAATACTAAGGCTCAGCATGGAAAAAAAGTGTTTAAATTAATGAAGATCCCTGCAGGTACTTTGTGGTCGGGGAAACTGGAGAAATTCTGAAAGAAACAGGAACAGGCAAGTAAAAGAGAAACAAGAGTTTAAAAGAGGATGCTGAAATGAGAATGAACAAGTGATACAGGAGTTAAAGAACAAAGAAAAAGGGTGGGGGGTGGTGGGAAGAGAAAGTAAACGGAGCCGGAAAAGCAATTTCATCACTAATATGAGTCAGTTTCTGACATAAGCCGGAAAGGCTGAGTATTGTCACTGTAAGCTTGAGAAGAAAGCTGAATTAGGAAATGATGAGAAAAATGGTGCAACAAAATAGTTCCACATGGTACCAAGTACTGTTACACGCTTTGATGATAATCTTATAGCCCTTACAAATGATGACAGGGAGACAGATGAGAGGATTACAGACTTGGCTGAAACTAGATTTATCTAGCCCCAAGTTAGAGACAATATCTTAGAAAGGGTGCTTGAAAGATTAACTGAGCACCTTAAAATCATTATAGTTAGCTGTAGCTATCCCAATGGGCAGCATATTTTTGAGGAAAGGTTAAAACGCTGAAATTCTACATGGAACAAAAGGACCTGAACTGAGTCTGACAGACTGGAACTTTTCTAATCCCTAGATATTCTGGCCCCTATAGCATCACAGACAAAGTTAATCCATCGATTTATAAAGTTATTCTGGGCAATGTGTAGGTTTCATTTTTAATCAAAGGGTGCAGTAAGCTGAGTAGCCATCAGTATGGCATTATGCTTGATGCAAAGGAGGAACCAAATAATGAATTAGTCTTGTTTATCTGATTGATCCCCATGAATAGCATCCGGTTTGGATGCAATAACCTGATGAAAGCGAGAAGTAGAGAGTGGAGTACTGGTGCTGCAAAGACAATGTCAAAGTACTAACTTAATTGTGTATCAATACTACAGACGAATCACAATACCTGCCACAAACAAGAGAAAATCTGCAGATGCTGGAAATCCAAGCAACACACACAAAATGCTGGAGGAACTCAGCAGGCCAGGCACCATCTGTGGAAAAGAGCAAACAGTCGATGTTTCAGGCAGAGGCCCTTCATCAGGATTGATGAGTGAGTGTTAAATTCACCGGTCCTGATGAAGGATCTTGGCCTGAAACATAGACTGTATTCTTTTCCATAGTTGCTGCCTGGCCTGCTGAGTTCCTGCAGCGTTTTGTGTGCATTCATGGCCATGGTGTATACATTTAAAGGACAAGCAGGAGGATACGATATGTTTGAAAATAAGCAAATCTTGGACAGAGAGGGGAAGGTGGGAATTAAGTGCTGACCAACAAGTGATTGATATGCAGAAGTAGAAACAAATGTGAGCTTAGCTCTCAAAAGGAACATCCGTTCAAAGTAAATTTATTATCTAAGTATGTATATGTCACCATATACTACCCTGAGATTCATTTTCATGCAAGCATTCACAGTAGAACAACGGAATACAACAGAATCAAGGAAAAATTACAAACACAAACTCAAAATCAGTGTGCAAAGGAAGACAAACTGCAAATACAAAAAAAAACAAAAAGGATAGATGGATAGAACTGAGAACATGAGTTGCAGAGTCCTTGAAAGTGAGTCCACAGGTTGTGGGATCAGTTTAGTGCTTGTGTGAGTGAAGTTATCCTCGCTGGTTCATTGGCCTTATGGTTGAAGGGTAATAACTGTTCCTGTACCTGGTAATGTGGGACCTAAGCTTCCTTCACCTCCCAATGGCAGCAGTGAGAAGAGAGCATGGCCTGAATGGTGGGGGTCGTTGATGCTGGTAACCGAAGTGACCATTGGTAAAGAAAGGGTAGGCAGTTATTCAATGATAGGAAACCTCCCTGTGATTACAGTGGGAGAGCGCAGAAATGGCTGGCATCAGATCTGTTCACTGGTGTGTAACACACTTAGAGAGAAGAACAAAAGGTAATATGTGGGATGACGGTAGAGATGTAATAACTAAGAATTTGGCTAATAAACCATGGCAAAGAGGTAATTGTAATAACCAATACATGAGCCACATACAGTACACAAACACAAATATAGATGCTTTGCGACATTAATGCAACAGTCAGTCAACCTAAATCAAATTCCAGAGAACTGAAACTTTCCTGTGGGTGCATCAAGCAAGAATAACCTTGATTATTATACCTCTGAATACATTGCCTATATCCCCTTCTTCGAGAATACAACCACTATTACCATGGGTTATCAACTAGATGTGTTTATATTGCCCAGTGAACGGAATAGTACCAACTCCACAGGGAGCTAATACCTAGAGCGCACATATGATTTAAAATATTTTAGTGAACTTCTGGAGTGGTTTCCAAATGGATAAGAATAATTGGAAAAACACAGTTTAAAATCTGGTTGTTACAGGAAGTCAGAAGATTAAACAGAAAGAGGAGAATAAAATTGGGAATTGCAAAAGATCTTGGAACTGCATACAAGTGGGAGTAGTGACAGTCAAAACTTTGGATATCACAAATGTAAGCTCACCAACTGAAGTGTCAAGCAAGATTGAAATCAATGAGGATGAAAGCAGAAGGCAAGTGAATGTTCAGCACTGTCTGCCTGTGTTTGACTGGTCTCCCTCTCCCTCTTGCTCACTGCTGCCAGAGAAAGTTGCAGAAGTCTTGGGTCTTGGGCAAAGTTTGACCAGCACAGTTTGTGGATTGGACTCATTTTCAGAGGTCTCTGAAGTTCATGTTATACGTGTTTCTGGTTTCTGGCTACTCCTTTTTTTTGTTACTATTATGCCCGATTTTATCAGGGTAGACTGATCTGCAGCCTACAGTTAATGAACGACACAGCACTAAATTGAACTGAACTAAACTAAACTGAACCAAATATCCCTGTACAACTGGGATTCTGTGGAAATCTAGGGTTCCATGAGAGGTCACTCAGGGTTCTGCGAAAGATCGTAATTAAAAAAAAAAACATCATTTTTGATCGTTGCACAACGCTAGCACTCGCAGTGGTGGGCAGTGACTGAGCAGAGCCGTTAGCAATCTTGTTCGAGGTCTTGCAGAGTATGGCAGTGCGCAGTAGGGACGCTTTTGACACAAGATAGGGGAGGCTGTTGACTGTTGTATTGCACGGAGGGGAGCAGGGTAGTCTGATGAGGAGCATGGTATTACACGGAGGACAGCAGGCTAGTGATGAGCATAAAGTGTGTTTTCTGAGCATTAAATGGACGTGCCCACTTTTGTATTTTATTAACCTTTGTGTTTTACAGACACGTTTGATGGCCCAACGTGGTGATTTTGGAATTTCAATCTTCTGAGTCATTTTACTGCACAAGTGCAACAACGGGCACAAAGAAGTCCGTCTTTACAGTGAAAGCTACTCATCGATGGGTTTTACATGGACTCGTGATCCAAGGTGCCTTATTCCATTGTGCCTAGTCTGTGGCAAACAACTTACAAGTGCAGCAATGCCTCCAGCAAAATTGAAAAGACACTTAACTACAAATCACAGCCATATAACATAAAAGTGCTGATTATTTTAAACGGCTATTGGAATCTCAAAACAAATAGAGTAAAGCTTCTGTTAATAAGGTCACAGTCAGTAAAGAAGTCTCAGGAAGCAATTTATTTAGCAGAACTTTTTAACCCAGAAAAGGAAAAGTCACACAGCTGGTGAGAACCTAATAATGCCAAGATGTAAATTTATAGTGGGTAAAATGCTAAGACAAGATGCAGTACGAGAAATTGAAAAGGTTTCACACTCAATGATGATGGTGGCTGGTTCTTCGCTTGCGAAGATCAGGAGGGAAGAAGAGTTCTCAGAAGCGACAGCACGGTCGTTGGTGACTGTAAAGGCCAATTCTGGATCTGCAGTAGAAACACGAGAACTGCTGGGATGTGGGTGACTGGGTAGTAGAATCCTTCCTGCGTCTCCTCTTCTCTTCACCAGTCGTTCTTCTGGATTCCTCAAAGTTCTTGGCTCCTCCGTGGTCTCTGTCACAAGCCAGCTGCTGCCACTCGTTGACCTCAATATTTGCCTGAGAGAGCTGCTGCTTAAGTTGGTCTTTGTACCTCCTGCACGGGGCACCACAATCTCTCTTGTCCTGAGAGGGTTTTCCGTAGAGTATTGCTTTTAGTAACCTTGAGTTGTCCATGCAAGACAGTGGAGCTGCCTGAGCAGCAAAGTGGCTTCAATGCTTGGAAGTTGTGCCTTCTCCAGAATCTCGTTGTTGGAGACACGATCCTACCAGCTGATACCCAGGATGGGGCAGAGGTAGCGTTGATGGACGCACTCAAGCAACCGGACTCAGGCTTTGGAGCCGCATAGCAGTGTTGTGACAACGGCAGTCCTGTACACCCAGATTTTTCTTTACGGACGCAGCTGGTGGTTCTTCCACACATTTCTGGAGGCCCCCAAGGGCACTGTTAGCTCTAGCAAGTCCAGGTCAGTGAACTGCTCAACCATGGTGAGGGGATGGTCGTCAATGGTGATCCGAGAAGGGCTGTAAACGCCATGAGGAGACTTCTGAAGGAGGACCATTGTTTTCTTCAGACCGACTGTTAACCCAAAAGCCCTAGCAGCCTTGGCGAACTGTGACTGCAGTCTGTAGCGCATCCTCTGTGTGCATGAGAAGAGCACAGTAGTAGCTCAAGAACGGGCTCTTGCATGGTTTTGGTCAGGCGAGGAGGCGGTCACTCTCAAACAATACGATACGAAGACGTAGTGATGACCCATGTCTGTGATTCTGGAGAGGTTTTGTGTGATAAACTGAAAAACAACAGTTTCTCTATCCAGGTTGATGAGTCAACAGATTTCACCAATAAATGTCATGTTGCAATATTTGTAAGATTTGTAAATGATGGTGAAATTCAAGAAAACTTTTCTCTGTTGCAAACAGCTGCTTGATATAAGCAAAGGCCAAGATATATTTAATGTTTTGCCTTCATATCTGGAAACAAAAGGTCAGTCTTGGAGGCCAACTGTGTGTGTTAGCATCTGTACTGATGGTGTCCCGTTAATGGTTGGCGATGAGAGATATTGTTTCTCTTGTAGAGAATGCTGATGTTGTCACAACACACTGCTTTCTGCACAGAGAGGTGCGGATGTCAAAAACATTTGGAAATGATATAAAAAAAAAAGTTCTGGATGATGCTACAAAAATGGTTAACTTTACTAAACAAAGACTAGTTCATTTGAGAATGTTTTAAAAAACTGCGTGAAAACCTGGACAAAGAACACCCCAATCGCCTGCTACATCCAGAAATCCGGTGGCTTAACAGAGGAAGAGTTCTCAACAGGGTGTTTGAGCTGAAAGGTGAATTGCAGGAGCACTTTCAAGAAAATAATAGGCCAGATTTTGCTGAGTGCTTTGAAGATGAAGAATGGCTGCAAAAACTAGCCTACTTAGCGGACATTTTTCATCATATGAACTAGCTGAACGAGTCTCTGCAAGACCCTGGAGAAAATGTTTTGACTTTGTGATAAAATTTAAAAAGAAACTGAATGTTTGGAAAAATCATGTTGCAAAAGGATGTCTTGAAATGTTTCGACTACTGCTTGGGCTTGAGAGAAAAGAAGGATCAGAAAGTCTCGAGTCTTACTGAGAACTACCTGGAAGAACTGCTGAACAAAATTGAACACCATTTTTCCTTCCTTTCAATACAAGTGTATGACAGTGTGAGGGCCCCTTTCTCTGAATGTTCTGCTCAGCCTGAGAACTTGACTTTGAGAGAAGAGGAAGAAGTTTGTGAGCTGCAGTCTGATCGTGTGCTCAAGATGCGATTTACTGACCTGCCCCTGGACAAGTTCTGGAATTCTACGAAAGAAGAGTATCCCGCCATTTATAGGAAAGCAATGAACATTATACTGCAGTTTTCAACTTCTTACATGTGTGAGCAAGGTTTTTCTTGTTAAACAAGCATCAAAAGCTAGAATAGAGATTGTCTCATTTCAGTTGAAGGTGAAATCTATGTGTGCTTATAATCAAGTTCAACTCAGAATTGAGTATTTGTTCAGCAGAAAACAAGTACAGGTTTCACATGCAAGGCCTATATTTGAGCCTGATCATGTCACTTCGAAAGAAAATGTTGTTTCAAAGTCCTGTATAAAATTGTGCCTTACACTATATTTCATTCAAATTGCTTTGGCTTATGGCTTTTAGTAATTTTACCATTCAACATTATCAATACATTTTCATGTTGTAAATAGCATTAATTAAAATCAATTTACAACCTTTTTAGTGGGTCCTTTGTTTCACAGAATCCTGGTTAACCCCTTCTGTACTGGATGCAGCGATTCAAATCGACAGGTTTACTATACACTGTCAAGATAGTCTCTCAAAAGCAGAGGTGGAGGAGTATGCCTCATGATCAACTCTTCTTGGTGCACAAATATATCATGGCTGTCCCAATTCTTCTCACCAGACCTGGAATATCTAACAGTAAAGTGCTGTCTTTTTACCTACCACGGGAGTTCTCCAGGGTCATTTTGGTAGCAGTTTACATTCCATCTCAGGCCAATGTCAATCAGGCTTTAGATGATCTGAGCAATGGGATCAATATGCACAAAACAGTACACCCTAACACCTTCACCATCGTTCTGGGAGATTTTAACCAGGCCAGTCTGAAAAAAAAAATCACTAAGCAATTACCATCAACAGACCACTTGCAATACCAGAGGAAACAACACACTGGACCATTGCTACACCACCATCAAGAATGCCTACCATGCTATTCCACGCCCTCACTTCAGGAAGTCTGATCTCCTGGCTGTACTTCTACTCCCTGCGTATAGGCAGAAACTGAAGACTGCAGCCACCAGCAGTGAGGACAAAGAAGATATGGACAAGGGAAACACAGGAGCACCTACAGGACTGCTTTGATTCAGTGGACTGGCCTGTATTCAGGGATTCATCTTCAAACCTGGATGAGTATGCTGCAGTTGTTACCATCTTCATTAAGACCTGTGTGGATGAGTGTGTGCCTACAAAGACTTACGGTACATTCTCAAACCAAAAGCCGTGGATGAACCAGGAGGTATGTCGTCTGCTGAAGGCTAGATGCTGAAGGCATTCAACTCTGGCAACCCAGGCCTGTACCAGAAAACCAGGTATGATTTGTGGAGGGCTATTTCAAGGATGAAGAGACAATTTCGAATGAGGTTGGAGGCGACATCGGATGCACGATAACTCTGGCAGGGTTTGCAGAACATTACTTCCTACAAAGTGAAACCCAATAGTATGATTGGCAGGGATGCTTCACTACCAGATGAACTCAACACCTTCTATGCCTGCTTTGAAAGGGAGAACACAACTACAGCTGTGAAGATCCCTGCTGCACCTGATGACTCTGTGATCTCTCTCAAAGGCTGATATTAGGCTGTTTTTAAAAAGAGTGAACCCTCACAAGGCAGAAGGTCCCACTGGAGTACCTGGTAAGGCTCTGAAAACCTGTGCCAACCAACTAACAGGAGTATTCAAGGACATTTTCAACCTCTCACTGCTATGGGTGGAAGTTCCTACTTGCTTCAAAAAGGCAACAATTATACCAGTGCCTAAGAAGAATAATGTGAGCTGCCTTAATGTCTATTGCCCAATAGCACTCACACCTACAGTGATGAAATGCTTTGAGAGGTTGGTCATGAATAGACTGAACTCCTGCCTCAGCAAGGACCTGGACCCATTGCAATTTGCTTATCATCACAATAGGTCAACAGCAGACGCAATCTTAATGGCTCTCCACATGGCTTTAGACCACCTGGACAACACAAACACCCATGTCAGGATGCTGTTCATCGACTATAGCTCAGCATTTAATACCATCATTCCCACAATCCTGATTGAGAAGTTGCAGAACTTGGGCCTCTGAACCTCCCTCTGCAACTAGATCCTTGACTTCCTAACCGGAAGACCACAATCTGTGTAGATTGGTGATAATACCCCCTCTTCACTGACGATCAACACTGGTGCACCTCAGGGGCGTGTGTCTAGCCCACTGCTTTACTCTCTATATACACATGACTGTGTGGCTAGGCATAGCTCAAGTACCATCTATAATTTTGCTGACAATACAACCGTTGTTGGTAGAATCTCAGATGGTGACGAGAGGGCGTACAGAAGTAAGATATGCCAACTAGTGGAATGGTGCCACAGCAACAACCTGGCACTCAATGTCATTAAGACGAAAGAGCTGATTGTGGACTTCAAGAAGGGTAAGACAAAGGATCACATACCAATCCTCATAGAGGGATCAGAAGTGGAGAGAGTGAGCAGCTTCAAGTTCCTGTGTGTCAAGATCTCTGAGGATCTAACCTGGTCCCAACATATCGATGTACTTATGAAGAAGGCAAGACAGCGACTATATTATGAGTTTGAAGAGATTTGGCATGTCAACAAATACACTCAAAAACTTCTATAGTTGTACTGTGGAGGGCATTCTGACAGGCTGCATCACTGTCTGGTATGAAAGGGCTACTGCACAGGACTGAAAGGTTGTAAATCTAGTCAGCTCCATCTTGGGCACTAGCTTACAAAGTACCCAGCACATCTTTCGGGAGCGTTGTCTCAGAATGGTTTTTATTAAGGACCTCCAGCACCCAGGGCATGCCCTTTTCTCACCATTACCATCAGGTAGGAGATACAGAAGCCTGAAGTCACACACTCAACGATTCAGGAACAGATTCTTCCCCTCTGCCATCCGATTCCTAAATGGATATTGAAGCTTTCGACGCTACCTCACTTCTTTTTTAATATACAGTATTTCTGTTTTTGTACTTTTTTAAATCTATTCAATATATATAATTGATTTATTTATTTTTAATTTTATTTATTATTATTTTTCTTCTCCACTAGATTATGTATTACATTGAACTGCTGCTGCAAAGTTAACAGATTTCACGTCACATGCCGGTGCTAACAAACCTGATTCTGATAAAACATCAATCTGACGTAGACTTTTAAAAATGGTTCAAAAACATTTCTTGCAGGCATTTACAGGACAAAATAAAGAAATATAATAGAAGCTACTAAAAATTATATCGACAACCAGTGTACAAAAGAAAACAAACTAGAAGTAAAAATAATACTGAGACCTTAAAAGTGAATCTGTAGGTGACAGAATACGTTCAAAATTGTGGTGAGTGAGGTTATTTATGCCAGCTCTGATGGCTGTAAGGTAATAACTGTTCTTCAGCCTGGTGGTGTGAGACCTAAGGCTTCTGTACCTCCTGTCTGATGGTAGTAGTGAGAAGAGGGCATGACCTGGATGGTGAGGTTTTTAAGATGGATGCTGCTTTCTTATGGCAGCTCTCCTTGTAGAAGTGTTCAATGGTAAAGGGCTTTTCCTGTGACGGACTGGGTTGCATCCACTACTTTTCATAGGCTATTCCAGGGGTGGCCAACCTTTTACATTCCATGCATCAATTGTTTCACGCACAAGACAGAGAATCCAGGATGGTTTGTTGCCACCTGGGTGCCAGGGTCAAGGATGTCTCTGATCGCTTGCATGACATTCTGAAGTGGAAGGGTGATCAGCCAGATGACGTGGTGCACATCGGTACCAATGATATAGCAAGGAAGAGTAAGGAGGTCTTGGAAAGTGAGTATAGAGAGCTTGGTAGGAAGTTGAAAAGCAGGACCTCGAGGGTGGTCATCTCAGGATTGCTACCTGTGCTACATGCCAGTGAGGGTAAGAATAGGATGCTCTGGAGGATGAACAAGTGGCTGAGGAACTGGTGTAGGGGGCAGGGTTTCAGATTTCAGGATCATTGGGACCTCTTCTGGGGTAGGTGGGACCTGTACAAGAGAGACAGGTTACACTTGAACTACAAGGGGACCAATATCCTTGCAGGGAGGTTTGTTAGTGCTATTGGGGAGGCTTTAAACTAGATTTGCAGGGGGATGGGAACCAGAGTGCCAGAGCTGACAGTGGGGCTGGGGTGAAAATAAATGATGTTAAAAGTTCAAGCAAAGCCGCAAATAGAAAGGTTGTGAGTGGTGGTAAAAGTCTTCTGAGGTGTATATATTTCAATGCTAGGAGTATTGCGGGGAAGGCAGATGAGTTGAGGGCGTGGATTGACACGTGGAATTATGACGTTGTAGCAATTAGTGAAACCTGGCCACAGGAGGGGCAGGACTGGTAGCTTAATATTCCAGGGTTCCAAAGTTTCAGATGTGATCGAGGCAGAGGAATGAAAGGTGGGGGAGTAGCATCGCTTGTTAGGGAAAATATTACAGCAGTGCTCAGGCAGGACAGATTAGAGAGGGCTTGTCTACTGAGTCCTTATGGGTGGAGCTAAGAAACAGGAAAGGTATGGCCACATTAGTGGGGTTGTATTATAGACCACCCAATAGTCAGCGAGAATTGGAGGAGCAAATCTGCAAAGAGACAGCAGGCAACTGCAGGAAACATAAAGTTGTGGTGTAGGGGATTTTAATTTTCCACATATTGATTGGGACTCCCATACTGTTAGAGGTCTAGATGGTTTAGAGTTTGTAAAATGTGTTCAGGAAAGTTTTCTAAATCAATATATAGAGGTACCAACTAGAGGGGATGCAATATTGGATCTCCTGTTAGGAAACGAGTTAGGACAAGTGACGGAAGTGTTTGTAGGGAAGCACTTTGGTTCCAGTGATCATAACACCATTAGTTTCAACTTGATCATGGACAAGGATAGATCTGGTCCTAGGGTTGAGGTTCTGAACTGGAAGAAGGCCAAATTTGAAGAAATGAGAAAGGTGTGGGTTGGGACAGAAATGAAAAAAGCATGGATTGGGACAGGTTGTTCTCTGGCAAGGATGTGACTGATAAGTGGGAAGCCTTCAAAGGAGAAATTTTGAGAGTGCAGAGCTTGTATGTTCCTGTCAGGATTAAAGGCAAAGTGAATAGGAATAAGGAACCTTGGTTCTCAAGGGCTATTGCAACTCTGATAAAGAAGAAGAAGAGAAAGTTGTATAACACGTGTAGGAAACAGGGAGTAAATAAGGTGCTTGAGAAGTATAAAAAGTGCAAGAAAATACTTAAGAAGGAAATCAGGAGGGCTAAAAGAAGACATGAGGTTGCCTTGGCAGTCAAAGTGAAGGATAATCCAAAGAGCTTTTACAGATATATTAAGAGTAAAAGGATTGTAAAGGATAAAATTGGTCCTCTTGTAGGTCAGAGTGGTCAGCTATGTACAGAACCAAAAGAAATGGGGGAGATCTTAAATGGGTTTTTTGCATCTATATTTACTAAGGAAACTGGCATGAAGTCTATGGAATTAAGGGAAACAAGTAGTGAGATCATGGAAACTGTACAGATTGAAAAGGAGGAGGTGCTTGCTATCTTGAGGCAAATTAAAGTGGATAAATCCCCAGGACCTGACAGGATATTCCCTCGGACCTTGAAGGAGACTAGTGTTGAAATTACAGGGGCCCTGGCAGATATATTTACAAATGTAAAATGTCGGTGTCTACGGGTGAGGTGCCGGAGGATTGGAGAGTGGCTCATGTTGTTCCGTTGTTTAAAAAAGGATCGAAAAGTAATCCGGGAAATTATAGGCCGGTGAGTTTAACGTCGGTAGTAGGTAAGTTATTGGAGGGAGTACTAAGAGACAGAATCTACAAGCATTTGGATAGACAGGGACTTATTAGGGAGAGTCAACATGGCTTTGTGCATGGTAGGTCATGTTTGACCAATCTATTGGAGTTTTTCGAGGAGGTTACCAGGAAAATGGATGAAGGGAAGGCAGTGGATGTTGTCTACGTGGACTTCAGTAAGGCCTTCGACAAGGCCCTGCATGGTAGGTTAGTTAGGAAAATTCAGTCGCTAGGTATACATGGAGAGGTGGTAATTTGGATTAGACATTGGCTCACTGGAAGAAGCCAAAGAGTGGTAGTTGAGAATTGCTTCTCAGACTGGAGGCCTGTGACTAGTGGTGTGCCACAGGGATCAGTGCTGGGTCCATTGTTATTTGTCATCTATATCAATGATCTGGATGATAATGTGGTAAATTGGATCAGCAAATTTGCAAAGATTGGAGGTGTAGTGGACAGTGAGGAAGGTTTTCAAAGCTTGCAGAGGGACTTGGACCAGCTGGAAAAATGGGCTGAAAAATGGCAAATGGAGTTTAATACAGACAAGTGTGAGGTATTGCACTTTGGAAGGACAAACCAAGGTAGAACATACAGGGTAAATGGTAAGGCACTGAGGAGTGCAGTAGAACAGAGGGATCTGGGAATACAGATACAAAATTCCCTAAAAGTGGCATCACAGGTAGATAGGGTCATAAAGAGAGCTTTTGGTACATTGGCCTTTATTAATCAAGGTATTGAGTATAAGAGCTGGAATGTTATGACGAGGTTGTATAAGGCATTGGTGTGGCCGAATCTAGAATATTGTGTTCAGTTTTGGTCACCAAATTACAGGAAGGATATTAATAAGGTTGAAAGAGTGCAGAGAAGGTTTACAAGGATGTTGCCGGGACTTGAGAAACTCAGTTACAGAGAAAGGTTGAATAGGTTAGGACTTTATTCCCTGGAACGTAGTAGAATGAGGGGAGATTTGATAGAAGTATATAAAATTATGATGGGTATAGATAGAGTGAATGCAAGCAGGCTTTTTCCACTGCGGCAAGGGGAGAAAAAAAAACAGAGGATATGGGTTAAGGGTGAGGGGAGAAAAGTTTAAAGGGAACATGGGGGGGAGGGGCTTCTTCACACAAAGAGTGGTGGGAGTGTGGAATGAGCTGCCAGACGAGGTGGTAAGTGCGGGTTCTTTTTTAACATTTAAGAATAAATTGGACAGATACATGGATAGGAGGTGTATGGAGGGATATGGTCCGTGTGCAGGTCAGTGGGACTAGGCAGAAAATGGATCGGCACAGCCAAGAAGAGCCAAAAGGCCTGTTTCTGTGCTGTAGTTTTTCTATAGTTTCTAAGTTCAGATGTGCCATACAACTCTTGTACCCCCATTCAATTCTTGTAAAAATGTTAATATAGACATATTTAGCATTTTTACATGATATATTGATTTAATATAAAAACAAAATAAGCAATATTTACCTTAATGAGACTTCTTTTAACAAATATATTTTGTCTTCTTTTGATTTCCTTTTTTTTTTTAAATCACATATTCTTTCCGTAACTCAGACCCAAGCACTAGCTTCAGTTTTCCTTCTATTTCAGTCTGATGTTGTGTTTTATAGAGTCTATTAAGATCATGTCTTCTATTATGTGAGAAAGTGTTTTCACAAACAATGCACAACGGTTTTCCTGACGGACCCGCTACAAATAAGAACTCATTTTCCCACTGTTCATTGAATTCACGCTTACTATTACTTTCTGCTTATCTTTTGCTCATTTTCTTTTGCACTGTGATAGGTAACTGAACGCAAAAATAAGGCTTAATTTTTGAAAAAGTACAAAACTGCAAATGTTCACAAAGGACAAACAAAGCACAACTCCATAGTGCACAAGTGTCAACTGCAAACTGACTGGCAAAAACCTGCGACGCACCACTGGTGCAGACGCCTGGCACCTCAGGATCAAACAAGTATCAAACGTGCATTGAACAGTTATGGAATGACCACAGAACAAAAGTCTTTCTTTCCTAGTTTGACTTATTGAACATTTTTTTAATTGAAAACAGATTAATGTGAAAGAAGATAACATTTGCCAGAAAATGTGCACGAAGTAAGAAAATCGCTAAAAATAATCGCTAAGTTTTAGATTTATTCTCAGTAAAACCCATTTCTAGCTCTAAGCTACTTGAATTCCTGTTATAGATCTTTTTTTCTACAAATCAGTTTTTGGTTAATACTTTTTGCATGAGTAGGCTTACTTTTTTATTATTATCACTGGGGTGCAATGCACCACTTCTAATCATCCAATGTGCCACTTCTGGCGCATGCACCATGGGTTGGCCATCCCTGGGCTACTCTGCTCATGGGCATCAGTGTTTCCATACCAGGCCATGATGCAACTAGTCAGGATACTCTCCACTGTGCATCTATTAAAAAAACTGCAGTTCTACAAGGCCTTGGTGAGACCACACCTGGAGTATTGTGTGCAGTTTTGGTCCCCTAATCTGAGGAAAACATCCTTGCCATAGAGGGAGTACAAAGAAGGTTCACCAGATTGATTTCTGGGATGGCAGGACTTTCATATGATGAAAGACTGGATGAACTAGGCTTATACTCTCTGGAATTTAGAAGATTGAGGGGGGATCTGTTTGAAACGTATAAATTCCTAAAGGGATTGGACAGGCTAGATGCAGGAAGATTGTTCCCGATGTTGGGGAAGTCCAGAACGAGGGGTCACAGTTTGAGGATAAAGGGGAAGCCTTTTAGGACGGAGATTAGGAAAAATTTCTTCACACAGAGAGTGGTGAATCTGTGGAATTCTCTGCCACAGGAAACAGTTGAGGCCAGTTCATTGGCTATATTTAAGAGGGAGTTAGATATGGCCCTTGTGGCTAAAGGGATCAGGGGGTATGGAGGGAAGGCTGGTACAGGGTTCTGAGTTGGTTGATCAGCCATGATCATACTGAATGGCAGTGCAGGCTCGAAGGGCCGAATGGCCTACTCCCGCACCTTGTTTCTATGTTTCTATTTTAGTGACATGCCTAATCTACGCAAACTTCTATGAAGGTAGAGGCACTGTTGTGCTTTGAGATGGCATTCATATGCTGGTCCTAAGACAAATCCTCTGATATGCTAATGTCAAGGAATTTAAAGCTACTGACCCTCTCCACCTCAGTCCCCTAATGAGGATTGGATCATGGACCTCCTGCTTCTTCCTCCTGTAGTCAGTAATCAGCTCTTTTATTAGGCTGACAGTTGAGTAAGCGCTGATTGTGGTGACATTCAGTCAGGTTTTCAATGTCTCCTCTGTGCTGATTCATCACTAGCTTTAATTCATCCAACAGTGGTATCATCAGCAGACTTGTACATGTGCATAAAGACAAGAAAGTCTGCGGATGCTGGAAATCCAAAGTAACACACACAAAGTGCTAGAGGAACTCAGCAGGTCAGGCAGCATCCATGGAAAGGAATAAACAGTCGATGTTTCAGGCCAAAACTTCATACGTAGAAGTTAATAAATAAGTTTGAACTGAAAAAACTTCCTCCAGCTCAATAATATAATTAAGAACTTGAACAGCTGTTACAAGGGGCTCTTGCCATTCCTGTAAAAGAGTAATTAATCCAAGCTTTTCTCACAATTCACCCACTCAGGCAAATCCTAGTGTGTTTTCATTCTCCTGAGTTAATTATGGATGATTCCAAGATTATTTTCTCATTACTACAATCCCTGGTATCAGCTCTAAATTCCTATTTTAATTTTATTTATTTTACTGTGGTTGCTGTACTCCAAGTAAAGCTGTAATTTTTGATTGATGAACATTTTATGGACCTTTTACAGAAATATCAGATTAAGATGAATAGCTTCCATGATACTGGCTCAGAAAGCAGCCAGCTCTCAACTCTAAAACATTTGGATTTGATCTGTTTCTATTAGGTTAATGAAGTCTTCTATTCAAGCAAATTACTTGTTCTCACATGCATATTCTTCCTTCTCGTCAGATTGAAAACTTCCTCCTCATGCTGACCTTGTGATTTATAACACCTTCCCCATTCATCTTATGGCATTTTCATTAGCATCAATGTCTTTTACCTTCTCAGGTATTCCTAATGTACAGAGTTACACCACCGGCCTTTTGTCCTTTTTGAAACATTACATGCTCCTCATTGTTACACCCATTTCCATCCTTTGGAAATAGTCACGTTTCCAATTCCGAAGCATCCATTAATCAACACCCTTAATGCACAACTAATTTCAAAACAAATGAGCAAAGGCAGCTCAGGTCACCACCCACACTCAAAGAGGTTTCTTTCCTCTCCACACCATTAAAGACCTGGGAGAGAAGGGTGAATCATAAAGTCTAGGAAAACCATTACTAGATTGAAGCCTCAACACTCATTAAATAGTCCATAACACACAAAAAATGTTCTTGCAAAGTAAAGCAAAAATTGATTCTAAACCACAACAGCTCATGGCAGGATTTGGGCAAAGATAAGGTTTTAAAGAAAGCCATGGATGAGGAATGAGAAATGAGACAGAAAAGTTTAGAAAGAGAATTCTGTTGTGCACATTTCTGGTTATGCTATTACAGGAAGGACACAAGGATGGAAAGTAAGTGTGAGAGGCTCACCAGAACACAGCCTGGATTAAAAGGTATGAGCTATAAGGAGAGAGTGGACAATTTTCAGTTGTTTCCCCTGGTGCGTCAGAAGCTGACTGGAGACCTGACAGAAATTTATACAATTATGAAAGATAGACAGTCAGAATCTTTCTCCCCAAGTTAGAAGTGTCAAGTACTAGAGGACATGTATTTAAAATGAGAATGTGTAAGAGGCATGTACAGGGCAGGTTCTTTTTGTTAAACAGTGGTAGATGCCTGAGTTACAGGTGAGAGCGTTTTAAAAGGCTGTTAGATAGGATATGCAGAGAATGTAAGGATATCGGAGGAGTACAGAAGTGAGATAGATTGGCTGGTTGAGTGGAGTTGCAACAGCAAGCTTGCACTCCACGTCAATAAGACCAAGGAATTTATTGTGCACTTCAGGAAGGGGGAAATTGGTAGTTCCAATCAAGTGGTCTACAGAGGAAAGGGTGAACAGCTTCAGGTCCCTGGGTTTCAACATCTGAGGGTCTATCATGGGCCCAGCATATTGATACAATTATGAAGAAGCCATGTCAAGGGCTATATTTCATTAGTTTGAGGAGATATGGTATGTCATCGAAGACTCCAGCAAATTTCTACAGATACACCGTGGAGAACATTCTGACTGGCTGCATTACAACGTCGAATCGAGGCATCGATACAAAGGATCAGAAAAAGCTGCAAAGGGTTGTAAACTCAGCCAGCTCCATCTTCCCCACCACTGAGGACATCTTCCATAGGCAACAGTTCAGAAAAGCAGCATCCATCATTTTGATCCTTACCATCCAGTACCTGCCCTCTTCTTATTAGGGGGAGCAGAAGATGGCGGCGCGACACAGGGCACGCAGCCTCTCCGGTGAATGATATCTGTATTTGTCAAGTAGGATGCCGTGCACAATCCTGATTTGATGGAGACAGACGTGAGAAGCAAGGAGGAACATCAGGAGAAACTTCTGAAATGCCCGCTTCACTGCCGCTGCTACTGTGCGATCGAGAATCTCCGGAGGGGAAAGCCCCAAATCCTCGGCTTTGCCTATTGCCTGTTGCCGGAGCCGGGGTCGAAGCGCTCGGCAGAGATGGTGCTTGGTGCTCGATGTCGGAGGGCTGGTCGGAGGTTCGAAGTTTTCAGACAGACTCAGAGTCGGCTGTTGTCGGGTGCTTCCAGGGTGCTGCATCGGCAAGTTTGTGGCGCTGGAGGTTCATGGCAGGGAGAGTTTTCTTCCTTCTACCGTCTGCGTGAGATGATGGGACTTTCAAGACTTTGAGACTTTTTTTTTTACCGTGCCCATGGTCTGTTCTTTATCAAATTACGGTACTGCTCTGCACTGTTGTAACTATATGTTATAATTATGTGGTTTTTGTCAGTTTTTTTAGTCCTGGTCTATCTTGTATTTCTGGGATATCATACTGGAGGAACATTGTATAGTTTCTTAATGCATGCATTACTAAATGACAATAAACGAGGACTGCGTGCCCTCATAATCTAATCTAATCTATTACTGCCATCATTGAGGAGATACAGGAGCCTGAAGACACCAATTTCTGATCAGAAATCAGCTTTCTGAACAGCCTGTGAACCTATGAACACAACCTTACTATATTACTCTCTTTTTGTACTAGTAATGTTTATGTTTTTTTGTAATGTATAGTATTTTATGTATTACACTGTACAGATGCTGCAAAACAAAACACAACTATGAAATAGGTAAGTGATAATAAACCTGATTCTGATGTTGGTCAATAACTGCTCCTCAGTGGTAGACAGCAATTATTGCATCTCTGCAGCACAGTCCTGACTGGATTCAGCTTCTTTCTGCTTGTTTGTGCATATAACTTTGACTAATTTTCAGAAGAGATCATCAGCACCTTGCCTGAGATGGCATGTTATAGCTATGAGGAGAGACTGAAGTTAACTTTTCTTAAAGCAGAGGAAGCTAAGGGGCAACCAGCTAGAATATATAGAATTAGCAGGAGCATAGATAGTGTATGTGGTCGAAAACATGTCCATACTGCAGAGCCATTAGAAACTAGAGAGCAGGGGTTTAGAGGGGAAATATTTCACCACAGGTTAATGGGAATCTGCTATGCACTCTCTGAGTGGTTACTGGAGACAGGGTTTGTCACAAGATTTAAAATGTAGCTAGACAGGCATTTGAAGCACCAACACATAGAATACTGGTAAATCGGATTCATTTAGACAGGTACTTGCTAGTCAGCTATGACCTGGTGAAATTTTCAGTTATATAAAGAGTAAAAGGGAGGTGGTGTTGATATCGGACCACCAGAAAATGATGCTGGTAAGGTAGTAATGGGGGACAAAGATGAATTTAAGACTTTGCTTCAGTCTTTACTGTGGAATACACTAGCTGTACGCTGGAGGTCTGCGACAGGAGTGGGTGCCATTGCTATTACAAAGGAAAAAGTGCCAGGCAAACTCAAAGGTCTTAAGGTGGATAAGTCACCTGGACCAGATGGACTACATCCCGAACTGCTAAAAGTGGTTGCTGAAGAGGTAACGGATGCATTAGTCATGATGCACAGAGGACTGGAAAATTGCAAATGTCACTTCACTCTTTAAGAAAGGAAGACGACAAGAGGGAGGAAATTAGAGGTCAGTTAGCCTAACCTCAGTGGTTGGAAAAGTGTTGGAGTCCATTATTAAGGACAGGGTTTCAGGGTACTTGGAGACGAATGATAAAATAAGTCAAAGTCAGCATGGCTTCTGTAAAGGGAAATCTTGCCTGACAAATCTGTTAGAATTCTTCAAGAAAGTAACAAGCAGGGTGGACAAAGGAGAGGCGGTGGATGTCATTTACTTAGATTTTCAGAAGACAATTTATAAAGGACCTCGCATGAGGCAGTTTAACAAGATAAAATCCTATTTTGTTACAGGAAATATACTGGCATTGATCGAAGAATGTCTGACAGGCAGGAGAGAGCGAGTGGGAATAAAGGAGGCCTTTTCTGGTTGGCTACCAGTGACTAGTAGCGTCCTTCAGGGTTCAGTATTCAGACTGGTATTTTTCACATTGTTTGTCAATGATTTAGATAGTGGAATTGATGGCTTTGTGGCAAAGTTTGCAGATGATATGAAGATAGGTGGAGGGGTAGGGAGTACTGTGGAAGCAATGCCATTACAGTAGGACTTAGACAAATTGGAAGAATTGGCAGATGGAATATAGCGTTGGGAAATGAATGATTATGCATTTTGGTAAAAGGAACAATATTGCAGACTATTACCTAAATAGGGAGAAAATTCAAACATCAGAGGTGCAAAGGGACTTGGAAGTCCTTGTGCAAGGCTCCCAGAAGGTTAATTCACAGGTTGAGTCGGTGGCAAGGAAGGCAAATGAAATATTAGCATTTATTTCAAGGGAAATAGAATATAAAAATAAAGGAGATAGTGCTGAAGCTTTATAAGACACTGGTCAGGTCGCACTTGGAGCATTGTCAACAGTTTTGGGCCCCTTATCTCAGAAAGGATATATTGCCATTGGAGAGAATCCAGAGGAGGTTCACGAAGATGATTCCGGGAATGAAGGGGATAACATATGAGGAATGTTTGGCAGCTTTGAGCCTGTACTCACTGGAACTTAGAAGAATGTTGGGGGATCTTGTTGAAATCTATCGAATGTTAAAAGGACTAGATATAGTGGATGTTTATAGGATGTTCCTCTGTTGGGGCCTACCCAGAACTAGAGAGACAGCCTCAAAATTGAGGGGTGACCTTTCAGAACAGAAGTAAGGAGGAATTTTTTTTAGACAAAAGGTGATGTATCTGTGGAATACACTGCCACAGACCGAGGTGGAGACCAAGTCTGTGGGTATATTATATTCAAAGCAGAGATTCTTGATTGGTCAGGGCATCAAGGGATATGGTAAAAGGGCAAGTCATCATCATAGCTTGTCACACCAGACAGCCAGCCACTCTAGTGTTGTTTGGTTGATGTTGAGCAGGTCAGTGTCAGGTAAATCAGGTGAGAGTGGGCAGTGGCGCAGAACGTGTTCAATGTTCTGCATCCTTTTGCCACACTCACAGGAATCGTTGGTCTTTAAACCCCACTTCACCATATTGTCTCCCGTCCTACAAACTCCTGCTCTCACTCTGTTGAGAGTGCACCACTTCCGTCTATCAAGCAGTGCCGCGTCTGGCAACATTTCTGTGGGGTCTTGCACTGTATTGTTTGGTGGGGTTCTGGCTTCTGTTTGTTGCCAGAGGTCAATTCTGTCTGTTTGGGGGGGATGTTCTGTGCAGTAGTTCCTCCACTGTAGCAAAGCTTTTCCTCAATTTTAGGCAGTTGAAAACTGGCACATGATGATGTGGTGGGTGTCGTGGATCCGAGTTCTGTTTACCTTTTTCAATTTTTGTTATAGCGTGTCTTCGGATCTCTGGGGGAGCAATGCCTGCAAGTCTGTAAATGATGCTAGTGGGTGTGAGGCGCAGTGTGCCCGTGATTATTCGGCAGGCTTTGTTAAGCAGCGGGCCTATTTTCTTCGCATGGGCTGATCTGCCCCACACAGGCGCACAGTATTCTGCAGGTGCATAGCAGTGTGCTAGGGCAGTTGATCTAAGTGTGTGAGCATTAGCTCCCCATTTCGTGCCTACTAATTTTTTCAAGAGAGAATTGCGAGAGCCAACTTGCCCTAGGAGTTTTTGGATGTGGGTGGCAAATCAGAGCGTCCTATCCAGTGTCACGCCCAAGGTAAATTGGAGTCGGATGGTGTTCGAGCTCCTTCCTACACCAGAAGATCTTGAGTTTCCAAGCTGCTTCTCGATTCCTCAGGTGGAATGCACACACTTGAGTTTTTGATAGATTTGGGTTCAGAGACCATTTTTCATATTACTGCTTCATTGCTTTGAGAACTGCTTTAAGTCATACTTCAACTTCTTGGAAGGAGTTAGCTTGTGCTGCTATGCATAGGTCGTCTGTGTGTGTTAGGAAAGGTTGGTTGGTCGTTTGAGTAAACATTAAATAGTAGAGGTGCCAGGACTGATCCCTGTAGTAGTCCATTCTTTTGTGGACACCACCTACTCTTAATTCCATTCATTTCTACATAAAATCTGCGATTTTCTAGGAGACTCCTTATTACTTTGACTGTAGTTTCGTTCTTTAACATTTAAAATAATTTCAGTAGAAGGCCGCTGTGATTCACAGCGTCATATGCTGCTGTTAAGTCAATGAATACTGCCCTTGTACCTTGTAATTTATCGCATTTCAAAGCCATCCTCAATATACTGGGTTAAGTTCAGGACTTGACCGCAGCAAGAGCAGTCTGGCCTGAACCCAGCTTGGTCTGGTTCTACTAAGATCTTCGACTAAGGAGGATATTCTTTTCAGTATGAGTCTCTCGTAGAGTTTATAGAGGGTGCAGAGCAAGGAAATCAGTCTGTAATTTTCAGGAATGTTGGGGTCTTTATTGGGTTTTAGGAGAGCAACAACTTTGGCTCTTCTCCACTTTTTAGGTATTTTTAATGATCTTCGGCAATAGTTAAAAAGGGACAGAAGCCAGTGGAGTGCTTTAGGTCCAAGATGTTTAAGGAATTCATTAAGAATCCCATCTATGCCAGCAGCTTTGTTGGATTTTAGCTGTGATACTTCATTCTTTAGGGTGAGAGGTGGGAAGTTGTTATTCCCATTTGAGAGAGCTGACTCCATCTCCTGATGTTGCTTTTTCTACTGTCTCCGTTCCTTGTTGTTTGGTCGACCATTTAGTATTAGTTGTTGAGCAACCTGATTGGGTGTTATGCCAGCAATTCTCTGTGGTGGTCTATTGTCTGAGTCGAGTTTCCGAACAGTTGCCCATGCCTTCTTACTGTTCTTGGTCATGTCTGTGTTTTTTATCAGTTCCTGCCAATGCTGTTGTCTCTCCTAGCTCAGCAGGGACAGAACTGACTCTCCCATTTCAATTGTGTCTTGACCAAACAGGTCTTGATTGTATAAGTTGACATACTCATCATAACTTTGCTTGATATCACTAGTCAATCCCTGAATATATTTGGTTCTGCAGCCTCTAGGTATGTTCTGCTGCGCTACTTTCCAGATTAGTCGGACAAATTCATCATAATGGGGTCGAGAAATGTTCACACCGTGACCCTGTTAACCCGAAAGGAAACCAATCCTGACATTACATGCCAGACCAAGTGGGTGGTAAAAGGATAAACCCTCAGCCCACTGGAAATCGTGAAAGGGCAGGTATGTGGGGTTGAATGGGATCTGGGATCAGCCATGATGAGATGGCAGAGTGGACTCAATAGGCTGAATGGCCTAATTCTGCCCGATGTCTCATGGTCTAAAGGAGCTTGTCTCTGTAACTATGCCACAGATTAGAACCTCAACTTGAGGACACTGAGGAAAACGCAGCCCATATAGAACAGTGACAACAGGTTTGATGGGTGAAGGAGACATTGTGTGAATTAGGATGTGGCTGGAAGACCTCAAACTAGTAAAATGTAGACAACGGGAGGTTGAATGAGAACACTGGAGCAACAGTCAAAGTACGAATGAGGTTCCCAGCAGTAACTCAGTTGAAACAAAAGGAGGGGAAAAGTAAAGCTGAAAGTTTAATAAGCCTGTTTGATTAATAGAGAAAAATAAGCTGCTGAAGTTCATCTTAGAGTCAGATAGGATGGCAAGGAGATAAGAAGTCCACCAATCCCAATATCGACATGGAGGAGATGGGATTAAAGAATAGGAAATACAGCCTACAGCTGGGGCCAAAGAAAATAACCAAACTTTCAATGCTTAAATCCATGACCTTCAAGACTCCTCTTGTTGAGAATGTATGTACTAAACAAGATAAGAGCACATGGTATTACAGGAATGATACTAGCATGGACAAAAGATTAGCTGATTGGCAGGAGGCAAAGAGTGGAAATAAAGGGGGGCTTTACAGATTGGCTGCAAGTGACTAATAGTGTTCCGCAGATCTGCTACTTTCCACGTTAATGCTAATGATCTGGATGATGGATTTGATGGCTTTGTGGTCAAGTTTGCAGCTGATACAAAGATAAGTGGAGGGCAAGTAGCAGTGAAAAGAGCAGGGAACCTGTGGAAGGACTTGGACAGATTAGGACA
Source organism: Mobula birostris (assembly GCF_030028105.1). Taxonomy (NCBI): domain Eukaryota; kingdom Metazoa; phylum Chordata; class Chondrichthyes; order Myliobatiformes; family Myliobatidae; genus Mobula; species Mobula birostris. The sequence goes on along the minus strand of NC_092372.1, from coordinate 216,038,091 downwards.
ATGGGAGAAGCGATGCCAGATGGAACACAGTATAGGGATGTGTATGGTTATGCACTTTGGTAGAAGGACTACCTTCTTAATGAGGAGCAATTTCAGAATTCCGAGGTGCAAAAGAACTTGGGAGTTATGCAGGATTCGCTAAAGGTCAACTTTCAGGTTGAGTCGGTAGTAAGAAAGGCAAATACAACATTAGCATTCATTTCAAGATAACTACAATATAAAAACAAGGATGTAATGCTGAGGCTCTAAAGGTAGTCATAGCTGAAGGGTGGCAGTGGGGACGAGCTCCCACTGCTGAACAAATGCTTTTCATGGCGTGCGTCTCAAACAGCCTCTGACAACCAAGTCCAACTCCTGGCCTTCACGTGTGGCATAGTTCTTATGCCTGGCAGAGCTGTTCTCACTGACAGGAGAAAGGGCAAAGGCAGGCCACTGGCGCCTTAAAACCAGTTGCTCTGGGCAGATGGGGCTCATTAACCACAGATGTATCTCATCTGAGAGAGAGAAAACTCTGATTTCAAACCTCCATTGCCTTGCAGCTGTACCCGCTCAGGGGAAAGGCTTTGGGAGTAAACCCCGAGGTAAATTTCGGAGTCGGAGTCCCGAAGGCGGCTGACTGCTGTACCCAGCACTGGCACGGCAACTCCTGGGATGCTGCTGGCACCAAACTGTATCGACTTTCATCCCCCCTTTGGACCTGTCATCAGCATGGAGAGGGGAGGTCCCACTGCATGGGCAATAGACCGATCTCCATATCAACCCTGCCCTGGCTTGCGCCCTGGACAGACCACTCTCAGTGACTACCAGAGGTGCAGTACCCATGGTCGACCATGACCGACAGAGGCCACACACAGAATGCTGAGGCTTTATAAGCATTGGTCAAACTACATTTTGTGGAATCTATTACCACAGGCAGCTGTGGAGGCCAGGTTGCTGGATGTATTTAAGGCAGAGCTTGACAGGTTCTTGATTGGACACGGCATCAAAGGTTACGGGGAGAAGGCCAGGGAGTGGGGCTGAGGAAGGGAAAAAAGGATCAGGCATGATTGAACAGTGGAGCAAAATGGGCCAAATGGCCTAATTCTGCCTCTATGTCTTATGTTCTTATATACTTTGAGTTTTGTGAGCATGGACAAAAGATTAGCTGATATGTAAGAAGGGACGTGCTGGCATTAGAGAAGATCCAGAGGAGGCTTACAGAATTATCCCAAACATGAAAGAGTTAACGTATGAGGAGCTCTGGGCTTGTACTCACTGGAGTTTAGAAGAATAAGGGGGAATCTCATTGAAACCTACCGAATATTGAAAGGCCTAGATAAAATAGATATGGAGTGGATGTTTCCTATAATAGGGGAGTCTAGGACCAGAAGGTACAGCCTCAGAACACAAGGACACCCCTTTAGAACAGAGAAGAGGTGGAATTTCTTTACCTAGAGGGTGATGAATTTGTGGAATTCATTGCTGCAGATGATTGTGGAGGCCAAGTCAATGGTATATTTCAGCAGAGGTTGATAGGTTCTTGATTAGCAATGGCATCAAAGGTCATGGGGAGAAGGCAGGAGAATGAGGTTGAGAGGATAATAAATCAACCATGATCAAATGGTGGAGCAGACCCAATGGGCGAATGACCTGATTCTACTCCTATCTCTTATGGTCTTATTGTATATTGCACAATGATATTTGAAATCAAGACATAACTCCCAGAATTAATCACATAGGCTTGAGTCTGGGTATGAATTTTTATGCATCTTACCCAAAAATGTCACATTATCAGATTTTTAAACTAAGAAATTAATAGAGAGACTGTAAAAGAGAAAAAGCCTGAAGCCTTAGAATAGTCAATAACTGCCCCCAGGTGGCAGAGTGTAATTATTGCATCTCTGCTACACGGTTTGGACTGGATTCTCCATCCATTACAAGTTTGAGAAGCTGTAATATTTTCATTAATAATATATTTTTAAGTAATACAAACCTCTGAATAAAGCAATTTTTTAAAACTTCTCAGAGCACTAGAAAAATAGCACCAACATTGTTTCCATAAAACTCTCCAGATATGGACAAATAAAGATCAGTGCCCTCTCCCTCACTAACTTATCCATTGTCGAGGCTCTGACGACATTCTGCATTGGGGTAGGCCACATTATCCACATGCCTGACATTTCCAAAACAAACACTCCACCAGAGGAAGGGATTTCCAAGAAGACCTTGAAAGCACTCCAAGAATGTCATCGGAATTTCCATAAATAAATATAACATCTTTGCAACTCATGGTACACCCGGCCAGTAACTGATCAAAAAGTGAGGAAATAACATCTGGGAAAGTCAAGTCTCAACAATGGAAGAAGCTGCTTACAAATATATAAAATGAGTGTATGAAGAAACATCAATCTCCACACCCACTTTCTCTGACAAGATTCACTTTCCTCAATTGTAGCGGACTCTGTGGATCCCACAGAATTTTTTAGATGTCTCGGAACCTTCTATACGTGAAAAGAAGCTGATCAACCTAGGCCAAGAGGAACAGGATATAAACCTGTCTGTAACTCCAGTAATGAAGAGATTTTTCACTTCCTCCTCCATATTTGGAGAAAATTGACATTTTTAGTTCACCAGAATAATTGGTTCACTACAATACTAATAGAAAAGCAATATAGTTATCAAGATTCTGGATTTAAGCAATGGGACAGAAGCTCTCAGTCAGAAAAATAATGGGTAAAACATGCTTGGAGTGTATGTTTGGAGGATGTGGGCAAGTGAAAATAAAGTTGTTATGATATACAATACACTCATCATCGTAAGATGCAGGAGATCTGTCAAAAAACATGCACAAGTAGGGAAGCAAGGGAAACCTGGAAAGCAAAAGAAAAACATCAAAAAAAAGGTTCCTGATAACTAGTTAAAATACAAACAAAAGCAAAAGGCAACCAAAATGGGTGTCTATAGAGAAGCTTCTATGGGATGTAAATATAATCATTAAAAAAATTAGAGGAACAACCTCTCACATTCTACTCAGTCTCCAAACTGGCAGCTGAATATCAAATTCTCTAATTTCCAGTAACAACTCCCCCCCGTCCTTTCTCCCTCTTTTTTCTTTCTTTTCACCCCTTGATCTACATGGTCCATCACCAACGCACTCCTCTCACTGGTTCTCTCCCTTTAATCCATGCTCTACCTTCTTCTCCTATCAAATCCATCATCTTCAAACCCTTTGTCACTTTCATCTACCATGTCCTAGCATCAGAAATCATTCTCACTCTCCACGTTCCCTCTGTCTATCACTCTCTTCCTCTGCTAGCTCTTGCTCTGTCCCTTCCTTCCACCTTTTTATACCAGCTATCTCCCTCCTTTCTTTCAGTCCAGATAAAAGAGCTTGCAACCTGCAGTGTCAACTGTACGTTTCCCTCCACAGATGCTGCCTGACCCACAGAGTTCTTCCACTTCTTTGTGCATTGCTCCGGATTCCAACATTTGCAATCTCGTGCTTCCATTAACAAAAAAATTGCACAGTTCAGAAAAGTGAATATCGTAAATAAAAGATAAAATGAGAAAATGCTGGATTTGTTCAATGATTATTTTGTATCTGTATTTACAGTAGACCAAACAATATTCAGAGAAACTAAAGGCCCAGATTTTGAGTGGAAATGCTTACAGTCAAGATCCTTCGGCAGAACTGGAGAAAAAGCTGAGGAGTAGATTTAAAAGGCAGGGGGAGGGGAGAGAGAAACACAAGGTGATGGGTGAAACCGGAAGGGGGAGGGATGAAGTAAAGAGCAGGGAAGTTGATTGGTGAAAGGGATACAGGGTTGGAGAAGGGGGAATCTAACAGGACAGAAGGCCATGGAAGAAAGAAGAGGGGGAGGAGCACCAGAGGGAGGTGATGGGCAGGCAAGGAGATATGTGAGAGAGGGAAAGGGGGATGGGGAATGGTGGGAGGGGGGGAGGCGGCATTACCGGAAGTTCGAGAAATCGATGTTTATGCCATGAGGTTAGAGGCCACCCAGATGGAGAACAAGGTGTTGTTCCTCCAACCCGTGTGGCCTCATCGCAACAGTAGAGGAGGCCATGGATTGACATATCGGAATGGGAAGTGGAACTAAAATGGGTGGCCACTGGGAGATCCCGCTTTTCTCTGGTGGATGGAGCATAGATGCTCAGCGGTCTCCCAAATTACATCAGGTCTCACCGATACACAGGAGGCCACACCAGGAGTACCGGACAAAGTATATGACCCCAACGGGCTCACAGGTGAAGAGTCCCCTCACCTGGAAGAACTGTTTGGAGCCCTGAATGGTAGTGAGGGAGGAGGTGTAGAGGCAGGTGTACTCAATTTTGAGTAAGTGCCAGGAGGGAGATCATCTGTTTTTCTCCAGTCCTGCCGAAGGGTCTCGGCCTGAAATGTCAACAGTACTTTTTCCATAGATGCTGCCTGGCCTGCTGAGCTCCTCCAGCATTTTCTGTGTGTTGCTTGGAGTTCCAGCACCTGCAGATTTTCTCTTGTTTATGGCATATTGTTGATGTTTCTCCATGCAGGCACACTATGGGATTCCTGCACAAACATGGAGTTTCTAGACTTGGTGGTTACACCTTGGTGGGGCTCTATCAACCTCCACACTTCAGTAGCCAAGAAATAATTGGGGGGAAAAAAAATCAGGGACAGAACATGCATTTACTTGGAAATGCAGGGACTGACTGGAGGGGAGTCAGTGTGGCTTTATGCATAACTAAGAAAGTTGACAAAGGCTGGGAACTAGACATGGCATACAGTACAAGGACTTTAAAAGGCTTTGGACATGGTAAGCTGCTCCTGAAGGTTAAAAGACATTGTAGCTAAGGTGTGTTGGCAAACTGGATCCAAAATTGGCTTGGTGATAGAAGGCAGAGGGTAGTAGTGGGAAGGTCAGTGCGATTAATTTCTGCCTATTCTGTTTTCTGACAGTCATTAGCCTCTGCACTAGGCTCAATGATGGGTCCAGCACTGGATGGGTCAGGGGGTGGGGGAGTCAGATGCAAGAGATCAGATGTGCTAGCACCTGACCTCTAGGTCATTTCAGACTTTCACATAAGCATGCCCACAATTCTGAAATAGCTAGAGCTGACAGCCAGCACTTCCCTACATAACACATTCCAGTCAGATCCATTTGGTCTGTTGTACAGGCATGGATAATGGAGCTCTCAGCCAACCAGGCATGAATGGACATGCCAAACAGCGAAGAAAAAACCAACTGAGAAGTCTAACTGCTATCAATAAGGAAGTGTTTACCATTCCTCCAGGAAGCATGAAAAATAGAACAAAATGTTGGAGGAACTCAGCAGGCCAGTCAGCATCTATGGAAAAAAAGCACAGTCGACATTTCAGGCCGAAATTTCGACTGTACTTTTTTTTTCCCCCCATAGATACTGCCTGGCCTGCTGAGTCCCTCCAGCATTTTGTGTACGTTGCTTGAATTTCCAGCAGTTGCAGATATTCTCTTGTTTATGAAAAATAGAAAATGGATGTAGTGGGAATTACATTATTCCCTAGATTTGTTTCATGACAAATGCTATTCGTAGGTTATATCAAGTAAAAAAAGCACCAGTGAATGATATAAAATATGAATAGGAGCATAATTACATAATTAAACAAATAGAAGCCTTTCAAAGGGGAGGCGTTCCTGCTGATCTCTACAGGATCAGCTGTGAAACTTTTGAATGTTCTGCTACCAGGCTGTGCACATCATTCATGACAGTGCCAGTGGCATTATACTGCTGTATATTTAATTATATGTCATATGAGTTTTATGTCAACTTGTACATCTACAGTTTTTTTATCTTTGTTAATGCTGTTGTGTTAATATCATTTTATGTGCTGTATGTGATATATATCCTGCGTTTTGCACCTTGGTCCCACAGAAACACACTGTGCACAGTTGACTGACAATAAACTTGAACTTGAACGATTACATCCCCCATAAGGGTAAGGATGTGGTCTTTTCAACCTGACAAGTCAAACTTTAGGTTTGGAGTTTTGCATATGGCAAAATTACAAAAGGAGTGATTGAGTATAATTAGCCCCTACACATTTAAATTCAGGAGAATGAGGTGACTCAGCAAAGACCACAAGACCATAAGACACAGAAGCAAAATTAGGCCATTCAGCCCATCGTGTCTGCTCCACCTTTCCATCATGGCTGATCCCAGATCTCACTCAACCTCATGCACCTGCTTTTTCACCATATCCTTTGATGCCCTGACCAATCAGGAAACTATCAACTTCCACTCTAAATATACCCATGGACTTGGCCACCAGTCTCTGGCACAGGATTCCACAGATTCTTTACTCTCTGGCCAAAATACCTCTCTTCTAAAAGATCACCCCTCAATTTTGAGGCTGTGGCCTCTAGTTCTGAACAACTCCACCATAGGAAAAATCCTCTCCACATCCACCCTATCTAGTCCTTTCAACATTCGGCAGGTTTCAAAAAGATCCCCATGCATTCTTCTAAATTCCAGTCAGCACAGGCCAAAGGCTGACAAATGCTCCCTCATATGTTAACTCCTTCATTCCCACAATCTTCCTCATGAACCTCCTCTGGATTCTCTCAATGACAACACATCCTTTCTGAGATATGGGGCCCAATACTGTTGGCAATACTCCAAGTGCAGCCTGACCAATGTCTTACAACGGCTCAGCATTATCTCCTTGCTTTTATATTCTATTCCCCTTGAAATAAATGCCAACATTGCATTTGCCTTCTTTACCACAGACTCAACCTGTGAATTAGGCTTCTGGAAATCTTGCACGAGGACTCCCAAGTCTCCCTCTGATGTTTGAACCTCCTCCCATTTAGATAATAGTCTGCACTATGGTCCCTTTTACCAAAATTCATTATCATAGTGTCATTTCCCAATAATGTATTCCATCTGCCACTTTTTTGCCCAGTCTAGCAATTTGTCTAAGTCCTGCTGCAATTGTATTTTATCTTGATAAGCAGCCTCATGTGTGGCACCTTATCAAATGCCTTCTGAAAATCCAAGTAAGTGACATCCACTGCCTCTCCATTGTCCACCCTATTTATTACTTCCTCAAAGTACTCTAACAGATTTGTCAAGCAAGCTATCCCTTTACAGAAACCATGTTGACTTTGACTTATTTTATCATTAGTCTCCAATTATCCCGAAACCTTATCCTTAATAACAGACTCCAACACTTTCCCAACGACTAACTGGCCTATAATTTTCTTTCTTTTGCCTTCCTCCTTTCTTAAAGAGTGGAGTGACATTTGCAATTTTTCAGTCCCCCAGGTTCATGCCAGAATCTAGTGATTCTTGAAAGATCATGACCAATGAATCCATTATCTCTTCAGCATCCTCTCTCAAGACTCTGGGATGTGGTCCACATGGTCCAGGTGACTTATCCACCTTAAGACCTTTGAGTTTGCCTAACACTTTTTCCTTAGTAATAGCAATGGCACTCACTCCTGCTCCCTGACACTCACAGACCTCTGGCACGCTGTTAGTGTCTTCCACAGTGAAGACTGACGCAAAGTACTCATTAAGTTCATCTGCCATTTCTTTGTCCCCCATTACTACCTCACCCTCATCATTTTCCAGTGGTCCAATATCAACTCCCTTTTACTCATTATACAACTAAAATAACTTTTAGTATCCTGTCTTATATAATTGGCTAGTTTGCCCTCATATTTCACCTTTTCCCTTCTTATAGTTTTTTTTAAAAGATGTCTTTTGTTGAATTTTAAAACGTTCACAATCATTCAACTTTCCATTCACCTTTGCTACCTTACATGCCCTTTCTTTTGTATTTATGCTGTCCTTAACTTCCTTGTAGCCACCATTGCCTGCCCCTGCCATTTGAGAACTGCTTTTTCTGTGGGACATCTCTCACCTGCGCCTTGTGAACAATTCCCAGAAACTTCAGCCATCTCTGCTCTGCTACTATCCCCTCCAGTATCCTGTTGCAATCCACCTGAGCAAGCTCCTCTCTCATGCCTCTGTAATTCCCTTTATTCCATTGTGATACTGATACATGTGACTTGTGCTTCTCCCTCTCAAACTGCAGTATGAATTCAAACATATTATGATCACTGCTTCCTAAGGGTTCCTTTACGTTAAGCTTCCTAATAAGATCTGGGTGAAAACACAACACCCAATCTAAGATAGCCTTTCCCCTAGTAGGCTCAATCACAAGTTGCTCTAAAAAGGCATTTTGTAGGCATTCAACAAATCCCCTCTCTTGCGATCAGTCGCCAACCTGATTTCCCCAATCCCCTTGCATATTGAAGTCCCCCATTACAATTGTGTCATTACTCTTATTACATAGCTTTTCCAACTCCCTTTGCAATCTCAACCCTACATCTTGGCTACTATTTGGAGGCCTATATATGATTCCCATAATATTTTTTTTTACCCTTGCAGTTTCTTAATTCCACCCACGAAGATTCAGCATCCCCTGACCCTATGTCACCTCCTTCTAAAGATGAAATTCCATCTCTTACTAACAAAGCTACACCACTTCCTCTGCCTTTCACTTGTCCTTTCAATACAAAGAATATCCCTTGTGAGCCAAGGCTCACAAGGTGCTGAAATGCATTCTGAATTTAGTTGCTGAGGTACAACTTCCCTTCTCGGGGATAATCTCAGGATAAGGTGTGGATGAAGACAAAGTTGATAGTTGTAAATCTCTCTCACCCTCCAAGAGGAGCACAACGTTGTGGTTTGGAGGCTTGCATGCCTCAGTGATCCGGACAGCTATGTTAGCTGGAGTCAGGTCGTTATTCTTTGGCTTTTGGTAGGGTCACCCATGCCAGTCAGGCCAAAGGGTAGAGACCAGACTAAGAATAGTCCACTGGTCCTCCAGGCTCGGGGGTTCAGCTCAGGGCTAGCAGACCTGACTGTTCAAACAAAATTGTTACAGAAACAGCATTCTATAGCTGAATGCGATGGTATTCCTGTAACTCCTCCCGTGACTTAAATGATGGAGAGTAGTGAAAACTGAGAGGAAGCCACTGACATAATGATGGATGCCATTATTACCAACAGAGGTGGAGGACCTTCATTGCTCCCCCAAATGCCAGTGGCGTAACGGGCAAAAAAAAGAGAAAAAAATCTCCCTCCCAGGGAGCTATGGATTCTCAGTCATTAAATATATTCAAGGTTGAGAACAACAGATGTTTTTGGTGCCAAAGGGAATCAAGTGATAAAATGAAGTACATGACTTTATTGAATGGTGAACCAAGATTGAGGAGACACGTTTTATACAGCTGCCTCTAACTCTTACACCGTGTTCTCATCCACTCTGAAAAAATGGTGGGAAGGTGCACAGATCTATTGAAATTAACAAAAGTTGAGGCTGAGTAATTAGAATAGATATAAAATTGTGGAAACAAGGCTAAAGCCAAGGCAGCTTTAAAAACGGGGACACACATTAATTGTGTACTTCACAAGGCTACATCCTCCTTTTGCACTCGTAACCGTGTGGCCAAGTTCTCCTCCAACTCCATCTGCAAGTTTGCAGATAACACCACGGTAACAAGTAGAATTTCAAATAACATGCATACATGACAAGAATAAACCAGTTTAAACATACAATATCATACATTTCACAACATGAAATGAGGCCATGAGCCCACTGAGCTGCTAAAGCTCTATGCAAGACCAATCCGATTAGGCACAATCCCCACTTTCATTTCGTAAACCTGCATTTTCTTTTCTTTCAAGGAATTAATCAGTTCTCTTTCCAATGCCACCCAGATTGAATCAGCCACCCCTACTATCCCTGGCATTCCACTCCAGATCCTCACTTTTCCTGTTTGGACAAGCTTTTGCATGTACACATGCCAGCTTTGCTTCTTGACCTTCCTGCCAATTGGAATCGCCTGCTGAGGTACCTCACTGAAGAATTACCCATAATATCATTTTACAGATTACTGAGGCCTTTAGGTAACATTTCTAAATGAAGATACGGAACAAGCTGCTAGAGGGAGCGGTAAAGGCAGATACAATTACAAAATGTACAATTAAAACTTATAGCACATTGGGACACGTTCAGGGATAGGAAAGGTTTAGAGTGATAGGGGCCAAATGCAGGCAAGTGGGTCTAGCACCTTTGGCCACACCTCAGCATGGACACGTTGAGCTGAAAAGCCTATTTCCACATCATATAAGTCTTAAATCAAGGTTGCTGAGGTAAATGATAAAAATTCTACAGCACTATTCACAGAAAAGGAGAAAACCTGAATATTCTTTCCACAGCCACCATTCCAAAATTCCAAATCTTCCCCGTTTGTCAAATTTCACTTCCTGATAATAAAGCAAGCTTCAGTCATCCACATCAGTTCCAAGACAATCCTAGGAAGTTTCACCAATAGGTGTGGCCAAAAAATGAATGGATTACTTACAGACTTTGTAGCCCAGCTTCTCAGCATATGCTTTTTTAGCCAATGCCTGACTCTCTAGAACAGCTCGAACCTCCACCTCTTTTGAAAACTCTGACACCTACATTAAGCAAGCAGGCAAAGAAAGAAATGTTAACTTCTAATTATCTGATTTTAGAAAATGAAAAAATACTGAAAGGGCTCTATAATAAAGGATGAAATATCTGATGCTGGGTCATTGTGTTAGGATGATTATAGTGCCAGGCAGTACTCAATTCCAGGTTTTCGGGCAATGCTGCAGAATTCAGTATTTATCTTTTGCATACTACAGGGTTTGAAATTATTGCTGCATTAGATTAACATCAAGTCCTTGTATGACATTAGTAAATCCATTCCAAATCCCCATAAACTGGATTTCAGTTTGCAGTTATTTTCAGTATTCCAATCCTCTGCAATTATACGTTCCTCAATTAAATCCCAAGGACTTAACTCAGAAGAATATCCCTTGGAAAATAATTAATATGGCCTGTCTTCCTAATATGAAGTGATTAGGAATGTGTTTTTGTTGAGAGGTGTCAGAAATAATTAACCTCAATTTTAGACCTATTCCTCACCCGAGATTGGTGAGATCAAGTTTTTGGGCAAGAGGAGCTACTTTTTGATTACCAGTGCAATCTTCAATCTCACGTCCTGTCTGATGCTTGGTTTCCTTTACCTTTCCCCTCTCCTGTCATATTGAATGCTGCCTGGATGAGAGAGCATTAGCTACAAGAGGAGGCTGGACAAACCTAGATTGTTTTCTCTGGAGCATTACTGGCTGGGGTTGGGGGGGGGGGGGGGGCCACCTAAAAAAGGATATAAAATTATGAGGGTTATAGATAGAGTAGATTGTTGGTCTTTCTTTCCAGCATGGAAACGTCAAATATTCAAGGGCATAGCTTTATGCTGGGGGGGTAGGAATCGTTTAAAGGAAATTTTACTCGGCAAGTTTGTTTTGCACAGCGTGGTAGATGCTGCCAGGAAAAGTGAAATGGTGGAAGCAGATACCCCAGCAAATTTAAGAGGCATGTAGATAGACAAGTGAATAGACAGGGAATAGAGGGATATGCACTATATGCAGGCAGATGGGAATAGTTTTGAATTGAATTATAGTCGCCACAGACACTGGGATGAGCGGCCTGTTCCTGAGCTGTATCATACTGTTCTATAAATGATTTTCTTTTCTTAAATTATTGGTAATTTTTATAATATTAGCAGCTGACATTACAAAACCCTATAGCATATAAAAACAAAACCTCCACATGGCTACATTCTGAGGATTATTGTACACTAGATATTTTCTCGAGACCAAGACTGCACAGTGAACAGGAGGGCTCTGAGGAGTGCGGTACAACAGAGAGACCTGGGAATACAGGTCCATAATTCATTGAAAGTGGTGTCACAGGCAGATAGAAAGTCGTAAAGAAAGCTTCTGGCACATTGGCCTTCTCAAATCAATTTGAGTTCAGGAGATGGGATGCTGTGTTAAAGTTGTATAAGACATTTGTGAGGCCTAATCTGGAGTATTGTGTGCATTTCTGGCCACCTACCAACACAAAAGATGTAAACACAGTTGAAAGAATGCAGAGAAAATTTACAAAGATGTTGCCAGGTATGGAGGAGCTGAGTTATAAGGAAAGATTGAATAGGTTAGGACTTTATTTTTGGAACGTAGAAGATTGAGAGGAGGTTTGATGGAGATATAGAAAATTATGAATTAGAGCTAGAATTTGAATTTTATTTCTTACATTCATCTCACATCATGAGGGAGTAAAAATCTTTATGTTGCATCTCTGTCGCTATGTACAAGCAGTAAGGAAGGGAAATGTGGGAGGATTAGATTAAATTAGATTAGATTCAACTTTATTGTCATTGTGCCAAGTACAGATACAAAGCCAATGAAGTGCATTTAGCATCTGACCAGAAATGCAAAGAATAGTGTTACTTACAAAATAACTGCGAATAAAAAGTGCTACAGCACACAAATATAAAAGTACTGAGACAATACAATACAGATGCAATAATGCTTAGCACTGTGATATTGGTTTCAGCAGGGTCACGGCCTCAGGGAAGAAGCTCTTCCTGTGCCTGCTGGTGTGGAAACGGAGGCTCCTGTAGCGCCTACCGGATGGGAGGAGAGCAAAAAGTCCATGGTTAGGGTGAGGTGCATCCTTGATAATGCTTTTCGCCCTGCCCAGGCAGCGTTTATGGTAGATGTTCTCAATGGTGGGCAATTGGGTGCCGATAATCCGCTGGGCAGTTTTCACCACACGCTAGAGTGCTATTGTCCAAACACTAAGATTGTATACATAACATATATGTACAATCAGATATACAATCAGATCAATGTGTACTGATCGATCTGATGGCTGGTGAAAGAAGCTGTCCCGGAGCCTGTTGGTCCTGGCTGTAATGCTGTGGTACCATTTGCCAGACAGAAGCAGCTGTGGGGTATAGATGGGGTTAATGCAAGCAGCCTTTTTCTACTGAAGTTGGGTGGGACTACAACCAGAGGTCATGGGTTAAGGGTGAAAGGTGAAAAGTAAAAGGGGAACATGAGGGGAAACCTCTTCACTCAGAGAGTCATAAGAGTGTGGAATTAACTACCAGCACAAGTGGTGCAAGCAAGCTCGATTTCAATGTTTTACAGAAGTTTGGATAGGTACATGGATGGTAGGGGTATGGAGGTCTATGGTCCTGGTGCAGGTCAATGGGAGTAGGCTGTCTAAATGGTTTTGGCATGGACTAGATGGTTCAAATGACCTATTTCTGTGCTATGCTTCTCTATGACTCATTAATAGCCACACCCTTCAAAAGGAAAGCAACTGCTTCTGCCAGTTAGGTAAATGCACAACATGCTGGTGGAACTCAAGCGGCCAGCCAGCATCTCTGCAAAAGAATACACAGTTAATGTTTCAGGCCGTGACCCTTCTTCAGGACTGGAAAGGAAGAAGTCAGAGTAAGAGGCTGGGGGGAAGGGAGGAAGTTAAATGATATAAACTTCTATAGAACACAGAATAGTACAGCACAGTACAGGCCCTTCAGCCCACAATGTTGTGCCGACCCTCAAACCCTGCCTCCCATATAAGCCCCCACCTTAGATTCCTCCATATACCTGTCTAGTAGTCTCTTAAACTTCACTAGTGTATCTGCCTCCACCACTGACTCAGGCAGTGCATTCCACCCACCAACCACTCTCTGAGTAAAAAACCTTCCTCTAATATCCCCCTTGAACTTCCCACCCCTTACCTTAAAGCCATGTCCTCTTGTATTGAGCAGTGGTGCCCTGGGGAAGAGGCCTGGCTATCCACTCTATCTATTCCTCTTATTATCTTGTACACCTCTATCATGTCTCCTCTCATCCTCCTTCTCTCCAAAGAGTAAAGCCCTAGCTCCCTTAATCTCTGATCATAATGCATACTTTCTAAACCAGGCAGCATCCTGGTAAATCTCCTCTGTACCCTTTCCAATGCTTCCACATCCTTCCTATAGTGAGGTGACCAGAACTGGACACAATACTCCAAGTGTGGCCTAACCAGAGTTTTATAGAGCTGCATCATTACATCGCGACTCTTAAACTCAATCCCTCGACTTATGAAAGCTAACACCCCATAAGCTTTCTTAACTACCCTATCCACCTGTGAGGCAACTTTCAGGGATCTGTGGACATGTACCCTGAGATCCCTCTGCTCCTCCACACTACCAAGTATCCTGCCATTTACTTTGTACTCTGCCTTGGAGTTTGTCCTTCCAAAGTGTACCACATCACACTTCTCCGGGTTGAACTCCATCTGCCACTTCTCAGCCCACTTCTGCATCCTATCAATGTCTCTCTGCAATCTTTGACAATCCTCTACACTATCTACAACACCACCAACCTTTGTGTCGTCTGCAAACTTGCCAACCCACCCTTCTACCCCCACATCCAGGTCGTTAATAAAAATCACGAAAAGTAGAGGTCCCAGAACAGATCCTTGTGGGACACCACTAGTCACAACCCTCCAATCTGAATGTACTCCCTCCACCACCACCCTCTGCCTTCTGCAGGCAAGCCAATTCTGAATCCACCTGGCCAAACTTCCCTGGATCCCATGCCTTCTGACTTTCTGAATAAGCCTACCGCATGGAACCTTGTCAAATGCCTTACTAAAATCCATATAGATCACATCCACTGCACTACCCTCATCTATATGCCTGGTCACCTGCTCAAAGAACTCTATCAGGCTTGTTAGACATCATAACAGAAAATCCTACCACACTGGTATCTCATGCCACAGTATGAATCTTCTTACTCCATGACTTGGGGAAGCAAGTCAGCATGTAATCTTGCAAGGCCAAAACTTGTATTCTGAAGTAAAATGTGATTTATTTATTGCAACATGGGAGGTGACCATTTTGCCTATCACACCCATCATAGCTCCCAGTAGTGTAACCCCATCAATCCCAATCCCTTGAGTACTAATAGTTCAAATTTGGCATTTTAAAGAAATAGGGTGAGAAAGGGACATAATATGATAAAGGGAAATGGATGAGAGAACAGTTTACTTGAAAATGGAAAATTCAATGTACATTCCAGACGGTTACAAAATGCGTAGACTGAAGATAAAATGTTATTCAGCTTGCTTCTTTTGAACCAAACTTTCTACAGCCTCCTCTACAGACATGGCGATACCCCATTTTCTTTAAACCGCCTTACTAACAGTACTTAATCATCTTATTACCTGATCTGTCTTAACCTATTTCCAGTCAGTCTTTTGCCTTACACCTTGTACCTCTACCAGCTCTACCTTAAAAACAGTAAACCCTCCATTCCTCCCCCATCTCTGAAGAAGGTTGTTAACAAAAACAAACATTAACTGGTTTCTCTTATAGCTGAGTTATCCAACATTTTTTATTTAGTTTTGGATTCCAAGAACTATAGACTTACTTGTTTTCAACCTTTTTTAAAACACAGAAACTGATGCTCGTTCCCTTATTACATTAGATGCACAGAAGATGGATTTCTCAAAACAATGATGAATAGACAGTCAAGTTTTGATATTGAAAGGGATTCTTGTAATTGAATGTGATGCCACTAGTGAATAAAGCTGAAAAAAAATACTGGAACTCACACCTTTTCAAGTCATCTTATCCATCCAATCAACCCAGACCATGCTAAAACAAAAATACTTTACTGTTCTGAAGGTTTGTGTCACTCAATTATTGATTGTTTCCAACAACACAAAATACAGCAACCATCCTAAAAAGATATACCTATTTTTCATCATACTCACTTTGCAATTTCTATCGTTAAATCGATGAACACCAATGGCAGCAGGAGTGATCTCCATCACATCAAAATAAAAACCTTGAATCAAAATAGAAATACATTGTGCAATTAATAAAATGGCCTTTATCTAAAACTCAATTATTAACTTCATTTGAAACTGTGCATGTGAATCTTCCACCATCCTTCCCTTTCCAATGCCTCACCTTGTTCAGGCGTTTGCTATCGAATTTTAAAAGGCCTATATAGAGTGGATGTGAAGAAGTGAGAGAATCTAGGGCCAGACAGCATGGCTGCAGAATAGAAGAATGACCCTTCAGATCAGAGGTGAGGAGGAATTCCTTTACCCAAGGGTATGTGGAGACTGTTGGACTTAATCATAAGGAAAGACTGGATAAGCTAAGACCATTTTATGTAGAAAGGAGGTGACTATGAGGTAACCATATAAAGGCTTATAAAATCATGAGGAACATAGCGAAGGTATATAGTTGTAATCTTTTCCCCCCAGAATAGGGGAGTCTAAAACTAGAAGGCATAGATTTAAAGTGAGGGGGTAAAATTTGAAGGGGAATTGAGGTGCAACTTTTTCACACAGGTGGATATATAGAATGAGTTGCCAAAGGAAGTGGTAGTGATGGGTACAAACACAACATTTAAAAGACATCTAAACAAGTGCATGGATATGAAAAGTTTAGAACAGGGGTGCTCAACCTGGAGTCCATGGACCCCTCGGTTAATGGTAGGGGTCCATGGCACAAAAAAGGTTAGGAGCCCCTGGTTTAGAAGGATATGGACCAAATGCAGCCAAATGGTACTAACTCAGTCTGGCCCAGTTGGGCCAAAGGGCCTGTTTCCATGCTATACAACTTTGACTCTAAACATTGATTATTTTTTGATTAAAAACATAATCATTTAGGAATACCTAAAACACATACAAATATTAAACCCACAATAAGTAAAATAAAGAGACTTCTAATCTTTCTTCCCCACAAATAACATCCAAGAATCGATTCCTCAGCATAAGCACTCAAGAATCTCAGTAAGATCTTGGGAGCTTGGGAGATTTAGCACGACAAAAAAAAAACCCTGAACAAAATGCACTGTAGAATGTATCCTGTCTGGTTGTATCATGGCACTGCCAACACCCAGGAAGACAAGAGGCTGTAGAGGTAGTGGACACAATCTGGCCTATCAAAAGGCACAGCCCTCCCACCTCCTACAACACCTACAGGAGGCGCTGCATCAAGAAGACAATATCTATCACCAAGGATCCCCACCATCTGGGTCATGCCCCTCTTCTCATTGCTACCGTCAGGCAGGAGATACAGAAATCTAAAGTTCAGAACAGCTGCTTTCTTACAACTATCAGTTTCTTGAGCCGGTCTACATAACACTAACCCTACCACAGTAGTGGAACCAATTACATTCCTATGGCTTGTGGCTGTACGTCTACTTTTCCCTCTATCTGTTGTGTTCGATATTGAGGGATGGTGCAAAGCACACCAGGAGACCAGCCTTGCAGGATGTTCAGCTGAACTTTTTTGATAACACTACTTGTACAACACGTGAGCTCCTCCCATGTGGGAGTGGCTAACTGAGAGGTATAGGAATACCGCCATCAATAACACACTACTACCTTTCACTGTTTTGGATCTTATACTTTCTTTTAGGTACAGGTCATTCCAGCCTAACAAGTCCACACCACCCAGTTACACGTATGTGACTAATTAACCTACTAACCTATGTGTCTTTTGGGATGCGGGAGAAAGCTGGAGCTTCCAGAGGAAAACCAAATGGTTACGAGAAGAGCGTACAATTGGCTTACAGACAATGGTGGGAATTGGACCTGGGCCGCTGGCTCTGCAGCAGTTACACTAAGCACTATGCTACTGTGTCATCCTAATTCTCCGCGTTGTCCACCTACGTGCCTGTGATGCTGCTGCAAGTTTTTCATTGTACCTGTACCTCACTGTACTTGAGTGCGTGACAACAAGCTTGACTTGAATGAGCTCCACCATGGAGCCCAGTGGTACAAGGTACTGAAAAAATAAATCACTACTAACTACTACGAATTAAATTCGAACTTTCTGCTTTTGAATACATCTGCGAAGCCTAGGTACGCTAACATTTAAATTAATAAACACCTGTAGTTTCAAACATTCACCAGCACAGGTGGCACAACACATAGTGCCATCTCCTCACAGTTCCTGAACCTCAAATCCCAAGCTGTCTGTGTGGAGTTTTCACATTCTCCCTGTGACCAGTGGCTTTCCCCAGGATGCTCGTTTCCTCCAAAAGACATACAATTAAGTTCCTGACGTATATTTTCCTGACAGTTGGAGGGTGGCAGGAGAACATGGGAAGTTCAACAGCATCTGAGGGAGAACAGGATACAAGGAAGCAAGTGTAGGAATGGGATTAATAGGATTGCCTTGAGACCTGAGACTCAATTAGTCAAATCATTCTGTATTATAGGGGGAAAGAAAGAAAAAAAAAGCCAAGGTTTCTAAATAGCTAATCACTGCCCTATACAGTCTCCAGCTCTGGGCTACTATTGGACTAGTAACAGTGGAGCCTCGCAATGTTTGCTGTCAGCTCTGTAGTCTCAGCTCACCTTTCTCCACCATACAATTTCTGTTTTCATCAATGCATTTGACACAGATGCAAAATATCTACAGTCTTAGTGATGGTGAGTAAATCTACTTCAACCAGCACAAACATGATGACAGAAAGACCGCATTCGTAAAGTCATGGAGAAGCACAGCGCAGTCACAGGCCCTTCGGCCCATCTAGCCTATGCTGAAACTAAAACTGCCTAGTCCTATCGGCCTACACCAGGACCTTAGACCAGGGGTCCCCAACCTATTTTGCACCGCGAACCGGTTTAATATTGACAATATTCTTGCGGACCGGCCGACCAGGGGGTCGGGGGGGGAGGTGTTCAGGTAGGATTGCCAACTTTCTCACTCCCAAATAAGGGACAAAAGTAGCAGTCAAATACGGGACACTTGTGTTTACCCTGAGAAAGACTACCATGACCATGAAGCCTTGCGCGGGCACCTGTGTGCGCATGTGTGATGTGCACATATGTGTACGTGCTGATTTTTTTTCTACAAATCTGTTTTGGCTTAATCTTCCCGATTCTGTTAAGTGAAACTACATTGTACATACATTATTTCTACTTTATATAGGCTGTGTATTTATCATATCATTCCTGCTTTTACTATATGTTAGTGTTACTTTAGGTTTTATGTGTTATTTGGTATGATTTGGTAGGTTATTTCAAGTTCCACAGTGCGTGACAGGGAATGAGGAAAGCTGCAGCCGACTCATATTGTTCCCTCTCGCCAAATCATATCATTTCCTCGTGGCCCGGTTGCACATGCTTTGCGGCCCGGTGGTCAAGGACCACTGCCTTAGACCTCTATATCCCTACTATCCATGTACCTATCCAAACTTCGCTTAAACGTTGAAATTGAGCTCGCATGCACCACTTGTACTGGCAGCTCATTCACACTCTCACGACCTTCTGAGTGAAGAAGTTTCCCTCATTTTCCCCTTAAACTTCTTACCTTTCACCCTTACTCCATGACCTCTGGTTATAGTCCCAAACAGCGGAAAAAATCTATCAATTTGAACATCTCTATCAAATCTCTCAATCTTATACATTCTAAAGAATGCAGTCCTAACCTCTTCAATCTTTCCCTATAACTCAGATCCTTCCACTCGTCAACATTCTTGCTTATTTTCTCTGTACTCTTTCAACTTTGTTTACATCTTTCCTGTAGGTAAGTGACCAAAACTGCACAAGAATATTCCAAATTAGATCTCACCAATGTCTTATACAACTTCAACATAACATCCCATCTCCTGCACTCAATACATGATTTATGAAGGCCAATGTGCCAAAAGCTTTCTTTACAACCATATCTACCTATGATGCCACTTTCAATGAATTACGGATCTGTAAATTCTGTGTTGCAAATCTCAGCCAAAAGAGTCTACTGATATTCAGCACAGCATGCCCTTCTATCTATTTTCACGACATCAGAAAATTCTGGATATATTACACTTCGATCCTACTATCAAATCATTGATAGACTTAGCAAACAATGCGGCCAAGAACTGATCCTTGGGTTTTCCACCTGTTGCCAGCCATTTCCAGTCCAAGAAAGATACATTCACTCCAACCCTTCTTCTTCTATATGATAAGCAATTTGTGTTAACACATTTCCTCCATCACCACGATCTCTTATGCAATAGTCTTATGTAGCCCCTTATCAAATGCCTTCTGGAAATCCAAATACATTTCATGTATAGATCTCCTGATCAGCTCTGTTCAATCAGCTCTCAAAGAGCTCCAACAAATTTTAAAACATGGTTTTCCTTTTGCAGAATCACATTGACTTACATTAAGCTTCTCCAAATGATAGCCCTATCTGACATTGTCCAAGCTCACCTTGCTCACTTTGCCCTATTCAAATTACCACTGGTAGTTTCAGAAAGAAGCTACAGGAGCCTCAGGACCCACACCTATTATTACCCCTCAACCATCAGGCTCTTGAACCAGAGTGGATAACTTTACTTGCCCCATCATTGAATTGTTCCCACAACCTATGGACTCACTTTCAAGGAATTTCAATATTTATTGCTCATTTATTTATTATTATTTATTTTCTTTTTGCATTTGCAGCTTGTTGTCTTTTGCACACTGGTCCCCTGCCCTGTTGGTGCAGTCTTTCATCGATTCTATTATGGTTATGACAAAGCAGATTTATTGAGTATGCTCACAAGAAAATGAATCTCAGCATTGTATGAGGTGACACATACAGTTGAAGTCAGAAGTTTACATACACTTAGGTTGAAGTCATTAAAACTCATTGTTTAACCACTCCACAGATTTCATATTAGCAAACTATAGTTTTGGCAAGACGTTGAGGACATCTACTTTGTGCATGACATGAGTAATTCTTCCAACAATTGTTTACAGACAGATTATTTCACTTTTAAATGACTATATCACAATTCTAGTGGGTCAGAAGTTTACAAACAAAATCAAAGGAAATCAGCTAAGACCTTAGAAAAAAAATTGTGGACCTCCACAAGTTTGGTTCATCCTTGGGAGCAATTCCCAAACGCCTGAAGGTACCACTTTCATCTGTACAAACAATAGCACGCAAGTATAAACACCATGGGACCACGCAGCCGTGATACCGCTCAGGAAGGAGAAGCATTCTGTCTCCTGGAGATGAACGTACTTTGGCGCGAAAAGTACAAATCAATCCCAGAACAACAGCAAAGGACCTTGTGAAAATGCTGGAGGAAACAGGTAGACAAGTATCTATATCCACAGTAAAACGAGTTCTATATCGACATAACCTGAAAGGCTGCTCAGCAAGGAAGAAGCCACTGCTCCAAAGCCACTATAAAAAAGCCGGACCACAGTTTACAAGTGCACATGGGGACAAAGATCTTACTTTTTGGAGAAATGTCCTCTGGTCTGATGAAACAAAAATTGAACTGTTTGGCCATAATGACCATCGTTATGTTTGGAGGAAAAAGGGTGAGGCTTGCAAGCCAAAGAACACCATCCCAACCGTGAAGCATGGGGGTGGCAGCATCATGTTGTGGGGGTGCTTTGCTGCAGGAGGGACTGGTGCACTTCACAAAATAGATGGCATCATGAGGAAGGAAAATTATGTGGATATATTGAAGCAACATCTCAAGACATCAGCCAGGAAGTTAAAGCTTGGTCACAAATGGGTCTTCCAAACGGACAATGACCCAAACATACCTCCACAGTTGTGGCAAAATTGCTTAAGGACAACAAAGTCAAGGTATTGGAGTGGCCATCACAAAGCCCAGAACCTCAATCTGATAGAAAATTTGTGGGTAGAACTGAAAAAGCGTGTGAGAGCAAGGAGGCCTACAAACCTGACTCAGTTACACCAGTTCGGTCTGGAGGAATGGAACAAAATTCCAGCAAATTATTGTGAGAAGCTTCTGGAAGGCTACCCAAAACGTTTGACCCAAGTTAACAATTTAAAGGCAATGCTACCAAATACCAACAAAGTGTATGTAAACTTCTAACTCACTGGGAATGTGATGAAAGAAATAAAAGCTGAAATAAATTATTCTCTCTACTATTATTCTGACATTTCACATCCTTAAGATCAAGTAGTGATCCTAACTGACCTATGACAGGGAATGTTTTCTAGGATTAAATGTCAGGAATTGTGAAAAACTGAGTTTAAATGTAATTGGCTAAGGTGTATGTAAACTTATGACTGTACAAGTTTACAGTCTACTGTATGTACTTTGATAATAAATTTACTTTGAACTTTGAACATTGGGGATGCTGCCTCAAGAAGACAACATCTTTCAACCGTTATGTACCCCGTAACTGGGTTGCCAAACCAGCAGAAATGGACCACTCAGTTGGAGTCTGGATTACTGGAACTAAGAGAATTTTATTAAAGAAATAAGCAACACAGTATTCTAATAGTAAGGATATAAATGCAACAGGTTAGCAATGAATAAACACACATGTACACAGAACTAGGATAATAGGGTCAATCAGCTCTATCGCAGTCTAGGGGTAAAATGTTCAATCACAAGTGACAGAGTTCAGTTTAGTTCAGTTCGCAGTAATCGCCGTCGTGCCGTTGGGGAGAGAGAGAGCGAATGCTGATATTCAAATCGGATTCAACAGACCTTTGATATTCCTCGCAGTTAGCTTTCGGGCGAGCCCTTTGTAATGTCTTCTGAGGTCACCGACTGTGACCCCTCCGTTCCAGATACGATCGTTCCTCTGCGGTGAACCCGGCACCCAGGCAAGGGTGGACACACACCAGGTTCCCGCCAACCGTATCTTTCCACCCTGTGCATCTATGGCTGGTCCCGCGATCAATCCTCCAAAAACTCCCACCGACTTGTGGGGGGCACACCGCTTCCAGGGTCTCGTTACCTCGTGGTGTCGTGTGTGGAGTCTGTTGCCTTAGTGAACCTGTCCCTTTTTATCCCCCCTGTTGGGGTATCGCCTGTCCATCACACTTCAAACAGTTCAGGGTTCAAAAGGAGCCAGTCTTGACAATACTCAGACCGGTGTCTCCTTCCGTTAAACTCTCTCGTCTCTTCATTAACATTTCCAAATGCTGCTCCATTGTCTTACTTATCTCTCTCTCCTGAAGACAGGTGGCAGATCAACTGTTGATCCCACTGGTGCTAGCACAGGACAGTTAACATCTTAGTCTATATGTACCTTTGTAACCCTCTTTCGTCACACAATGTTCTCCACAATTCAAGATATGCTACTTATCATAGCTACCATCAGGCAGGAGGTACAGAAGCCTATAGTCCCACACCACCAGGTTCAATAACAACAACTTCCGTCCAACTACTTGGTTCTCAAACCAACCTGCACGACCCTAACCACTACAGACTAGCAACACCAGGAGCACTTTGATCACTTTGCACTACACTTCCTTTGTTCTCATTTGTTTTCCTTTTGAATGCTGCTGGCTGTATTTGTCTTTTAAAAAAAACGTATGTCCAGGTTTGAAGAAAGGCATAACCAATCCCAGTAGACAATCCAAAATGATTAATGGAACATTATCCAATGTTCTGTAAATTCAAGATGTTGAGCTGCAGATGTCCACTGGGTTTCTGGCTCAGACTTAGTATTTTTAGGTTCATAGGGATGGTTTTGGGGGACAGTATGGGAAGTGGGGGTGTTTGGGTTCGAGTTTAGGAATAAGGATGAAGTGAGTGAGGAGAAGGACCTGGAATTCGGTGTTCAGGTTGGAGCACTCCTAGGCAGGACACCTAGCCAGTGATCTCCAAGGGTGGCAAGTCTGAATGTTGGTGGCTTAATGTCTGTGAGTTTGCCAATCTGGGGCCTGGGTCAACTGGAGGTCCAGAGGCTCGGAGGTGGCCCAACTGTGCGTGTGGGAGAGTGGGAAAGGGGCCTGTTGTTTTCTTGTTGTAGGTTGGCTGCATGCCATTTCATTAAACATTGTGGGCATGCTATGTTGGCGCCAGAAGGTGCGGCAACAACATTGCAGACTGCCCTCAGCACATCTTTGGTTTGCAAACAAGAGGAATTCTGCAGATGCTGGAAATTCAAGCAACACATATCAAAGTTGCTGGTGAACGCAGCAGGCCAGGCAGCAGCTCTAGGAAGAGGTACAGTCGAGGTACAGTTTCAGGCCGAGACCCTTTGTCAGGACTAACTGAAGGAAGAGTTAGTAAGAGATTAGTAACAGATCTCTTACTAACTCTTCCTTCAATTAGTCCTGATGAAGGGTCTCGGCCTGAAACGTCGACTGTACCTCTTCCTAGGGATGCTGCCTGGCCTGCTGTGTTCACCGGCAACTTTGATGTGTGTTGCACATCTTTGGTTTGCTTTGGTTGTTAATGCAAATGGTACATTTCACTGTGTTTCAATGTATATGTGATAAATAAATCCAATCTATATGATGCCATGTGTCTGTGATGTTGCTGCAAACGTTTTTCCCATGTCCTGCCTACCTCTCATTTTCCCCACTGAAGATGACATTGGAAGCTATGCTCTATATCATCAACCACAGAGCATTTTATTTCCTCATTTTTCTGAATATCTCAGCAGTCTTAGATTGTCTACCATATTATCCTTCTTCGAAACCTCTCCTCTATCTTACCAGCTCAGTTAGAGAGCTCCCATGACTCCACCGTAAAGTATCATATCATAACCAGAACAGTAGGAATGACTCCCAACCTACACTGCTATCTCGGGGCACCCCTAAGAACTCATTAATGGCTGCTTGCACACCTCAGATATATTGTACCTGATGAGAACACCATCTGAGCAATATACTTGATGATGACATGCCTTATTTTACTTTCTCTGGTGTCTCTGTAATAGAAATTACAGTAACGTCCAACTAAACATTGGAAAGACTGAAGATCCATTTGGCCCTTGCAAAACTGATTGTTCTAATACTACCAAAATAAAAACTAGATCATGTAAGACCAATACACATTAAGCACTTTACCTAAATTTCCATTATTCCCTGGACAAGTTGCTTTCAAAGCCTTTGTAAATTCATCCCACGAACCAGGGGCACTCTCATCACGGATCCTCTCTCTTGTCAAGGAGCCATTCTTAAAACTAGAGAAAAGGTAGAGTTAGGCTAGGATAAAAGTATATGCATTAAACAATGTAAAGCACCCGAGTTTGGTAGCACTGCTATAGAAAAGACAGCATTAAACTGGAAAGGGCACAGAGAAGATTTTTAAGGATGTTACTGGGATTCAAGGGCTCGAGTAGAAGGGAGAGGTTGAACAGGCTAGGACATTATTCCTTGGAATATAGGCATTTCAGGGTGACCGCGCCTTTGCTGTTGTAGCCCCTAGACTGTGGAACAGCATTCCCCTCCCTATCAGATCTGCCCCCTCCATTGACTCTTTTACGTCCAGGCTCAAAACTTACTTTTATTCACTAGCGTTTGAATCTTCCTGATGTGGCTGATTTCTGGCTTGTGCCTAGGCTCATGTGTTTATTTTGTGCCTATAAGCTGTGTGCTTTGTTGTTTATATCTGTGTTTCTTGTATTTGTGATTTTAGCTACCTGTTATGGTTTGTACAGCACCTTGGTCAACATGGGTTGTTTTAAAATGTGCTTTATATATAAATTTGACTTGACTTGACTTATTGAGGTGTATAAAGTTATGAGGGGGTATAGATAGGGAGAACACAGATCATCTTTTTCACAGGGAAAGGAAGTTAAAAACTGGCTAAAGTGAGGGTATAAGGATGAGGGGTGAAAGATTTAAAAGGGAACTGAATGGAAAATTTTTGCGCAGAGGATGGTGGAATGAGCTGCCAGCGAAAGTGGTTCAGAGAGGTACTGTATGTTTCAATGTACATGAGTAGATAACAATTCAAGTTTATGTACATGTGACAAATACACTTGAATCAAGATCTACTAATAGCAACATTTTAAATATAACTGCATAAGTACATGGATAAGCCGGGAACCCCTGATTTAGAGGAATACAGATCAAGTAGAACTAGGCAAGGTGGGCTTGGGCAAGTTGGATCAAATTTACTCTATAAATCTATATTTCATTACAACTTACCATAATGTTGGTAGAATACTCAAAATATAATATAAACATATGACAAGCTAGCCTCATAAAAGTAGAACAATGGGAAAATTGAACAAAAACCTTATGTCTGTACACGTTGTGAAGTATAGCAGTGGGGAGTCTAACAGAACTCACATTTATGTAGCCTGCTAATTAACCACTTGAAAGAAATGTTATGCCAAGGATTTTAAGCTTAAATTGTAATAGCTTATAGCCACTTTTTGCTTTATACCAAGAGAGTGCCTATCACTTAAAACCAAGTGAATACCCCTTCAAGATTAAAGTGAATGATAACAAATGGCACTGTAGTGTTACATTACTGACAATGGTTTCTGTTCAACTAATCTTTCTAAATAAATAAAATCTCACAGACATCTTACTCACAGAAATCTAAGGTGTAGCAATGCAATTTAGATGTTCAAACAGAGAAGCTGAAGGGTAGAATTTATATGGTATAGAAAGAAGGAGATGAAATAATTATTCATATTTGGCTTCTTAAAGGTAATTTTTCTACACAATATCAGAGACTATCCTTTACCAAATGAGTGCCATGTAGGCATCTCTGTCAACTGGGTTGCAAAAAATATGTCCCTGCAGCGTGGGTGTTGGGTCCTGAATCCAGAGAAAGACAGTATCACTTGTTCCAAGACTCACCTAGAAAATACAACAAAGAACTGCATTTACACAAATGAAAATCCAAGACAACAGAAGATACATTGCCTAAGCTTGATCTGTCAAGTATAAAAGGTGGAGGGTCACCAAATCAAGATGTTTGAAATGATACTGAAATCCAGTCTAAAAGGCTGAGAATTATTTTGTCCAATATATCGATAGACTTGTAGGTGGATGATCAGTCGCATTCTTTTGAAGTTTCCTAGATTCTAGGAAATTCCCAAGTTCCAGTGGCTTGGAAAGTAGTAAGTGTAATACAGATCCTCCCCAGTCTTGTTCTTTGGATGACAGAATTCGGTTTCTGAGAATTGTTGGTAATGTGAACAGCTTGTAAATTGGAAATGTGATCACACAGATTTAAATAAAAATGTAGACCAACTAAGAAAATATATGGTTAAACCAAGGTGTTTAACTTAACTATTCAAATATCTTCACAAACAGAGTTCTGACACGGCAGAAGTTGCCTGCAGACCAGCGGCAGCTAGCAAATCCATTCCACTGGTCTCCCAAATGCTTGTTCGTACGTACAGGCTGCACATAACAAGGATTCAAAGTTCAAACTACATTAAATTTATTACCCAAGTACATATATGTCACCATATACAGCCCTGAGATTCAATTTCTTGCAGGCGTACTCAGTAAATCCAAGAATCATTGGAAGACCACACCCAGCAGGATGGACAAGCAACCAATGTGCAAATGACAACAAACTGCGCAAATTCAAAAGAAAAAAGTAAAAGTAATAAATATCAAGAACAAAAGGTGAAGAGTCCTTGAAAGTGGGTCCATATGTTGTGGAAACAGTTCAGTGATGGGGCAGGTGAAGTTCAGTGAAGTTATCCCCTTTGGTTGAGGAGTAATAACTGTTCCTGAACCTGGTAGTAAGAGTCCTGAGGCTCCTCTACCTTCTTCCTGTTGGTAGCAGTGAGAAGAGAGCATAGTCTGGGTGGTGGGCGTCCTGATGATGAATGCTGGATTCTTTCAACAGCATTTTGTGTAGCTGGTGGGGAAGGCTTTACCTGTGATGGACAGGGCTGTATCCACTACTTTTTGTAGGATTTTCCAATCAAGGGCATTAGTGTTTCCATACTAGGCTGCAATGCAACCAGTCAATATACTCTCCACCACACATCTAAAGGCTTTGTCATCTTCTAATAGATGAGTGGTGGAAAGTATACTAGATGTTTGCAGCCTGGGCACGACCTTTAATGGCATCAAGTTTGATTCAAGTTTGCCGCAATACAAAGTTAGAACGGAAAGTAGTTTATGAGGAGGACACAAAGTAAAATTAAATCCCTATAATATGGGGAAATAATAAATATATAAAAACGTGTCTCTTTAAGGATATATAGTTACTAGGGAATAGAAACTCATAACTACCAGCAGAATTAACTACTAAATACCTTAAAATTCTGTTAGTTCAAGCAGATTCCCTGCTTGTGATAAAGAAAGCAAGCAATAATACAACTTAAGAATCACTGATTCCACATTAAGCCCCAAATGGACAAATCTCACAGAACTGCTGTCAATCTCAAGGAATAATGAAAAAGGTTGGCAATTTCAATAACAGAAACTACTATAAAATCCAGGGCAGCTCAAATCTTACATTGGCAAATTCCAAAAACTTAATTTTCTTTTTGTTTTAAATGGGATTGCAAAAGTCAATATCCACTGATCTGCAATATCAGCTCACTAATTCACCAATGTCCATCATAAAGGGGAATGTCACATCTTCCATCTTACCAGACCTGCGTAACATTCTGCTTCAAAATTATTTGGTTGAGCATTATAATTCCTTTTAACATGGGCAGGCAGAGATAATTATAAAAATAATTGACACTGACAGAATAACAGTAGAATTCCTACCCTGAACACTATTTTTGGGAGCATTACAAGACTTCAACAGTTTAAAGAATTTCACTGCCTTATTGTCACACCAAATAGGGTTAAGCAACAAATGCAGCATTATCATCTCTTAAGCACAAAATGTTCTTGTAACGTTACAGATCAGTATGTTACACTTTTACCGCCTAGGAAGTCCCTTCTAAATATTTTATTCTTCCATTTCTGTAACTTCAGATTTATTTATCATATGTACATTAAAACAAAGTGAGAAGCATCGTTTTCATTAACAATCAACACACCTAATGATGTGCTGGGAGAAGCCTGCAAGTGTCACCACACATTCCAGTGTTGACATGGCACGTCCACAATGCTCAGTAGAACAACACAAAACACAACAAGCAACAAAACAACAACAGCAAAACAAGCCCTGTTTCTCCTGCCAACACTCCCACCTCAACCCCCCCTCCACCCCCACAGACAAACACTGGGATGCCATCTGTGTCTCCTGTATTCTATCTCCAGTCTCTGGCCATCAGGCTACAATTTTCTGAGTTTCCGATCAACCTTCAGGCTTCAACCTTTGCTATCAACCCCCAGACTAGCTGATGACAGGACCCCGAACTCCAGGCTTGGACTCCATTGCATCCCTTGCCTCCTGCTGACACGGCTATCCAATGCCAGTGTACTTTGTCACCTGTCCACATGGCTGGCCATCAAGTGGCTTAGGTTCTGGATTCCTTTGCACCTGAAGCATGCTTAGCCCCCTGCTCTACTCTCTGTACCTGCACGTGGCTAAGCACAACTCCAATGCCATCTTTAAATTAGTCGATGACACCACTGACCATTGACAATTTCTTCCTCGATATCAGCTCAGCTTGATTATTTACCATACCACTCGAGAATTAGATTGGCAACATAGTTGGCACATTGGTCAAAGGCCTGTTTCTGGACTGAACTGTTCAATGTAAAAGCAGCAATAACTTCAAGATGCCCTTTTGCAGTGCAAACGCACACCATTTATGGAATCACTCATCATAATTCAATCCTTCTATTTTCTCAAACATACTTCTTGCTTCACTGAGCACTGGTAATATCTCTGTTACTGCACTCTCCTCCACAAGTGTACATTGCATTAGAAGCAGCATAGGGAGGCAGAATTGATTCACCACCTGAATACATCCAGCATTTGATTTGCTTTGAGCTTCAATTTATTGTCTCAGATCACATCTGCTTTCCATGTACATTCTTTCTTTTCTACAATAGTTTCTTCCTGAAGTTCTACATGCAGCTTTTCCAGTTCAGTTTTCAAGTCTACTACTATCACAAGCTTTGCATAATCTGAACGTGTTGCCACTCTGCTTCTGATTCCTTGCTCTTTGACTATTTGTAAAGTTATTAAACAAAGCAATCCAGTGGGAACTCACTGGTAAAAGTTCTCACACTGCTCTACAACCACGGAGACCCCTTGCTCCACCAATTTTGTATTCATTGCAAATCATTTCCTTTATTCTTTTCCCCATTATTAGACTTTCCAAAAGAGACACATAAAAGGAATTACTGATTTAAAGAACACTGCATTTACTCTCATCCAGCTTCAACGTTGCACTGATATTAATGGCAGATGCTCAAATGACCACCCAGTTCTCCACTATGATGCACTGATAAAAGAGCAGAACAAAAGGAACTTGCAAATGAACAGCCTTAGAAATACTGTCACTTAACTGATTACCTGTTTTGATGCAGGCCAAGGAGAAATGTCAAAATGAAGTACTCTTTTTCTTAATTGTAAGGCAGCGGCTTTATAAGGTATTGGTCAGACTGCATTTGGAGTACTGCGAGCAGTTTTGGGCCACATGTAAGAAAGGGTATGCTGACACTGAACAGGGCCCAAAGGAGGTTTCTCAAGAATGATCCCAGGAATGAAAGAGTTAACATATGAGGAGTGTTTAATGATTTCTGGGCCTGAACTCAATGGAGTTTTCAAGGCTGAAGGTGGATCCCATTGAAAGCTACTGAATATTTAAAGGCCTAGATAGAGTGGACATGGAGAGGATGTTTTCTATAGTGGGGTTGAGTGCACAGTCTCAGTACACAAGGATGCCCATTTGGAACAGAGATGAGGAGGAATTTCTTTAACCAGAGGGTGGTGAACCTGCAGAATTCATTGCCACAGATGGATGTGGAGGCTAAGTTTTTGGGTATATTTAAAGCAGAGGCTGAAACCTTCTTGATCAGTAAGGCCATTTAAGGCTAAGGGGAGAAGGCAGGAGAATGGGGTTGAGAGGGATAATATATCAGCAATTATGAAATGGTGGGACAGACTTGATGGACTGAATGGCCTGGTTCTGCTCCTATGCCTTATGGTCCTATGTCCTGCATATCTGCCCTCAACTCATTCCACTTCCAACATAATAGGGATAGGATTACCCCACAGTTATGGGGTTGACAGGGAAAATGAATCAGCTGTGATTGAAATGGCAGAGCAAATTCGATGGGCCAAATGACTCCTTCTGCTCCGATGTCATATGCTCTTAATTGTTTTAACTCACTATCCAGAGTTCTCCAACAATAAAAATAACTCACTGCTATATCTCCCTGCTGAAGTCGCATTCCTGCCAGTGATGCTGTAAGACAGAGAGGTGAAATTGTTATAAATAATATTTATTACTGCATTATATTAAAATATTAGTTTTCATTAATAGCTAAAAAAAATCTAATTACAAAGATTTCAAGTCAAAGACAAAAAAATTGATATATTTTCATTATAATATATATAGATATATATCTATGGTTTCTTTCTATGTTTCTATAATGTTCATAAAATACTGTATATTCCTCAATGAACAGTATTTCTAGGCCATAGTGACTTCCTTACCTCATTTAAAATCCCAAAAGTGTGTTACAGCCAATTAAGTAGTTTTGGAGACTGCTTTAATATAGCAAATGGTGGTAGTGCAGTAGTTAAATATTTGGACTGGTGATCAATATATAACACCAAGCCCATATAAATATGCTTGATCCTTAAAATGTCCTCGGAAACGGTAATGGAGTTTGGGTGATAAATTACTTGCCAGTGATGCCCACAGTGCAAATAATAGATAAGTTAAAAAGCACCAACCAACACGCAAGCTCCCACAAGGAGTAATGTGATACACTAGAAAAGCTAATCTGTTTCAGTAATGTTTGTTGAGTGATCACCATCGACCAAAGCACAACAGATAGTTCCCCTACAAAATAGTACTATGGGATATTTTAAATTCACCTGTTGACCAGATGGTTTTCTGGTTAAATACTAGCATGGATAACTTCACCCACCTCAACAATGAACTGATTCGACAACCTATGGACCCACATTCAAGGACTCTACAATTTACAGTGTGTTCTCAATATTTTTATTTATTTATTAATATATTTGAATTGTCTTTTGTACTTTGGTTTGTTCACCTTTGGTGTAATTTTCATTGGTTCTATTGTATTTCTTTATTCTACTGTGAATGCCCACAAGAAAATGAATCTCAGGATAGCATATGGTGACATATACGTACTTAGATAACCATGTTACCTTGCGTATCCCTTCAGTTCTAATCTAGATATTTGAGCTCAAATGAGACTTTAACCCACAATCAATTGTTTCAGAGGCATAGATGTTACCAATTCGGCCCCAAGTGATACTTGTTTCTTTGTCTTACATTCCTACTATTCTAAAGATGAGAAAATTATTTGTAGTTGTAGAAGAAACATGGTCTTAAAAATGAAAGAATAATGCAAATGAAATGCTATTAGTTTCAGAAATCTGGACAGGGAAATTGAGACATCATTAATACACTAAAGAATGGTTAGCATTTGGAACTAGAAAAAGCAAGTTGATATATCTGATGTCTATCCCTGATCAAAGTGGATTCAGAACAACTACATGTATTTGAAACACTAACATCTCTCTTTCAAATCCTGGGTGACTGCTCAGTATTAGGAGGCTGTCATGTTTGAGATCTCCGTCACTCAAATGGAAGGAAACAGTGGGAGAAGATTCTGCAGCTCTGTTATGGGTACCTATTAGCCATCTGCTACAGCACCGGTGCTCTTGGGCTAAATGTACGAGTTCCAGGATCTCAGAAGGTTGGTTTAGACAGCAGACCCTGGTACTATTAGTACAACAAATCCCAATTTACCAACCAGCCTTAAGTGTGCATGTAGTATTGCCCAACCTAACATTATGGGAGTACAATCACGCAGTTGAGAAGTTGTCACACTATTCTGAGGAACAGGGATTTAAAATAAATAAGGGCCTGCCAATATATCCTCCCCTCAAAAAGCTGACTCAATGAGTTCATTCCAATTTCACAACCAACCATTCCAACCTCTGCTGTTGAAAATATGAGAAATGTAGAAACTCAAAAAATATGAAGCAGCAAGGAAAGCAATTCGAGCACAAGACCATAAAAGGAACAGAATTGGGCCATTCAGCCCATTGGGTCTTCTCCGCTATTCCATCATGGCTGATTTATTATCCCTCTCAACCCCATTCTCCTGCCTTCTGCCCGGAACCTTTGACACCCTGACTACTTAAGAACCTATCAACCTCAGCTTTAAATATACCCAAAGACTTGACCTCCACAGTCACCTGTGGCAATGAATTCCACAGATTCACCACATTCTGGCTAAAGAAATTCATCCTCAACTCTGTTCTAAAGGGACCTCCTTGTATTCTGAGGCTGTGCCTGCTGGTCTAGAAATTTGAATTAGTTTACATAATAACAATATAAATTTTGCACCTTGTGGAAAGTCATCTGTACTAAAAGCTTTTAGTTCCTTTTTACTCTGTCCAGAGGAACTCTTATGTCCACAGATACACAAACTCTGTGTAATCTGTAGACACTAAGGGAGATAAGTTGACATTTGCTTCAAAGCAGAAAACTGGAATCTTACCTGGATTGTCTCCGGTGAATGCAATGACCTTACACTCAGAACTAAATCCAAACCGTTTCACAAAGTATGGTGATATTGACCCCTACATAGAAAGAGGAATGAATCTTAGAACCATAAACATCGTACATACAGCTGGAAAAACACATCACTCCACAAAACAAATGGTGTCTGATAGTTCACATCACTTAATTATCTAAGCTACCTCCAAAAAGAATGGACCAGGGTCAAGCCCACTATCTATATCTGTTCTAATCCATCCTGGTGGGTACAGAGGATTGACCAACATGCCCCTCCAGGCCTGAGAAGTACCCTAAATGGGTATACGATTATGAGACCCAGCCCCAGAAAGATCCTAGCGGCCTCTGTCAGTTCACCACTTTCAAAGTTCTTTAAGAACTTAAAACTAAATGCATCTGATAGAAATAAATATTTTTAAACTACTCAAGTCTGTTTAAATAGTTAATAAGAAACAGAAAAGATTACATCAGTTTAAAATATATAATTAAAGGCACCCTAAATCATAATAAATCACTAAAAAGCAAAACAAGTGAACTACTTATTTTTCCCACAAGTTCAGCAATCCTACCAGGGTCACCACTCACACATAATCACTCCTACTTTAAAGCTTAGGGGCATAGGCCACTCTTGTCATGTTAGTATTCTGCCATTGTATTTAGTAGCAAGTCCAGTGACAGAATGGGAAGTCAGAATGAGCATCAGGTTTGAGCAAGTTGGGGAGGGTTGATACTTTGCTGCTGCTTGTGGGAGGGGCGGGGGTCCTTTGGGGTTCTAACATCTTTCGGTCATTCATTCTTTGGGGCTTTCTTCTGTTTTGTGGATGTCTGTGAAGAGTAAAAATTTCAGGTTGTATACTGTATATATTCTCTAATATTAAACTGAACCATTGAATATGTTGTAAAATGTGTGCTTTGCAGCAGCAGTATAGTATAATACATAAAAATACTATAAATTGCAGTAAGAAATCAATTTTAAAAATAAATTAAATAAGTAGTGCAAAAATAATGAGGTAATGTTCAATAGGTTTCAACAGGTATATTTAATGTCAGAGAAATGCATACAATATACATCCTGAAATTCTTTATCTTCACAAGCATCCATGAAAACAGAGGAGTGCCCAAAGAATGAATGACAGTTAAATGTTAGAACCCCAAAGCCCCTCCAGCTCCCCCTCCCATGCATAAGCAGCAGCAAGACAACGAACAGCAAAAAAGCATCTTCACCCTCCACCCAGCACTCAAGCATGCAGCAAAGAATCAATAGAGACACGGACTTGCAGTACCCCAAACACTACTCGTTCACCTGGTGATTCAACATACCACAGGCTCCCTCTCTCCCTAATAAGGAAAAAAGTGGTGGCCCCGTTTCATGAGTTGGTTCATTGACCATTCAGAAACCTGTTGGTGGAGAGGAAGAAGCTATTCCTAAAATATTGAGTATGTGTCTTCAGGCTCTTGTACCTCCACTCTGATGGTAGTAATAATAAGAGAGGATGCCCTGGGTTTTTTTTTTAAGATTATGAGGACACTCAGTCCTCATTTATTGTCATTTAGAAGTGCATGCATTATGCAGGTCCTTAATGATGAATGCCACATTTTCTGAGGCATCACCTTTTGAAGATGCCCTCAATGGTGCAGTGGCTAGTGCCACGACGGAACTCAAATGTGTCAAATATGGTGTCACCTGACCTGTCTCTGGCATCACCTACACAGTGGATGCTGTCTAATTAGACTTCAGCAAGGCCTTCAACAAGATCCTGCATGGCGAGGTGGTCTGGAATGAAAGGTCCCATGGAATCCAGGGACAGGGAGTTGGGTGAATTTAAAACTGGCTTGGAGGAAGAAAGAAGAGGGTGATGGTTGAAGGTTTTTTCCTCAAACTGGAGAACAAAGACTAGTGGTGTACTGCAGGGGTCTGTCTTTGGACGCTTGTTAAATCGGCAATTTGATTATTGTCACACGTACTGTACCAAGGTACATTGAAACACTTTTCTTGCATACTGTTTATTCAGATCAATTCATTCCAACAGTACATTGAGTTAGTACAAGGCAAAACAATAACAGAATGTAGAATGGTGTTAATCACAGAGAAAATGCAGTGCAAGTATATAAAGTTGGTCATAGCGAGGTTGATTATTTACTTGATACTTATATAAATCATTTGAATGTCAATACATAAGAAATAATTAGCAAGTTTACAGACGATACCAAGTTAGATTTTGTTGATTGCGAAGAAGAGGACCAAGGACTGGTAAATGGTTTTCAATACAGTCAGGTATTTGGTGACACACTTTGGAGAGTCAAACCAGAGTATGGCTTACATGATGAATGGGCACTGGGGAGTGTAATGAAACAGACGGACTGACAAGTACAGTTGTGTTTTTCATTGAAAGCAATGTGACAGGCAAACAGGTGGCGAAAAAGGCATTTAGCATGTTGGCCTTCAACAGTCAGGGCACTGATTATAGGAGTTAGTTCGTGATGTCTCAGTTGTCCAAGACACTGGTGAGATGGCACCTGGAGTAATGTGTAAGTTTATGTCACCCTAGGGGCCTGAGGGGTAACAGGTGGTTGATACAGTCCAATCCACCAGAGGCAAAGCTCTCCCCACCACTGAGCACATTTACATGGAGCACCGCCATAAGAAAGTGGGCATTCATCAAAGTCTCTCACCATCCAGGCCATGGCCTCTTCTCGCCTCTAGTGTCAGGCAAGAGCTACAGGAACCTTAGGTCTCACACCACCAGGTTCAGGAACGGTTATTACCCTACAACCATCAGGCTCCTGAACTGGCATGGCTAATTTCATTCACCAGAACACCGATCTGATTCGACAACTTAGAGACTGGCTCTACAAATCATGTGCTCAGTATTATTTTTATTTGCACAGTTTGTCATCTTTTGCACATTTGTCAGTCTTTTTTATGCATGGTTTTGATTGTATTCCTTTGTTTTCCTGTAAATCTCAAGGTAATATATGGTGACATACGCATACTTCGATAATAAATTCACTTTGAAAATCTTTTAGGCTCATTGAGGATACGTCTCCACCAAAGGAGGTGCAAGGTGCTTCTTCCCTCTACTAGCCTACAGGTCACCCATGGGAAAGGTGTAGCACTTGCTTAGCGCCCCTCTGCCTCCACCCCCAATCAGGGTCATGTGAAGCCATGGGAGCAGGTGGTGGATGGTCGTATGAGCAGCTGCTGCATATCACAAGTCCAGGTTATGCGACCACTGACACCAGGCAATCTCTGCAGAGTATTGATAAAAGCTGGGGGTCACCTGTCTTGTAAAGACATCGCTCAGAAGTAGGCAATGGCAAACCACTTCTGTAGAAAAATTTGCCAAGAACTATCATGGTCATGAGACCATGATCGTCTGTGTCATACAACATGGCACATAATAATGACGGTGATGATGATGGCATAGACATGACATCAGTAGCAGGTAAAATGCAGGAGTCCAATATCAAGTCAAGTAAAGTCTATTGTTATTTAACTATATACATGTATACAACATTATTAATCACATAATGTATATAGAAATGAGACAATGTTTCTCCGAACCAGGGTGTAAAGCTTGGTAGTTCACATAAACACACAGTAACTTATGAAGATAAGGATAAAATCTACAGATGAATCATGCATAAATAATGAACTAAAGTGCATAAATTAAATACTGCAGGGTACGCAACAAATTAACCGGTGACACTTCAAACACGATGAGACAGGGAGTTCAGAAGCTTAATGGCCTGAGAGAAGAAACTGTTTCTCATCCTGATCTTCCTTGGCTTTATGCATCGGAGTCTCCTCCCTTATGGTAGAAAGTCAAAGAGGATGCCAGATGGACAGGTGGGATCCTCAATAATACTAAGGGTCCTGCATATACAACGCTCCTGATAAACATCTCCGATGGGTGGTAGGGAGACCCCTATGATCCTCTCAGCTGTTCTCACAGCCCTTTGTACTGACTTGCAGTCTGAGGCTCAGCTGCTCCCATACCAGATGGAGATGCAACTTGTCAGGATGCTCTCAGTGGTGCTCCCGTAAAACGCAGTTAAGATGTAGGTGGGGAGCCTTGCTTGCATCAATCTTCTTCAGAAGTGGAGGCGCTGCTCTGCCCTCTTGCTCAGGGAGGTCACGTTAAGGACCAAGTGATGTCATCGGTGATGAGAACTCCCAGCAACTTAGTGCACTTAACTCTCTCTATGGAGGTATAATAGTTTAAGGTATAATAGCAGAATACTTAGAAGAGAGTACCATGGATTTATGAAAGGGGACAAGTATGATAGAGTTTCTTGAGAAAGTGGTAGATAGAATGAATAAAAGCAAACCAGTAGACATGGTGTATTTGTACTTTCAAAAGGTTTTTGACAAGGTCTCATATGACAGATCAGTGTGCAAAATTAAAGCATGGGGATAACGCATTGACATGAACAGAGAAATGGACAGACAGTAAAAGCAGGCAGGGAACAAGCATTAGAAATAAAAGAGTCACTTTCCAAGTTGTGGTCACAGCTGGGTATCGTTACGTAAACAGCAACGATGAATATCAATCAAGACAGGTTATATAAAAACAGCCAAACATTTATTAAACACGGATAAGCGATAAGGAAAAAAAAAACAAACGAAAACTTTAACCGGAAGTTAACAGATATGCAGCCATTCACCAACTCGCCACTCGGCTCTGGTTCTTAAAGCATTAAATGCAAAAAGAGTTTTTAAAGCGATACAGTCTGATATAGTTCTTAAAGCGGTAACTTTGAAAGTCCAAACAACAGGAATTCTGCAGATGCTGGAAATTCAAGCAACGCACATCAAAGTTGCTGGTGAACGCAGCAGGCCAGGCAGCATCTCTAGGAAGAGGTGCAGTCAACGTTTCAGGCCGAGACCCTTCGTCAGGACTAACTGAAGGAAGAGTTAGTAAGAGATTTGAAAGATTCAAATTGTGCACTTATTGTTGATAAAGGACCAAGGTGAGGAGAAATTTCTTCATGCAATGAGTGAAGGATCTGTTGAATTCTCCACCACAGAAGGTAGCTGAGGAAAAATTACTAAATTTATTCAATAAGTAGTTCTAAAAGCTAAAGATATCAAGGAATTTGGGAATAAAGTAGGAACCAGATACTGATCCTATCTATTTAGGTTGTTCATGTTAAATACTACAGCAGGCTCAAATAGTGGTTTGATAAGCATACATTCTACTTATGAAAAGTTTTGTGATAAGACCTTCCAAAACCAGAGCCTCCCTCAGTAAGAAAGACGACAAAGACAACATGGCATGGGAACACCACCATCCACAGGAGCCACTCCAAGTCAAGCACATCCTTACTTGGAAAATTATCATTAGTTCTTCATCATTATTGGTTCTAAATCCTTGAACTCTTTACCCAATAAGATTGTGAAACTGAAAGAGTTCACTACCATCTTCCCCAGGACAATTAGGGTGGCCAATAAATGCTGATCTTGTCAATAACATTAAGAACCTGAAAATAAAGTAGATATGTTTTTGTGTTTCTGTATTTCTGTGTTTTGACCACATAGTGGAGCTGCAGTGCAAACTATGACCTATTCCTCTGTGCCAGCTCCCCATACTGTATTTGTGACATGAGGTGAGTCTAGTGTGAAGAATCAACCCCCTTAATTAAAGCTGCTTGCAGAAGTTTGTCTCTGTATTCCCTGAAGGTATGCAAGTTACAGTCCTAACTCATTGGCGCACAACAGAGCCCATCTCACTACAGAGTGCTGGTAAGCAAGATTACATCTTTATCTCGACCTTTGTCCACACTCTCTGTCCATTAAGCTTCCCACCAAAGTGATTGCAATCTCCATTACTGATGGTAAACTATTCACCTCTGTTACCTCCACTTCAGAACAAAGGTCAGCCCAACCTCAGCAGTGAATCTGCAGTATCATTGCATCTCTGCACATTAAGAAGCCAAGCTCCATTCTTTGTCAATTTTTCCAAAGTGTACACCTGAAGCAAAGACACCTAAGAACATGATCCCCTACACACTGTATTTTTCCCATTTCTATTCACATGTTGAATATAGAAATCAGTATTTTCACCGTAGAAACAAGAGACTGCAAATGTTGGAATCTGAAGCAACAGCCTGCTGGAGGAGCTCAGCTGATCAGGCAGCATCCGAGAGAGGGAAGGAACTACTGATGTTTTGGGTCGAACCCCTGCATCAAGACTGAGAGTAAAGAGCTGAGATGGCCAGTACAAAGAGAGGAAGGTGAGTAGTGAGACAGAAGCCTAAGGTGACATTCACATTTTCATCGTCATGTTCATCAAATGACTGAATTTCTTGATGGTAGTATATCAATAGAGCCCTCCAGTAATAAAGGCTCATAGCAAGTCCCTGGAAAACATGGAAATGTCTCAGGAGGCACCACTCAGAGAAGGTAGACATCAAAAATAAAATCCATTATATTCAGTGCTCAATTGGCTTTAGTCAACTAAGAAAAAGGATGACAGAAGATGGTCTTCAAACCAGGTGCCAAATACATAGCTACAGAGCAACAGTATCTGTGCCCTCCTAAATGAAGCTGAGATTTTGATCATCGACAGCAGGTTTAGATTATCTCCAAAGTACTGGAGAGATATCTCTAACACCATCTCTACAAATTCTCCAAATCTGCTTGAAGGATAATCAAATATCAACATCATTCCAGGCCAACGTTCCCAGCAATACCGTCAGCATACACCTGGAGAATTAGGTGCAGTTTTGGTCTCCCTGTTTACTTGTCAGAGAAAGAGTGCAACAAAGGTTCACCAGACTGATTCCTGAAAAGCTGGGGCTGTCAGATGAGGAGATTGGGTCAACCAGGCTGCATCCACTAGAATGTACAAGGAATGGAAGGCAGAGGTGGGAAAGTGGAAGCGATGTTGTATTACTCAAGGAGGAAATGAAGAAAGATATATGCAAATTGCAGTTGGGGTGGGGGCTGTTTCAGTCACAGCCTCACGATGATACGGAGTAAGATAATTCGGACTGACATGGGGAGAAATATCTTCATTCCTAGGGTGGTGAACGTGTGAAAGCTCTACTAGAGAGATTTGGAGGCCATGCCGACAAGTACGTTTCAGATGAGGATAAATAGATTGCTGTAAAAACAAAAGGCATGATGACACAGCAAGAACATGAATTTAATATAGAGAATCAAAAGTGATCATATTGAAAGGCAGAGCAGGTTTTACAGACTAAATGAAGAACTCTTTGCTCATTTTTCAGTGATTCTATGTTTCTGCCTTCCTCCCAATGCTAGCTGACCCTGTGTAAAACAGGACCTTTACTCATTCATGGAAGGTGGCTATATTGAAAGCACCACTGAGAGGGTGACGGTGGTGACTCATTGCATTCTAGAACTGCTACACTCAGTGCAGTGAAGCCAATACACTTCCAAGTTGAGATGCATTTGACTTCAAGTCTGGTACCAATACCAGTTCATAGAATCACAGTCTGGCGCAAACAGAGGCTGCCACAACCATTAAGTATGTACTATTCTCATTTGTTACTCTACCAACATTCTGGTCAAATTTCCCTAGGTTCTGCCACTCACCAATTCACAGCGCCTAATTAACCTACCAACTCGCACCTTTGAAACATGGGAGAAAACAGGAGCATCTGCGTGAAACCCACGCGGTCTCAGGGACAACGTGCAGACTCCACACAAACAGCACCAGAGACCAGAACTGTACCTACTGCTGGAGCACTGAGACAACAGCACTGTGCTGCCCCGGATGTCAAGGAAGGGTGACCTTCAGGTCATGGCAGGACTTGGGAGACTGGCTTAGGTGTCAGGCAAGGGTGATGAACTTCGGAATGGAATTGGGGTCACGACCATAGGATGATGGGCTCCCCCTCTAAATGGCATAGAATCTTAGGAAGTTTCATTGGAAACCACCTTTTGCAGACTATGGACCAGGTCAACCACATATCATAGATTCTATGACATAGAAAATCCTAGAAAGAGTGAAGAGATCGGAACAGAATTTCAATGAACATCACCATGTGCATTACTTGTCAGTCAGAATAAGAAAAGATATTTATTTCTGAATAAGAAAAGATACTCAAATCTCGATCTACTTCAATAAAGCCTCTGACTTCTATTTGTTTATGTTTATTAAAAGTGAACTGCATAAACACAAAATTTTGCAACTGTGCAATACAATTTCCAGGCGCTTAACAACCTTAGAGTCCATTTTCTATGTCTTGGCATTACTGCAGTTATCTTAAAACAACTTATGAGGGTGCTGTATACAGAGTGTATTAAAATTTTCACAAATGCATACCAGTACAGAATGCGATGGCAGTGGGACACCAAGCTTTTCCTTCAGACCAGGAGCACAAGCATCAAGACACTGCTGTGACCACGTGTGTGTATGGATATCCATCAAGTTCATACCAGAACCTAGCGAGAAAAAAAGCAGAAAGGATGTGACAAACTGCCACGTGAGTGAATAAGTAAGAGTTAGATAGATAAAGTGTGATCTTCACTACCACTTCCACTTCCGTATCAGTCACCTTTTTTTTTTAATTATTATGTCAACTGGATAATAACTATTTAACTTCCAAATTATCCTCACCCTGGGACACTTACAATGTTGAAAAGAAATATAACTAGGTCACTTCAATTGTTCTTGTATCTGCCTATGACTTCCCAATGATAAGTTGTAGACAAGTTCAAATGCAAGTTTATTGTTAATTCAACCATAGATCTGTGTACCACTAAATGAAACAATGTTCCTCCAGTCCAGAGATTCCCAACCTTTTTTATGCCATGGAACTTTACCATTAACTGAGCGGTCAGTAGATCCCAGGTTGGGAATCGCTGCTCCACACCAATGTGCATAACACAATATATATAACTCACACACGACACAAAATAAATTAACAAATAATAAGATGCATTTATGTCATAATTGGCACTTCATAGGTGATGAGATCTGGGTGGTGGCAGGGAGTTCAGTAGTCTCACGGCCAGGGGGAAAAAAGCTGTTTCCCATCCTAACAGTCCACGACCTAATGCTATGTTAAACAAACTAAATGGGCATTAACCTGTTTTCAGAAATTAGGATATTGTCAAATCAAAGGGAATACAG
The DNA here is from genome assembly GCF_030028105.1 of Mobula birostris. Taxonomy (NCBI): domain Eukaryota; kingdom Metazoa; phylum Chordata; class Chondrichthyes; order Myliobatiformes; family Myliobatidae; genus Mobula; species Mobula birostris. The sequence continues at coordinate 215,995,722 of NC_092372.1, read as the reverse complement.
ATTGATGTAAATACCTGGTGGCACACAATAAATCTAAATTATTTCCAAATTATTACAGAATCCTTGCTAAGTACAATAATTGTTTATTTTATTCAAATTAAAAATATTGATAGAGGTGTAGGAGATTGACAGAGTGGACAGCTAGTGCCTTTTCCTTGGGGTGAAAATGGCTAATATAAGAGAACATAATTTTAATGCGATTGAAGTATTGGGGGGGGCAGGGGAGGAACATCAGATGGAGAATTTTTGTTACACAGAGAGTGATGGGTGCAAGGACACGCTGCCGGGGGTGGGGGGGGGTAGAAGTAGATGCATTAGCAACATTTAAGATACACTTAATAGGCAGGTTACTGGCGCCTTAAAACCAGTCACTTCGTGCAGATGGGGCTCGTCAGCCATGGGTGGCAGCCTGTCTAGGAGAAGGAAAGCTCTGATCTCAAACCTCTGCTGCTTTGCGGCTATACCCTCTCACGGGGAAGGCTTTGGGAGTAAACCCAGAAGGAAAAATCCGGAGCTGGAGTCCCTCAGGCAGTCCTACATTGAGTTCAATGTTGACTGGCAATTCCTGCGACGCAACTGGTACCAAACAGTATCGGTCTCTGCCATTCCTTTGGGTTCATCAGATGCTTGGGGAGGAGGTGCTTGCTACATGGGCAACAGTTTGCTCTCCATATCATACTGCGCCGGCTTGCATATCTAGACAGCTAGGACACAACATCCATGGTCAACTCTGACCGACAGAGGCCTCAGAATAGGCATACAGCTAAAAGGAAAATGGAGGGTTATGTGGGTGAGAAAAGCTAGGTTGATCATGGAGCAGGTTAAAAGGTCAACACAACATCATGGGCTGAAGGGCTTGTACTGTGCTGTACTGTTCTATGTTTTATGTTCATTTCTTACTGACTGCATATGATTGAGGCAGAACTCGCACAACCAGGCCCAAGAGTAGTTACTTTCTCAGAATCATCAGGTTCTTGAACTGACCTCAACAACCCTAATCCTACCTCAGCAACAGAACACTTCAGCCCACAAACTTGACGCTGATTGTGTTATACATCTTGTCCTTTATACTTCACTGTCTTGTATAATTTTACGCATTATTCAAGCTTGGATAGATTTTTACATAGTAGTGGAATTAAGGGTTATGGGGGAAAGGCAGGTAGGTGGAGATGAGTCCATGGCCAGATCAGCCATGATCTTATTGAATGGCGAAGCAGGCTCGATAGGCCAGATGGCCGACTCCTGCTCCTATTTCTTATGTTCTTACTCATTCAATGTACTGTCTGAATCTAGGCATGTACCTTTGATACAGCTACCAGAAAGATTTTCACTGCACTTGTACTGCACCATACTTGTGCATATAATAACAAGCTCGACTTGACATGCTGAAGATCAGTAAGTGATAGACTCATTTTAATGCTGGTTCAAATGATTCATTCCTGCTCTAAATACATTTAGGGCTGTTTCATTTAATCAAACTTCAACTGCTCAAATGATGGGAGTAATTTAAACAACTGATCTGTGAGAGAAAGTACTTACCATCACTATAATCGATTGCTGCATAGTTTCCAAGAAACAGGGAAGCAATAAAGCTGCTGACTAGAGAGATTCTCTGGAAAGAAAGAAAGAAATAAGGCCAGTGTTCACAGACCATTGAGAAACGATTAAAATTATTTTCTCAGCTTACATTCAATCTGGGTCAATGACCAGAATGATCAGAAATAACAGCATAAAGCAAACCACTGAAAACAATCTGCATCGTTTTAAATGATGGTGGAGATATGAAATACTTTCCTCAGTCAATTCACTCCCTTCATTTCGAAAGGACTAAAACATAAAAGCAAGGATATTATGCTGAAACTTTATGAAGTATTGGTCAGACCACACTTGGAATATGGTGAGCAGTTTTGAGCCCCTTATCTAAGAAAGGAAGTGCTGTCATTGAGAGCGTCCAAAGGCGAATCATGAGAATAATCCCAGAAATGAACAGGTTAATGTATGGCTCTGGGCCTGTACTTACCGGAGTTTAGCAGAATGGGGGGGGGGGGGGAGAGAGGGGGGGAAGATAACCTCTTTGAGCCTATTGAACATTGAAAGGAACACATATAAAATGCTGAAGGAGCTCAGCAGGTCTATTGACAGGCCAAAATTGAGAGGACATGGAGAGGATCTTTCATATAGTGAAGGAGACCAGGACCAGAAGACACAGCCTCAGAATACAAGGACATCCCACTAGAACAAGGATGAGGAGGATTCTTCTTTTACCCAGACATGGTGAATCTGTGGAATTTATTGCCACAGTCATCTGCAGTGGCCAAGTCATTGGGTATATTGAAAGTGAAAGTTGACAGGTTCTTGATTAGTAAAGGTGTTAAAGGATACGGGGTGAAGGTAGGAGAATGGGGTTAGGGGTGATAATAAGTCAGCCATGATAGAAAAGTGGAGTAGACTCAGTGCGTTGATTGGCCTAATTCTGCTCTGATGGTCAAGGCCAAAGTTATAATTACTACACTGGCTGCAGGTTCTTTTTCAATCCCAAATTCCTGTTCGTCAATTTTAAAAACATTCAAGTTTGATGAAATCTAATTTCTCTATTTTGTTACCTAACATTTCACCAACTCAAAGTAGGATCAAATCATTAGTGAATGCTGATCAATGCAAATTACTGGTAATGGCTTGATACATTCATTTGGAGTCAGAGATATGTTAATGGAGTATGATAAAATAATGAGAGAGCAGGTCACTGTGGAGCATTCAAGCAGCAAAGATCAGTTAGGCCATATGATTGCCTTCTTTTCTGCAAATGTTAAATACTAGAATAAATAAAGACAGATTGCTAATCATGCCTACAGAGTCAGCTGCAGAAAGTTGTAAAATTTGTCAGCACTAGCGTTCAAAGTATCCAGGACATCTCCAAGGAGTGATGTCTCAGGAAGGTGGCCTCCAGCTTCAAGGACCCGCACCACCCAGGACATTCTCATTGTTACCGTCACCAAGGAGATACAGAAGCCTGAAGGCACACAACAACAATTCAGAAACAGCTTCTTCCCCTCTGCCAACCGATTTCTTAACGGACATCGAACCCATGAATGCTACCTCACTTCTTTTTTTAATCTATTTTTTGCACATCTACGTACAAGAATTTACTAGAGTCTTTGGTGACATACCAAATCTCCTCAAACACTAAATGAAGTAAAGCTGCTGGTGTGTCTTCATTGCAATTCCATCAACATATTGGGCCTAGAATAAACCCTCAAAGAATTTGACAGCCAGGACCTTGAACCTGCTCGCCCTTTTGACCGCTGAAGGACCCCTCTAGAAGGATTGGTGTGTGTTCTCATGACTTCCCCACCTGAAGTCTACAATCAACTTCTTGGTCTTCCTGATGTTGAGTGCAAGGTTGTTGTTGCGACACCACATAACCAGCTGATTTATCTCGCTCCTATATGCCCCTTCGTCACCATCTGAGTTTCTACCAACAACAGTGGTGTCACTAGTGAATTTATACAAGGTACTTTATACTTTATACCTTATTGTCGCCAAACAATTGATACTAGAACGTACAATCATCATAGCGATGTTTGATTCTGCGCTTCCCGCTCCCTGGATTACAAATAGTAAACATTTAAAAATATTAAAAATAGTAAAAATTAGTAAATATTAAAAATTTAAATTATAAATCATAAATAGAAAATAGAAGAATGGTAAGTAAGGTAGTGCAAAAAAAACGAGAGGCAGGTCCGGATATTTGGAGGGTACGGCCTAGATCTGGGTCAGGATCCGCTCAGCAGTCTTATCACAGTTGGAAAGAAGCTGTTCCCAAATCTGGCCGTACGAGTCTTCAAGCTCCTGAACCTTCTCCCAGAGGGAAGAGGGACGAAAAGTGTGTTGGCTGGGTGGGTCGTGTCCTTGATTATCCTGGCAGCACTGCTCCGACAGCATGCGGTGTAAAGTGTAAGGATGGAAGATTGGTTTGTGTGATGTGCTGCGCCGTGTTCATGATCTTCTGCAGCTTCTTTCGGTCTTGTACAGGACAACTTCCATACCGGGTTGTGATGCACCCTAAAAGAATGCTTTCTACGGTGCATCTATAAAAATTAGTGTGGGTTTTAGGGGACAGGCCAAACTTCTTTAGTTTTCTCAGGAAGTAAAGGCGCTGGTGGGCCTTGTTGGCAGTGAACTCTGCTTGGTTGGACCAAGTCAGGTCATTTGTGTTATTGACCCTGAGGAACTTAAAGCTTTTGACCTGTTCTACTTGCAGACCACCGATGTAAATTGGGTCGTGCGGTCCGCTACTCCTTCTGAAGTCAATAACCAATTCCTTCGTCTTGCTGATGTTGAGGGATAAGTTATTGTCTGCTCACCATGCCACCAGGTTCTTGATTTCCTCTCTGTACTTAAACTCATCATTACCCAAGATACGGCCTACAATTGTTGTATCATCAGCAAACTTATATATTGAGTTCGATAGAAACTTGGCTACACAATCATGGGTGCACAGTGAGTACAGCAGGGGGCTGAGTACACAGCCTTGTGGGGCACCGGTGCTCAGAGTGATTGTAGAGGAGACCCTGTCCCCTATTTTTACAGCCTGGGTCCTGTCTGTGAGGAAGTTGAGGATCCAGCTGCAGATCTGAGTGCTAAGGCCCAGGTTCCGGAGCTTAGGAATCAGTTTATTTGGAATGATGGTATTAAAGGCAGAGCTGTAGTCAATGAAAAGGAGCCTTACGTGTGTGTCTTTATTCTCCAAGTGTTCTAAGGAGAAATGTAAGGCCAGGGAGATGGCATCTGCCGTTGACCTGTTGCTCCGGTAGGCGAATTGCAAAGCATCGAGGTTGACCAGTAGGCTGTGGTTGATGTGTGCCATAACCAACCTCTCGAAGCACTTCATAGCAATTGATGTCAGAGCCACAGGTCGATAGTCATTCAGGCATGCCACCTTGCTCTTCTTTGGCCCTGGGATTATCGTTGCCTTCTTAAAACTCGAGGGGATCTTAGACTGAAGCAAGGAGCAGTTGAAGATATCAGCAAACACTCCAGCAAGCTTGCTTGCACAGGCCTGGAGAACCTGTCCCGGTACGCCATCTGGGCCCATCGCCTTCCTTGTCTTCAGGAAGGCCCTTCTAACGTCCTCCTCAGTGACGATGAATCTCAATGCCACCAGGTCCGGTTCATCCGGAGGGAGCGGGACACTAGATTCTGTCAGGTGCTAGATTCTGTCAAATTCTGTACCCCGGAGCACAATGGAAGTTCAGTGAATAAGTCATTCAAAAGAGGGGTGGACAGATTTATGGCTGTTGGGAGAAATGACAGACATATCTGAGGAAAATGGAGTTGAGGCAGATCTGCCCAGATCATAATCTCAGAATTCTTGCTCCTTATTATTAGGTTTTAGTGACACTGAGAATGGAGAGGATATTGGCATATTTGGAGGATTCTGCTGATGCTGCTACCTCTCCAGTGCTTTGTTGTTACCATAAGGCCATTAGACATAGGAGTAGCATTCAGCCATTTGGCCCATCGAGTCCACTCCACCACTTCACCATGGCTGATCCAATTTTCCCCCTCAGCCTCGATTTCCTGCCTTCTGCCGTATCCCTTCATGCCTTGCACAATCAAGAACCTATCAATCTCTGCCTTAAATATACATAAAGTCCTGGCCTCCACAGCTACCTGTGGCAAAGAATTCTATAGATTCACCACACTCTGGCTAAAGAAATTCCTCCTCATCTCCATTCTAACAGGATGTTCTGAGGCTGTGTCCTCGGGTCCTCTCCCACAATAGGAAACATCCTCTCCACATCCACTCTATGAAGGCCTTTCACCATTTGTTAGTTTTCAATGAGGTCACCCCTCATTCTTCTGAATTCCAGTGAATACAGACCCAGACACTCTTCATATGACAAGTCATTCAATCCTGGAATCATTTTTGTGGACCTCCTTTGAACACTCTCCAGTTTTAGCATATCTTTTCTGAGATACGGGACCCAAAACTGCTCATAATACTCCAAGTGAGGCCTCACTGGTGCTTTATAAAGTCTCAACAATAAATCCTTGCTTTTATATTCTAGTCCTTTTGAAATGAATACTAATATTGCATTTGCCTCCCTCACCACAGACTCTACCTACAAATTAACCTTTAGGGAATCCTGCACAAGGCCTCCAAAGTCCCTTTGTGTCTCAGTTTTTTGTATTTTCTCTCAATTTAGAAAAGAGTCAACCCTTTCATTTCTTCTACCAAAGTGCACGACCATATACTTCCCGACACTGTATTCCATCTGACATTTTTTTTGACTCATCTATGCAGCATACATAGTCATTGCTTTGCAGGCCTCAAGTTCTGTGTCAAGCCTGAAGTTTCGATATTCAAACCTTTTCCTCATGTGGACAAAGAATGAGTAATTGCACTCATGGAGTGTCACAATTTATTGTCACAGTCTGCTGAGAAATGACTCCAAAGATATTGGAAGCAGTCTAAGAGTTTTTTCCAAGAGTTTCATTATAGACCCACATTGTTGAAGAGTAATGTTAGGAAGTGGATGACGAGCTTAAGGCCTGTCTCTTATCAGCTCCATGGAAACTTGAATAACGTCTGCAGACTCGGAGTCATTTGCATACTGTGACTGAGACTGATGTAAATGAAGTGGGTGAGGAGGCAATGCAGGTTTAAACAGATGCCCTTTAGTCTTGCAAAGCAGCTTCACTCCAGCAGAAAACTTCTTTGCAGACAAGATGCAGTATACCCAGTGACAAAGTAGAGACAAGTATTTGTATAATGTTATAAGATTGCTTGTCACCAGTCTGCACTGAGATTGAGACAGCTTTAGATTTTCCTGCTGGTTACGAACGCCGCCTATATGCCATCATGTAGCACAGGGGTCTCCAACCTTTTTGCACTGCAGACCGGTTTAATATTGATATTCTTGCGGACCGGCCAACCGGGGCGGGGCGGGGCGGGGCGGGGCGGGGCGGGGGGGGTGTTCAAATTCAACAGTACGTGACAGGGAATGAGGAAAGGTGCAGCTGACTCATATCGTTTCATATCACCAAATCATATCGTTTCCTCGCGGCCTGGTGGTTGGGGACCACTGATGTAGCAGACGTCATGCCTAACCCCAGGCTTCTTAAAAAGGTGCAAAACACAGAGCTCCTGCACGAGACGGATAGCAGAAGCCCCCGTGAAAGCAATGCACCTTCCCACTTGAAGCATGACCACTAAAACTGAAGGAGAACAAGATGGATAGCACTGACAGCCTCTGGTCCATTCATCAGGAGCACAGCCATAAAGGCCGAAGGAGAATGCATGTCAAACTAGCTACCCACCTATCAAATATTGAAAGGCCTAGATAGAGTGGACACGGAAAAAATGCTTCCTGCTGTGGGAGAGTCTCGGATCAGAGGGCACAACCTCAGAATAGAAGGACATACCTTTAGAACAGAGATGAGGAGGAATTTCTTTAGCTACAGGTAGTGAATCTGTGGAATTCAAAACACTAGGAATACTTAAAGCAACACACATCAAAGTTGCTGGTGAACGCAGCAGGCCAGGCAGCATCTCTAGGAAGAGTTACAGTCGACGTTTCAGGCCGAGACCCTTCGTCAGGACTATTTAAAGCGTTGTTTGATAAACTCTTAATTAATAAGGGTGATAAAGGTTACAGGAAGACAGGAAAATGAGGTCGAGATGGATAATAAATCGGCCATGATAGAATGGCGGGGCAAACTCAATAAGCCGAATGACTTAATACTGCTCATATGTTTTATGGTATACTCACTATCCACCTCCTCCTCCACCTCCAGCATAGCCTATGGATCCAATTTGCACCTCGTCAGCCACCTCGCAATCACGAAAACTAGAATAGGGACAAGTTTTCCCCGTTCTATCCCAAGAGATTGCATAAAAAGAAGACAATTTTATGCCGGGGAAATAACTTGTACATTTTAGCTCCTGTGAGCAGCCTCAACCCCAAAGGACTGCGTAAGAAAACAAATTAAGTGCTGAATTATTTACAATCCCTTGACATCTGACAAGACTATTTTGTAAATTTTACACTTGAATGGTTGTCACAGAATATTGGTAAGCAGAATCTTCACTGGTGTCATTGAAAAGAACGAGTACCTTGCAAATAATTAAGTCCAACAGCAAGAATCCATATAAAGCAATAAAGGACCTGAAGATAAACTGAAGTTGGACTCCAACAGAAACCTTCAGAAAAACTTTATGTAAAATCCATTACCAAAGTATAGGGATTGTAAATCGTAGAAAGGAATATTTCCTCTCAGCAGTTTGTTAAAGTAATATAATAAGTGTTTTGTTAAAGTAAGGATGTATCGCTGAGGCTTTCTCAGGCATTGGTCAGAATGCATTTGGAGTATTGTGAGAAGCTTTGGGCCCCTTATCTAATAAAGGATGTGCTGGCATTGGAGGGGGTCCAGATGACGTTCACGAGAATGATCCTGGGAATGAAAGGGTTAATGTATGAGGAGTGTTTGACGACTCTGGACCTGTACGTGTTGGAATTTAGAATGGGGGGGGCGGGGACTCATTGAAACCTATTGAATATTGAACCTTGAACCTTGATAGGTTAAACCTATTGAACTTTGATAAAGAGGACATTCAGAGGATGCTTCTAACAGTGGGGAAGTCTAGGACCAGAGAGCACAGCCTCAGAATTGAAGAGCATCCCTTTAGAACAGAGATTAGGAGGAATTTCTCTAGCCAGAGGGTGGTAAATCTATGAAATTAATTGCCACAGACAGCTGTGGAAGCCAAGTCATTGGGTATATTTAAAGCAGAGGTTGATGGGTTGTTGATTAGTAAGGGTATCAAAGATTACGGGAAGAAGGCAGGAGAATGAGGTTGAGGAGAATAATAAGTCAGCCACGATCAATAGACTGAATGGCCTATTATTCCTATCTGCTCCGAGGTGTTACGGTCTAAAGTTATAGATGCAGTCACAATTAACCCGTTGCTCGTTCCTTGCCTGAAAAAACTTTCCTGCAAATGGTGGCTGAAAGACCAGAAGAACAGTGTGTATCAAATATCTGTCAAAATGCTCTGTAACAAAAAGAAGGTTTTGCTTTCATGTATGTTCACATTAACATAAAAATGTAAGCAAGAGAAACAGGAATAGACCATTCAGCCCATCTTGCCTGCTCCTATGTTCTTGTTTCATAACACAATAACAAAGAAATAGAAACAAAAAAAAGGCCATTCAGTCCTCATCAAAATTTTCTTGCACTAACACTGTAATCCTCAAGTCAATTAGTTTCTAAAAATCCATTGATCAGTCTTGAATGTATTCAAAGACTGAGCCTCCACTGCCTTCTTGGACAGTGAATTCTAAATATTCATCATTCCAGAATTAAGAAATACATAAACAAGAGAAATTCTGTAGATGCTGGAAATCCAGAGCAACACACACAACATGCTGGAGGAACTCAGCAGGTCAGGCAGCATCTATGGAAATGAATAAAGAGCCGATGTTTCGGGCCAGAACCTTTCATCAGGACTGGAAAGAAAGAGGGAAGGAGGATAGCTAGACAGTGATAAGGAGAAGCCAGGTGGGTAAAAAAAGGTAAAGAGCTGGAGAGGAAACAAATATGATAAGAAACGAGAGTGGACGATAAGAGAAAGGGAAGGGAATCTCCATTTCTGTCATGAATGGCCAGTCTATAATTAATCTGAAATTATGACTCTAAGTTCGATGCATCAAATTCAGGTGAAACATCTTCCACCATCTTATCAAGCCTGTTAAGAATTCTGCACATATCAATGGGATCAGCTTTATTCTTGTAAAGGCCTGATACAGACCTAATCTACTTTATCTCTCATCATACATCAAACGTCCCTTTGTAACAGGATCCATGACTTCCTAACCAACAGACCGCAATCAGTAAGGATAGGTAACAATCTTTTGCCACGATTGTTCTCAACACTAGCGCCCTACAAAGCTGCGGCCTCAGCCCCGCTACTTCACTCCTTGTACACTCGCAACTGCGAGGCCAGATCCTGCTCTAACTCCATCTGCAAGTTCACAGATGATACCACCATAGACATCATCCAAAAGATGTCACTTCTGAAGGAAGAGTGACAGCTGCCAGCATAGAAATTTTCTTCTCGAGTCTCTGGAGTTTCAATCCTTCCTGACTCAGAGACAAGACTACTATTAACTAATCTATTGCTGACACTGCCGGTTGAGCAATTACACTGTTTCACAACACTCATTAATGACAATAAGCATTTACTACCGAGTCCAAAGCTACTGCGCTGTGTCTCAATACTTTGGATTTTGCAACTACTTCAGTGTCTCTGAAGAGTTATCCTGGGCCCATTATATTGATGCAATTATGAAGAAGGCATACCACTAGGAGTTTGAGGAGATTTGGTATGTCACCAAAGACTCCAGAAAATTTCTATGTACTGTGGAAAGTATTCTCGATGGTTGCATGACCATCTGGTACGAAGGTGCCAATGCACAGGATCAGAAAAAGCTGCAGTAAATTGTTCCATCATGGACACTAGTCTCCCCACTATCAAGGACATCTTCAATAAGCAATGTCTCAAGAAGGAGGCATCCATTGTTAAGGCCCCCAGCATCATGCTCTCTTCTCATTGCTAACATCAGGGATGGATACAGCAGCCTGAAGACACACATTCAACATTTTAGAAACAGCTTCTTCACCTTCGCCGTCAGATTTCTGAACAAACAACCAACACTGCCTCTCTTTTGTTCTAATTTGCATTTATTTATATTTTTGTATATTTCTTAATGTAACTCACAGTAATGTTTTATATCTTGCACTGTACTGCCGCCAGATAACAGCAAATTTCACAACATATGCCAATGATAATAAACTTGATTCTGATTCTAACTTCATTAATCCCAAAGCCCACTTTCTATCAGTCTTAAATAGCAATATTCTTTTTTATCTCTATGTTTCTGTCAAAGTACCTCTGTTTTCTTGTATTCTTCAGGATTCTTCTTGTTGATCTTTGCAATTTGGTTTCCTGTGAACCGCTGTGTGGGGTAAAACACACAAGTGTTTAAAAAGTGACCAAAAACAAACTTAATGGAAATATTCATTAGCATTTCAGATGATAAAATGAAGCAAAACCTAATTTGACACAATTTCAGTTTAAATATTTAATCGTCAGTAACTACTGATAATGATTTGACACCTACACTTGCTTCAGAGCAGAATGTGCCAACAGAAATCTGCTAAACTACTCAGTCACTTTCCCAGTTCTGATGTGTTTTTGTCTCCTGAAGGGCTGTGGCCTGAGCAGTTTCCAACACCTCAGGATTCTTCATATTGCAGTATTTTTGATTTCTGGTTATATTGTCCTGCTATTTTTACCTACACACAAAGGGTGCTCCAATAGCAAGCTTCAATTTAAAGCATATTAACTCTAGTAAATTCAACTGTGATTAAATACTTAAAGAGCTTTAAGGATAGTTTTGCATGTCTAGTTTTTCTGAAATTGGTCTGCAGTTGAAGCAATGGAAGAATATTCCGTCAGGAATATCTAGCACAAAATTGAATATACTACTGTAGCTATTTATTAAGACTACTGCATTTCTATAGTTAATGTGGTTGTTACAATTAAACCTTATGACATCTACGCAAATAGACCTACAGAATAACTGAATATGGGGTTCAGACAGCACTTATAGAAAGAAATTCAATTGATGTCAATTACTTAATTTTGTGAATCTTTTGCATGAGGAACCTTGTCAAGTGGTTTTTTGAAGTCCACGTAGACCAGGGATTCCCAACCTTTTTGATGCCACGGACCAATACCATGAAGCAAGGGGTCCATGGACCCCAGGCTGGGAACCCCTGATATAAACAATGTCCATTGCCATACCTTCATTGTGAGACAGGACCTTCACCATATAAATCCACGTTGACTATCCCTAATAAGTCCGTGCTTTTCTAAATGAAAGTACATCCAGTCACTAGGAATCTTCCCCAATAACACTGATTCACCACTTTAGAATTTCTTAAAACAACATTTGCTGCTCCCAAACAATGGAACAACACTGGCTACCCCTTCGTGAATAAACAATGCTCAGTTTATTTATTTATTGAGGTAGGCCCTTACAGCTGCGGTGCCCAGCAAACCCCAACTTAACCCTAGCCTCATCACGGGACAATTTACAATGACCAATTCACCTACTAAACGGTATGCCTTTGGAATGTGGGAGGTAACTGGAGAAAGCCCACACATTCCATGGGGAGGAAGTACAGACCGCTTACAGATGACACTGGAATTTAACTACGATCTCTGACGTCCTGAGCTATAATAGCATCACACTTACTGCTGCCTGGCGCCCATACAAAACTGAAAGGAGAGAGAGCCTTATTTTGACAATGTAATAAAGTCTGATCAAATTTGCATATAGATGATCAAACATCAAAGTACAGAAATCTCTTGTTCGTGTGACACATATTTGTACATTTCGTCTGTTCATTTACTCAACAGCTTCCAAAAAAAGGAAAAGCATTCCACAATAATCTTAATGTGGGTGGCTTGTTCCAGATAGTTTCTGAGTTAGTAAAGGTGGCAAAGTTTATGGACAGAATGCAGGAGCATGGTGTTGAGAGGGAAAATAAATGAGCCAGGATGGAACAGTGCAGCAAGCTCAATGGGCTGAATGGCCTAATTCTGTTCCTATGCCTTATGGTCTTATACTTTGGGATGCATGGACAACAGTGAATGATCCAGCATTTGTGGAGTACATGGCCACAATGTCTAAAGACATTTACCTTACTATTAAAACAATATTAATAATATCTCAGTGTAATATTTTATATCATCCTACCAAGTTCAGGACCTTCTGATATCTCTCATTTTTCTCAATTGCAGCCTCTAAGAAGTTGCCAGAATTCACATTCACATTCTTAGCAAGGAATACAAAAAATCCTCTCAAATTCTTTAAGTAATTATTTTTAAACAACATTTGTAGGAAGTAAATCTGTATGATCTGTCAGAATGTCTGTTTATTTTTAGTAGCTGGAGAATATAACACAGCTCAATATTCTGCTGAGGTATCAATTTTTACTCACGGGATTTGGAGAACAAACCTCATAAGCACGTGATCCAGTGATGTCAGCCAGCTTCTGTGGTCCTCCAACACACTTCTCTAGTTGGAGGCATTCTTCAGTAGTACTGGAGTCCATCCAGACAGGAGAATCCTTAACTGAGAAGCTGGACTGGAAGGAGAAAACATCTATTATTTAAGGAATGCTCAAGTTAAGTCATGATTTTTTAAATGTTTAATCACCGATTGATAATCATTTCAAGATTTCTATCAACTGACCTGCCTACTCTCCTGACAACAGTGACTTAACAGACTTCCACAACCTTCATATATAAACCCAGAACACTAAGGCTGTTTCTCTACAGGTACTATCAGAATTACCGAGTATTTCTAGAATTTTATCCTTTTATTCCTTTAATGTTGTCTCTCAAACAGTTTACTTCCAATTCTGAGGAACTCAGGATGAGAACACTACTGCTAATTTTCCATAAAGCAGAGGAATAGAAGAGAAACTCAGTCACGCTGCCTGCTTTCAGGCATAGTAGCACAGCAGTTCCTGCAAAGCTTTACAGCACCAGCGACAGGGGTTCAATTCCCACCACTGTCTGAAAGGTCTCCCCACAATTGCGTTGGTTTCCTCATGATGCTCCAATTTCCACCCACATTCCAAAGACATACAGTTAGGGTCAGTAAGTTGTGGACATCCTATGTTGGTCCCTAAGCACGGCAACACTTGCAGGCCACACCCGACCCCACACCCTTGGACTGCGTTGCTCATTGCCAAAATGACACATTTCACTGTATGCTTTGATGTACGTGTGACAAATGAAGCTAATCTTATCTTTATCTTTTACCTTTAGCTGCCTGTAATGAAAATGAATATATTTTTATTCATTATTTATTGATTTAGGGTGCAGTGCAGAACAGGCCCTTCAGGCCCAACGAGCTGCTTGGCCAGAATCAACCAGTTAAACCTTAACCTAATCAAAGGACAATTTACAATTATCATGTATGAAATGCCAGTATCGTTATGCTGTTTACTTTTTAAACTTTTGTCATAAATGCACATTATTTGTTAATTTACTTGTGGTAATATTACCTTATGTGTTGCATGTGTGAGTTATATATGAATGTACTGTGTTGTGCACCTTGGTCCAGAGAAACATTGACTTGTAGCATACGTGTGTACAGTTGAAGGGCGATAAACTGAACTTGAACTTGGATTTGTAACCAGTACATCTTTGGACTGTGCGAGGAAACTGGAGCACCCAGGGGAAACCCATCTGGTCACAGGGAGAACATACAGACTCCTCCAGGATGGGACTGGAATTGAACTCTGATTTCTGATGCTCTGAGCTGTACATACAGAACATACAGACTCCTCTAGGATGGGACTGGAATTGAATTTTGATTTTCGATGCTGTGAGCTGTAATAGCATCACAGTAACCATTAGGCCTCCATGGATATACTGAGCATTTAATGCAGCTCAGCGCAAGGTCAGGGTTCTACCATCTGACTCTGTGGGATAAGCACAAAATCCAAAACATGATTTTATATTCTAAAGCCTTCTATTGTTATTTTATGCAAAGTTCCTCCAATCCTCACCTCCAATATCTGGTGCAGGGAAAGGTCAGCAGGCATGTTTTTCAAGGTCTGATTGGCTCCCTCCTTCCAATAAACACTGCCATGTTGCTGTGAAGAAAATAATAAATGATTGTAGTTGGCATTCCCCAGAAAGAAACATTCGATTTCTTTACTCAATTCCCAATTCAAACAATTATCATCACTTACTTGACCAGAACCAGACAAAGACTTCAACTTTGAAAAATCAAGGTTTGCAGCTTTCATCCTGTCCAAGAGTAAATCCAATGCCTGAAAAATACAGAGGATATTTGTATTCAGCAGGATAATAAGCACAGTCTGTAATTAATCCTTTAGGGTTTTATTGTTTGATACGATTATCCTGATCTTTTTTATTTATCCAATATTATAACCAGTTTCAACATAACAGTATATCAATGAAATTCCAGCAATTTCAAAAAGCTGTAACATGACTTCTCGGCTACTGCATCTTAATTTCGCTAAACAAACACGCCACATTCCTTCTTTACCATCTTATCAATCTGTGCAGCCACTTTCAGGAAGCTATGAATAGGGACCTTAATATCCCCCACCCTCATCATCACTGCTAAGAGTCTTGCCATTAACAGTGTGTTGTCTCTCTACATTTGATCTACCAAGGTGCCACACTTCATATTTGACCAAGTTAAACTCCATCTGCTAATCCTCCACCCATATATGCAAAGAATCTATATCCCACTGTACCGTCTGTGAGTCTTCCATGCTATCCAAAACACCACCAATCTTCGTATAATTTCCAAGCTTACTTTCTTACTAATCCACCCACCTACATTTTCATTTAGGTCATTTATACAGTCCAGGTGTCCCCCGCTTCTCGAACGTTCGCTTTACGAAATCTCACTGTTACAAAAGACCTACATTAGTACCCTGTTTTCACTAACAGAAGGTGTTTTCACTGTTACGAAAAAAGCAGCGCGCGATAAAAAAAACAGCGCGCAAAAAAAATCAGCACGCGATAAAAGCAGCTCGCCGCACACACCCCGAGCAGCCGCTCTCCCCCGGATTCAGAACAGCATTCTCGCTGGCATTGCTTAAACACATGCCTGTGAGCAGCCATTTGCAAGATGAATCCTAAGGTATCGGAAAAGCCTGAAAGAGCTCGTAAGGGTGTTACACTTAGCGTAAAACTAGACATAATTAAGCATGTCGATCGTGGTGAACGGAGTAAGGACTAAGTGAGTTTGACTTGTGGAAGCTGACGAAGATGATGTTGAAGAGGTTTTGGCATCCCATGACCAAGAACTGATAGATGAAGAGCTGATGCAATTGGAAGAGGAAAGAATAACAATCAAAACCGAACGAGTGATGATAAAGTACGACTTTAATTTTGAAAGGGTACGTAGGTTTAGGGGGTATTTGCAGGATGGTTTGAGTGCTTACAAAGAACTGTATGATAGAAAAACGCACGAGGCTCAGCAGTCAAGCAAGCCTTCCACATCAGCCATAGCAGACGACGAACCTCGACCTCTGACATCGAGGCAGGCAGAGATAGAAGAAGATGACCATCTGAAACAGATGACGATGAGATGACACCCCAGTGTCCTACCACCCCAAACCCCAGGCAGCGGACAAATACCGATTCGCGGAGAATGCAGCGGTAGCCAGGAGGCACACAGCACATCTTTAAGAAAAAAAACGAAATAAACATGCTAATTAATTACGTGCCGGGCGGTACCTAATTAACTAGCTTGTTTATTTTGGCTTTTTTCTTAAAGATGTGCTGTGTGCCTCCCAGCTACCGTTGGACCCCTGCATACTTCGCGGCAATGTATCAGGTCGCTGCCCAGAGGGTGGAGGCCACTGCACTACCCCAAACTCCGACTCAGCCTAACACACCATCATCAGTGTGCTCGACGATGTCCCAATTCCAGTAAGTGATACTACATTGTACATACATTATTTTTACTTTATATCGGCTGTGTATTTTTACGTGTTATTTGGTATGATTTGGCAGCTTCATAGCTTAAAGGTTACTGGAGAGCGCTTGCACCGTGTTTTTGTCAACAGCGCTTGCATGAGATTTTCGCTACGGAGAACAGTTCAGGCAATGATTGTGGAAAGGTATTTCTACTTTATATAAGCTGTGTATTTATCATATCATTCCTGCTTTTACTATATGTTACTGTTATTTTAGGTTTTATGTGTTATTTGGCATGATTTGGTAGGTTATTTTTGGGTCTGCGAACGTTCACAGAATTTTCCCATATAAATAAATGGTAATTGCTTCTTCGCTTTAGACAATAGGCAACAGACAATAGGTGCAGGTGTAGGCCATTCGGCCCTTCGAGCCAGCACCACCATTCACTGTGATCATGGCTGATCATCCACTATCAGTATCCAGTTCCTGCCCTATACCCATAACCTTTGATTCCACTATCTTTAAGAGCTCTATCCATCTCTTTCGTGAAAGCATCCAGAGACTTGGCCTCCACAGCCTTCTGGGGCAGAGCATTCCATATATCCACCACTCTCTGGGTGAAAAAGTTTTTCCTCAACTCCGTTCTAAATGGCCTACCCCTAATTCTTAAACTGTGGCCTCTGGTTCTGGACTCACCCATCAGCGGGAACATGCTTCCTGCCTGCAGCATGTCCAATCCCTTAATAATCTTATATATTTCAATAAGATCCCCTCTCAGCTTTCTAATTCCAGAGTATACAAGCCCAGTCGCTCCAATCTTTCGACATATGACAGTCCTGCCATCCCAGGAATTAACCTTGTGAACCTACCCTGCACTCCCTCAATAGCAAGAGTGTCCTTCCTCAAATTTGGAGACCAAAACTGCACACAGTATTCCAGGTGTGGTCTCACCAGGGCCCTGTATAGCTGCAGAAGGACCTCCTTGCTCTTATACTCAATTCCCCTTGTTATGAAGGCCAGTATGCCATTAGTTTTCTTCACTGCCTGCTGTACTTGCATGCTTGTTTTCAGTGACTGATGTACAAGAACACCTAGATCTCGCTGTGCTTCCCCTTTTCCTAACTTGACTCCACTTAGATAATAATCTGCCTTCCTGTTCTTACCACCAAAGTGGATAACCTCATATTTATCCACATTAAACTGTATCTGCCATGCATCTGCCCAATCACCCAGCCTGTCCAAGTCACCCTGCATTCTCATAACATCCTCCTCACATTTCACACTGCCACCCAGCTTTGTGTCATCAGCAAATTTGCTAATGTTACTTTTAATTCCCTCATCTAAATCATCAATATTTATTGTAAACAGCTGCGGTCCCAGCACTGAGCCCCGCGGTACCCCACTGGTCACCGCCTGCCATTCCGAAAGGGACCCGTTAATCGCTACTCTTTGTTTTCTGTCAGCCAGCCAATTTTCAATCCATGTCAGTACTCTGCCCCCAATACCATGTGCCCTAATTTTGCCCACTAATCTCCTATGTGGGACTTTATCAAAGGCTTTCTGAAAGTCCAGGTACACCACATCCACTGGCTCTCCCTTGTCCATTTTCATAGTTACATCCTCAAAAAATTCCAGAAGATTAGTCAAGCACGATTTCCCCTTCGTAAATCCATGCTGACTCGGACCAATCCTGTTACTACTATCCAGATGTGTCGTAATTTCATCTTTTATAATTGACTCCAGCATCTTTCCCACCACCAACGTCAGGCTAACCGGTCTATAATTCCCTTTTTTCTCTCTTCCTCCCTTCTTGAAGAGAGAGACAACATTGACCACCCTCCAATCCACAGGAACTGATCCTGAATCTATAGAACATTGGAAAATGATTACCAATGCGTCCACGATTTCTAAAGCCACCTCCTTAAGTACCCTGGGATGCAGACCATCAGGTCCCGGGGACTTATCAGCCTTCAGATCCAACAGCCTATCCAACACCTAATATAAATTTCCTTCAATTCATCCATTACCCTAGGTCCTTTGGCCACTATTACATCTGGGAGATTGTTTGTGTCTTCCCTAGTGAAGACAGATCCAAAGTACCTGTTCAACTCATCTGCCATTTCCTTGTTCCCCATAATAAACTCACCCGCTTCTGTCTTCAAGGACCCAATTTTGGTCTTAACTATTTTTTTCCTTTTCACATACCTAAAGAAGCTTTTACTATCCTCCTTTATATTCTTGGCTAGTTTACCTTCATACCTCATTTTTTCTCCACATATTGCCTTTTTAGTTACCTCTGTTGCTCTTTAAAAGTCTCCCAATCATCCGGCTTCCCACTCGTCTTTGCTATGTTATAGTTCTTCTCTTTTAGTTTTATACCATCCATTACTTCCCTTGTCAGCCACGGCCTCCCCTTACTCCTCTTAGGATCTTTCTTCCTCTTTGGAATGAACTGATCCTGCACCTTCCTCATTATTCCCAGAAACATTTGCCATTGCTGTTCCACTGTCATCCCTGCTAGGGTATTGTTCCATTGAACTTTGGCCAGCTCCTCCCTCATAGCACCATAGTTCCCTTTGTTCAACTGTAATACTGACACTTCCAAGTTTCCCTTCTCCCTCTCAAATTGTAGATTAAAACTTATCATATTATGGTCACTACCTCCTAATGGCTCCTTTACCTCGAGGTCCCTGATCAAATCCGGCTCATCGCACAACACTAAATCTAAAATTGCATTCTCTCTGGTAGGCTCCAGTACAAGCTGTTCTAAGAATCCATCTCGGAGGGACTCCACAAACTCCCTTTGTTGGGGTCCAGTACCAACCTGACTCCTCCCGTCTACCTGCATGCTGAAGTCCTCCGTAACAACTGTAGCATTACCTTTGTGACATGCCAATTTTAACGCTTGATTCAACTTACACCCTACATCCAGACTACTGTTTGGGGGCCTGTAGATAACTCCCATTAGGGTCTTTCTACATTCCGGCTGTATGACATTCCGACTTACGAACCGTTTCATAGGAGCGCTCTACCATCGGATGGCGGGGGAAACCTGTATATCTCACAAAGAGCAGAGGTGCCAATATCAATCCCTGCAGAACACCACTAGCCACAGACCTCCATCTAGAGCAAACCTCAGTGACCACTACCCTTATGGAAAGCCAATTCTGAATCCAAATGGTCAATTCACCAATGATCCTATGCATCTTAATCTTCTGGACAAGACTCATATGACAGACATTGTCAAAAGCCTTACTAAAATCATGTATACAACAACAACAGCTCTGCCTTCATCAATCATCTCTGTCACCTCCTTAAGGAACTCATAAGTAAAACATGACTTTCTCTACACAAAGCCATGCTGACTTCATAATTAGGCCATGATTTTCCAATTGTTCATAAATCCCATCACTAAGAATCCTCCCCAGTAACTTCCCTACCACTGACACAAGACTCACCAATCTAGTTTCCAGGATATTCCCCATTTTCCTGCTTGAATAATGGAACAACACCAGCTACTCACCAGTTCTCCAGGACTTCACCTGCTGTTAGAGAGGATATGGAGATATTGGTCAAGCCCCCAGCAATCTCATCTCTTACTTCTCCCAACACCCTGGGGTCTGTCCCATAGGCCCTGGGAATTATCCACTTTAATCTTCTTTAAGAGACCACATACTACATCTTTCTTTATCTCAAAAACCCCTAGCAAATTAGCACCCTCTACACCGATCTTTCTATCCTCTATGTTCTTCTTCTTTGTCAATACTGATGCAAATTACTCATTTAGGACCTCACCACATCCTCTCCCTCCAAGCACGTTTCCTCCTAGTTATCCTCTTGTTCTTGAGGTGTGTATAAAATTCCTTGAAATTCCCTTTAATCCAACTTGTCAAGGACTTTTCATGACCCCTCTTGGCTTTCCTAATTGCTTTGAGTTCTTTTCTGGCTTTTTTTAATATAATCCTCAAGGGCTCTTTTTTATCTTAGCTTTCTAAACCTTACATATATTTCGTTTCCTTCTTGACTAAATTCACCACCTTTCATGACATCCAAGGTTCCTTGACCTTGCCATCCTTGTCCTTCCTTCTTATGGAATGTAATTGTCCTATACTGAGGAGTTGGTCTTCAGTCAAGTTTATTGTCATTTAACTACACACATCTATATAACATATATAACAATACAATGTATATAGAAATGAAACAACAGGTAAAGCATAGTAGTACACATTACACACAATAACTTATGAAGGTAAAGATAAAATCTAGATGAATCACACATAAGTAACAAACTAAACTGCATTAATATTGAATATTGTAAGGTACAGAACAGATTAACCAGTGACACTTCGAATATGATGCAGCAGGGAGTTCAGAAGCCTAATGGTCTGGGGGAAGAAACTGTTTCTCATCCTGGCCATTCTTGTTTTTATGCTTCGGGGTCTCCTGCCTGATGGAAGAAAGTCAGAAGATGCTGGATGGATTAGTGGGATCCTTAAAAATACTAAGGGCCCTTTGTCTGCAGCATCGTGATATATGTCCTCAAAAGATGGAGGAGAGATCCCCATGAACCTCTCAGCTGTTCTCACAGTCCTATGTAGGGTCTTCCAGTCCAATGCTCAGCTGCTCCTATACCAAATGGAGATGCTACTTGTCAGAACACTCTCAATGGTGCTCATGTAAAATGCAGTTAAGATGGGGAAGGGGAGCCTTGCTTGTCTCAATCTTCTTAGGAAGTGGAGGAATTACTGTGCCTTCTTGTTCAGGGAGGCAATATTACAGGACCAGGTGAAGTCATTCATGGTGTGAATTCCCAGGAACTTGATGCACATAACCCTCTCTACGGAGGAGCCATATATTCACAGAGGGAGATGGTTTATCTGCACCTTCCTGTAGTCCACAATAATTTCCTAGTCTTTTCCACATTCAGGCTTAGGTTGTTCTTCTCACACCAACTCACTAGCCACTCTACTGCCTCTCTGTACTCGGCTTCGTCATCATTCTTGATGAGGCCAACCACTGTTGTGACAACCATAAACTTGTTGACATGGTTTGAGCTGCATACTGTGACACAGTTATCCATCAGCAGTGTGAACAGCAGTGGGCTGAGCACACAACCATGGGGAGCACCAGTGCTCAGCGTAGTGGGACTAGAGACTTTGCTGGCCACGTGGACTGTGGCCTTTGATTTGCCCAAACACAACTGTTCCCAATCAACTGTCCCTAGTTGCTGCCTAATACTATCAAAATTTATCCTGCTCCAATTTAATACTCTCCCACAAGGTCCAAATGTATTCTTGTCCATAGCGATCTTTAAATGTAAGGAGTTGTGATCATTTTCCTTAACTGCTCTACAACTGAAAGGTCAGTCACCTGGCCAGACTCTTTACCCAACACCAGATCCAGAATGGCCCCTCCACTTGTTGGGCTATCCGCATCATGATTTAAGAAACCCTTCTGATGCACCTAACAAATTCTGCCCCTTCTAAACTTCTTGCACCAAGGAAGTCCCAATCTCTATTAGGGAAATTGAAATCATGCATTACAATAACCCTGTTCAATTTCTAAGTATCATTGTACAACTACAACACAGCAAGGATCTGCCAAAGGAAACAAATCACTTTAAGCAAGAAGCTGGCTGACATCACGTGCTTATGAGGTTTGTTCTCCAAATTCCATGAGTAAAAATAGATACCTCAGCAGAACATTAAGCTGTGTTATATTCTCCAGCTACTAAAAATAAATAGACATTCTGACAGATCATACAAGAAGCTAATATCCAAATTGCTTTTATACACAAATGTATCCAACACCAACACAGCTACAGTATATTCTTCAAGTGCAAGTGACTAATGCCTAATCCATACCTTTACCCACAGCAGAACAGGAGTTGTAACAGTTAGCTTGTCACTCTGTACATGAACACCATTCTGGGTGCTAGGAATAAAGAAAAGAAAGTCAGAGACATAGACTCGCACAGAACAGAAACAGACACTTCATCCTGACATCCATGCCAACTGAGATACCCATTACCAAATCCCAGTATCCTGCATTTGACTCATTTCTCTCTATTTGTTTCCAATCCATGTATGTGTCCAAATATTTTTTTTAAATGCTGCAATGTTACCTGCCTGTACCACCTTCTTTGGCAGCTTGCTCCATATACCATCCACCCTGTATGTCCCTCAAATCTCCTTTAAATATTTCCCCTCTCACCTTAAAGCTATAACCTCCAGCTTTAGACTCCTCTAGTTTTACATAGTCATAGTCATACTTTATTACTCCCGGGGGAAATTGGTTGAATACATTCATCTACCCTTGGAAAAAGACTATCTATCGTTCCTATATCTTTCATAATTTTATAAAATTCCGTAAGCTCTGTCCCAAGTTGAATAAAGCCTCAATTCCAGGTAATGCCATGGTGAACCTCATCAGCATTCTTTCCTGTGTTACCACATTGCTTTCTATAGTGCGATGACCAGAAATGCAAATAAAATATTCCAACTGTGTCCTAACTAAAGTCATGTACGCTGCATCCCTGATACTAAATACCCCTGCCTATGAAGGCAAGCAAGGTATATGCTTTCATCATTACCCTATCCACCTGTATCACCATTTTCAGGGAGCTATGAACTTGCACCTCAAGATTCCTCTGTACATCAACATTTCTAAGGTCCCTGCCATTTGCTGTACATGTGCAATCAGTATTAGACAACCAAAGTGCATCGTCTTATAGTCCCTAGGTTAAATCCCCTCAGACACAATTCTGTCAACTTTCCAGCTGATTGTTAGACAACCAACCTACCTATCTACAACTCCACCAGTTTTCACCATCAGCAAAATTACTTATCAGACCACAGATATTCTCAGTCATTTACATACACTCAGTGGCTAGTTTATTAGGCACACCCGTATTCCTGCTCGTTATCTAATCAAGCAATCATGTGGCAGCAACTCAATGCATAAAAGCATGCAGATATGGTCAAGAGGTTCAATTGTTGTTCAGACCAAACATCAGAATAGGGAAGAAATAGGAAAGAAATGTAAGACAAGTGACTTTGACCGTGGAGTGATTGTCGGTGCCAGATGGGGTGGTTTGAAACTGCTGATCTCCTGGGATTTTCACACAATATTCTCTAGAGTTTACAGAAAATGGTGTGATAGACAAAAGACATCCAGTGAGTGGCAGTTCCGTGAATGAAAGCACGTCTTAATGAGAGAGGTCAGAGGAGTATAGCCAGACTGGTTCAAGCTGACAGGAGGTGACTAACTCAAATAACCATGCATTACAATAGTGGTGTGCAGAAGAGCATTTCTGAACACACAACATATAATACCTTGAAGTGGATGAGCTACTGCAGAACACCATACTGCGTTTAACTCCTGTACCTAATAAAGTGGCCACTGTGTGTATATGAAAAACAGCAACTGTCCTAGACCGATTCCTACTCTCAATGGAGTAGCACTGATGAATTTCTGAAGGGAGAGGGTGAACAGCCAGAAGTCTTGGTACACATTGGTACCAATGACATAGGTAGAAAAAAGGAGGAGGTCCTGAAGGGAGAATTCAGGGAGTTGGGTAGGAAGCTGAAAAGCAGGACCTTCAGGGTAGTAATCTCAGGATTGCTGCCTGTGCCATGTGCTAACGAGTGCAAGAATAGCATGATCAGGCACATTAATTTGTGGCTGAGAGAGTGGTGTAGGGGGCAGGGCGTCAGGTTCCTGGATCATTGGGGCCTCTTCTGGGGGAGATACGATATGCATAAAAAGGACGGGTTACATCTGAACTCAAAAGGGTCCAATATCCTTGCAGGCAGGTTTAATAGAGCTGTTAGGGAGGGTTTAAACTAATTTGTCAGGGGGATGGGAACCAGAGTGATAGGGCTGAGGAAGGGGAAAACAAAAATAAATCAAAGATAGCATGCAACAGAGATGATAGAAAGGACAGGCAGGAGATGAGGCATAATCACAGCCAGTGCGATGAGTTACAGGACAATAGAGGCATGGTGCAGTTAAAACAGAAAGCAACAAATACTGAACTGAAAGTGTTATATTTGAATGCACGCAGCGCAAGAAATAAAATGGACAATCTTGAAATTCAGCTACAGAATGGCAAGTATGATGTTGCGGCCATCTCTGAAACTTGGCTAAAGGATGGCTGCCATTGGGAGCTGAACGTCCAAGGATATACGGTGTATCGGAAAGATAGGTTAGTGGGCAGAGGGGGTGATGTGGCCCTGTGTATAAGAAATGATATTAAATCATTAGAAAGGGATGACATAGGATCGGAAGGTGTAGAGTCTGTATGGGTTGAGTAAAGAAATGGCAAGGGTAAAAGGACCCTAACGGCAGATGTATACAGGCCTCCAAACAGCAGCCGGGATATGGATTACTAATTACAACAGGAGATAGAAAAGGCGTGTCAGAAGGGCAATGTCATGATAACTGTTGGGGATTTTAACATGAAAGTGGATTGGGAAAACCAGGCCAGTACTAGATCTCAAGAGAGAAATTTTGTAGAATGTCTAAGGGATGGCTTTTTAGAACAATTTGTTGTTGAGCCCACTAGGGGATTGGCTGTGCTAGCGTTGTGCAATGATCCAGAGGTGATAGGAGAGCTTAAGGTTAAGGAACCCTTAGGGAACAGTGATCACAATATGATCGAGTTCACTTTGAAATTTGAGAAGGAGAAACTAAATTTCAATGTGTCAGTATTTCAGTGGAATAAAGGAAATTACAATGGCACGAGAGGGGAACTGGCCAAGGTTGACTGGAAAAGGACACTAGCAGGAGGGAGAGCAGAGCAGCAATGGCTGGAGTTTCTGTGAAAAATGAGGTAGACAGATATAAGACAGATCTGCAAGACAGATATATTCCAAATAAGAAGAAATTTTTAAATGGAAGAGGGACACTACCATGGCTGACAAGTGAAGTCAGAGCCAAAGTAAAAGCAAAAGAGAGGGCATACAAGGAAGCCAAAACTAGTAGGAAGATAGAGGATTGGGAAGCTTTTAAAAACTTACAGAAAGAAACTAAGAAGGTCATTAGGAAGGAAAAAATGAACTATGAAAGGAAGCTGGAGACTAATATCAAAGATACTAAAAGCTTTTTTAAGTATATAAAGGGTAAAAGAGAGTTGAGGGTAAATATACAACCAATAGAAAATGACGCTGGAGATATTTTAATGAGAGACGCAGAGATGACAGAGGAACTGAATGTGTACTTTACGTCAGTCTTCACAGTGGAAGACATCTGTAGTATACTGGACATTCAAGAGCGTCAGGGCAGTGAAGTATGTGCAGTGAAAATTACTACTGAGAAGGTGCTCAGGAAACTTAATGGCCTGAGGGTGGATAAATCTACTGGAACTGTTAGAATGCACCCTCGGGTACTGAAGGAAGTAGCCGGAAAGATTGCAGAGTCATTAACAATGATCTCTCAAAAATCAATAGACCCTGACATTGTACTGGATGACTGGAGAATTGCAAATGTTACTCCGCCATTTAAGAAGGGTGGGAGACAGCAGAAAGGAAACTATAGACCTGTTAGCCTGACATCAGTGGTTGGGAAGTTGTTAGAATCGATTGTTAGGGATGAGATTACAGAGAACCTGGATCCACATGACAAGATAGGCCAAAGCCAGGTTTCCTGAAAAGAAAATTCTGCCTGATTAACCTACTGCAATTTTTTGAGGAAATTACAAACAGGGTAGACAAAAGAGATGCAGTAGATGTGGTGTACTTGGATTTTCAGAAGGCCTTTGACAAGGTGCCGCGCATGAGGCCGCTTAGCAAGATAAGAGCCCATGGAATTACAGGGAATTACTAGCATGGATGGAGCATTGGTTGATTGGCAGAAAGCAGAGAATGGGAATAAAGGGATCCTATTCTGGCTGGCTGCCAGTTACCAGTGGGGTTCCACAGGAGTCGGTATTGGGACCACTGTTTTTTACAATGTATGTCAATGATTTGGACTATGGGATTAATGGATTTGTGGCTAAATTTGCTAATGATACAAAGATAAATGGAAGAGCAGGTACACAAGGAAATCTGCAGATGCTGGAAATTCAAGCAACACACATACACACAATGCTGGTGAATGCAGCAGACCAGACAGCATCCATTGTAAGAGGTACAGTCGACCTTTCCGGCCGAGACCCTTCATCAGGACTAACTGAAATAAGAGATAGTAAGAAATTTGAAAGGGTTGGGGGAGATTCGAAATGATAGGAGAAGACAGGAATGGGAGGGATGGAGCTAAGAGCTGGAAGGTTGATTGGCAAAAGGCTGGAGAAGGCAGAGGATCATGGGACAGGAGGCCTAGGGGGAAAGAAAGGGGGAGGGGAGCACCAGAGGACGATATAGTGAGAGGGACAGAGGGAGAAAAGAGAGAGAGAGAGAGAGAAAGAGGAAATAAATAAATAAATAAATACATAAGGGATGGGGTAAGAAGGGGAGGATGGGCATTAACGGAAGTTAGAGAAGTCGATGTTCATGCCATCAGGTTGGAGGCTACCCAGACGGAATATAAGGTGTTGTTCCTCCAACCTGAGTGTGGCTTCATCTTTACAGTAGAGGAGGCCATGGATAGACATGTCAGAATGGGAATGGGGCGTGGAATTAAAATGTGTGGCCACTGGGAGATCCTGCTTTCTCTGGCGGACAGAGCGTAGGTGTTCAGCGAAACGGTCTCCCAGTCTGCGTCGGGTCTTGCCAATATATAGAAGGCCGCATCGGGAGCACCGGACGCAGTACATCACCCCAGCCGACTCACAGGGGAAGTGTCGCCTCACCTGGAAGGACCGTCTGGGGCCCTGAATGGTGGTGAGGGAGGAAGTGTAAGGGCAGGTGTAGCACTTGTTCTGCTTACAAGGATAAGTGCCGGAAGGGAGATCGGTGGGAAGGGATGGGGGGGACGAATGGACAAGGGAGTCACGTAGGGAGCAATCCCTGCGGAAAGCAGAAAGGTGGGGGGAAGGAAAGATGTGCTTAGTGGTGGGATCCCGTTGGAGGTGTTGAGGAAACAGAGAGCCTGTAGAGAGACTTAGATAGTTTAGGGGAATGGGCAAAGAAGTGGCAAATGAAATACAATGTTGGAAAGTGTATGGTCATGCACTTTGGTGGAAGAAATAAACGGGCAGACTATTATTTAGATGGGGAGAGAATTCAAAATGCAGAGATGCAAAGGGACTTGGGAATCCTTGTGCAGGATACCCTAAAGGTTAACCTCCAGGTTGAGTCGGTGGTGAAGGCAGTGAATACAATGTTGGCATTCATTTCTAGAGGAATAGAATATAAGAACAGGGATATGATGCTGAGGCTCTATAAGGCACTCATGAGACCACACTTGGAGTACTGTGTGCAGTTTTGGGCTCCTTATTTTAGAAAGGATATACTGACATTGGAGAGGGTTCAGAGAAGATTCACAAGAATGATTCCAAGAATGAAAGGATTACTGTATGAAGAACGTCTGGCAGCTCTTGGGCTGTATTCCCTGGAGTTCAGGAGAATGGGGGGGGGGGGGGGATCTCATAGAAACATTCCAAATGTTAAAAGGCCTAAGCAGATTAGATATGGCAAAGTTACTTCTCATGGTAGGGGAGGCTAGGACAAGAGGGTACAACTTCAGGATTGAAGGACGTTCATTTAGAACAGAGATGCAGAGAAATTACTTTAGTCAGAGGGTGGTAAATCTGTGGAATTTGTTGCCACAAGCAGCTGTGGAGGCCAAGTCATTGGGTGCATTTAAAGCAGAGATAGATAGGTTCTTGATTAGCCAAAGCACCAAAGGGTATGTGGAGAAGACAGGGGAGTGGGGATGACTGGAAAAATTGGATCAGCCATGATTGAATGGTGGAGCAGACTTGATGGGCCAAATGGCCTACTTCTGCTCCTATATCTTATGGTCTTATGGAATTTAAATTTTACTTTAGTTGAGAAGATAATAAAAAAATTAACATTCAGCACAAATCTATTCTAAAGGTCAAAGTAAATTCACTCTCAAAGTACATATATGTCACCATATACAACCCTGAGATTCATTTTCTTGTGGGCATACTCAATAAATCCAATAACCATAATAGAATCGATGAAAACCACACCAACTGGGCATACAACCAGTGTGCAAAAGACAACTGTGCAAATACAAAAAGAAAGAAATAATAATAATAGTAATAGTAATAATAAATAAAAAGCAATATATATTGAGAACATGAACTGAAGAGTCATTGAAAGTGGGTCCATAGGTTGTGGGAACAGTTCAGTGATGGGGAAAGTGAAGTTGAGTGAAGTTATCCCCTTTGCTTCAAGAGCCTGATGGTTGAGGGGTAATACCTGTTCCTGAACCTGATGGTGTGGGTCCAAAGGCTCCTGTACCTTCTTGCTGACAGCAGCCATGGGTGGTTGAGGTCCTCGATGATGGATGCTACTTTCCTGCAACAACACCCCATGTAGATGTGCTCAATGGTGGGAAGGGCTTTACCCGTGGGAAACTGGGCCGTATCTACTACTTTTTGTTGAATTTTCTATTCAAGGACATTGGTGTTTCCACACCAGGCTCTGATGCAACCAGTCAATATATTGTCCACCACAAATCTATAGAAGTTTGTCAAAGATTTAGATGTCATGCCTGATCTATGCAGCCTCCTAAGTATAGGTGCTGCCTTGCTATCTTCATAACTGCACTTAAGTGCTGGGACCAGAACAGGTCCTCTGCACACCCTGAGGAATTTAAGGTTGCTGACACTCGTCACAGCTGATCCCCCAATGAGAACTAGCTCCTCCTCCTGAAGTAAAGAACCAGTTCCTTGTTCTTGCTGATTCTTCACACAAATCGTGTGAAATCTATTTTACTGTGGGGTCTGTTGAACACATTTCCTCTCCCAAGTTATGATTCAATACAAATGCTTCATATACTCAAAAGGTAACAATGTAAACCACAGCATCTTCATCAACCTTCATCTCCTTCCTAGTCTTCTCACTCACACAATAATTAAACATGCCCTATAAATTATTTGAAGATACCATTCTATGTACATCATGATCACTTCTGATCCTAATCACCAACAGCTCAGAAAGTAAAGTGATAATCTCATGGAAAAACATTTCGCAAGGGATTTGGCAGAGTAGATACATAGTTAATATTTTGCTGGTTGGGATATCTAGAACCAGCAGACACTATGAAAATAAAGGATCAGCCATTCACAATCAAAAAAGTAAAATCTGCACATAAAGTTGGTGAACTCTGGGAATTCCTCACAGAAGTGGCTCAATGGTCATTTATCTTCAGCAGAGAGATTAATAGATTTTTAGATATGAAAGGAATCCAGGCATATGGGTTAGTGCAAGAAGCCACTATTGAGGTTGAAAATTAAACAAGATCTTGCTGAATGGCAGAGTTTCTTATCACTGACATTATTTTTGTTTACTTTTGCGTAGTTTTTCATTGATTCTATTGTGTTTCTTTGTTCTGTGAATGCCTGCAAGAAAATATATATGGTAACATACACGTACTTTTGATAATA
This sequence comes from Mobula birostris, assembly GCF_030028105.1. Lineage (NCBI taxonomy): Eukaryota > Metazoa > Chordata > Chondrichthyes > Myliobatiformes > Myliobatidae > Mobula > Mobula birostris. The sequence goes on along the minus strand of NC_092372.1, from coordinate 215,965,654 downwards.
AATTTATATTGAACTTTGAAATATGTTGCAAAATCTGTTGCCTTGTGGCACCAGTACAGTACAAGACAAACATTAATAAGTTACAAGAAAATAATAAATAATGCAAAAGAGGGACAGTGAGTCAGTGTTCATGGACCATTCAGAAATGTGATGGCGGAAAGGAAGTTGCTGTCCCTAAAACATTTGAGTATGGAACTTCAGGCTGCTGTACTTCCTCTCCAATGATGGAAATGAGGAGAGGGTATGTCTCCGATGGTGAGGGACTTTAATAATAATGGTGCCACCCTACAATGACCCTTCAGTCAACATCTTCTGAATAGATCATAGAAAAAAAAACACAGAAAACCTAGAGCACAATACAGGCCCTTCGGCCCACAAAGTTGTGCCAAACATGTCCCTACCTTAGAAATTACTAGGGTTACCTATGGCCCTCTATTTTACTAAGCTCCATGTACCTATCCAAAAGTCTCTTAAAAGACCCTGTCATATCCGCCTCCACCACTGTTGCTAGCAGCCCATTCCACGCACTCACCACTCTCTGCGTAAAAAACTTATCCCTGACATCTCCTTTGTACCTACTTCCAAGCACCTTAAATCTGTGCCCTGTTGTGGCAGCCTTCAGGCCTGGGAAAAAGCCTCTGACTATCATGAAATCCTACACTTCTTTTACATCTTTTGCATTTGTTTATCGTCTTCAATGTGATCCTGGAACTGCTGGAGCCTGTGATTTCTAACTTGGAGATCGTTTGGGTGTTCCAGCGCTCTGCAATCTCCGAGGGGATTCCAGGAGGGAGAGGCAGCGTGCATTATCCTTTTGGTGAAAAGGCTGTGAGCCAAAGTCAACTCCATTTCACCAATTAAATCTTACATTGCCCGCACATTTGTTCACTGATTAAAGCGACGAGGGAGATCAAAACATGGAAGCGAATGCAGAAGGTGAGCCCCGGCTGCCTGCCTTTTGTTCGCTGGTGGGATCGCTTTGCTATGGAGACAGGAGACTGCCTTTAGATCACTGGGGGACTGCTCTGCTACAGAGAGGGAAAGGACTGCCTCTGTGCCTGCAGAATGGTACCCAGGTTTTCTGCATTTTGGATATGGATTTGGAGTATAGATTTCTTTTACCCCAGACTTAGAGTATTTTATATTCTGTGTTTTTCGCATGATCTTTCGCATTTTTTGTGTACAGGGGAAGGGGATTTGGGGGTTGATGTGCCTGTTACATTTGTGTTCATTTTTTTGTGCGGGAAGGGGGGAATTTGGGGGTTGATGATCTTTTCTTTCTTGGTTTTGTGGCTATCTGGAGCAGAAGAATTTCAGAGTTGTATACTTTGAACCTTCCTGATGCATTGCCTCTTGAAGATGTCCTCAATTGAGGGGAGGGTTGTGCCCCTGATGGAGCTGGCCGAGTATACAACCCCCTGCAGCCTCTTTCAATCCTACATATTGGAGCCCCATACCAGGCCGTGATGCAGCCAGTCAAAATGCTCTCTACCATACACCTGTAGAAATTCGCTCCACTCTTTGGTGACATATCAAATCTCTTCGAACTCCTAATGAAGTATAGCCACTGCCATGTTTTTTTCATAATTGCATCAATGGTGTTGGGCCCAAGACCGACTCTCTGAGATGTTAACACCAAGGAAGCTGTTCGCCCTTTTTACTGCTGACCCCTTAATGAGGACTAATGTGTGCTTCCTCTTCCTGAAGTCCACAGTCAATTTCTTGTCTTTCTGATACTGAGTTCAAAGTTTTTGTTGAGGCACCACTCAACCAGTCAATTGATCCTGTATGCCTACTTATCATCATCTGAGGTTCTGCCAACAATAGTAGTGTCACTGGTGAATTTATAGATGGTATTATAGATAGATAATTTACAAGTAGTTGACAGAGGGTGTCTTATTGACTTGGACATCCAAATGTTGCTAGATCACATTACTTTCAGGAGGATGTTCTCTGTTAAATAAAGCCAACATTGTATTCCAACAATAAGGGACAAGGTCACTAATTTCGAATAAGACAGAAAATTTTGCAGTGAAGAACGTGCTGTCCCTTCTAATTGGAACTGTCGGCTATCCAGACTGAGGAATTTCCAGAACTAGTTTCTAGATACTTCTCTTCAAGGACATTTACTTGGCCAGTGAAAGCATGAGGTTTGAGAAAGATGCAGTACAGGCCAATATCCACACTTGCTCTTGTGGCTTGAAAGAGAAACCAAAGTTTATCTGAGATTGCTATTAGCTTCCAGGTGCCAATCAGCGGACTGCTAGATCTGACATATATCATCAGGTTCAGGCTACAGCATTCCTGAGGCTTGGAAGTTGAGAGTGAAGGTGAACTGATCCCTGTGGCCGCTTGGGGAATATTTTATGACCCGTAGGGTGCAATATTGGAACAAACAAGTACTGGAAGACAAGCAAGGAAGAGTAACTATTGAGCGTGAGCAGTGTGCAGAATAAGCTACGAACATGTTGTAATAAACAACAGTCTGACTATGAATGCATTGTAGTAACTGGCATTGTACCTTAACAATAGTGTTAAAGGCTGTTTTTTGTGAATGATGACATTACCTGGGAGAAAACTTCAGAACAGTTAAATTCAATATATTGCATTGTGTTCACTGGACATGGACAAGTAGGACACTGAAAAACATTATGGATCAAAGTACAATATTATGACTGGTGCAAACTCCCCTGAAAATAGACACACAACCGTTTAATCCTGCATAAATCTGATTTTCAACTCTGCGAGCCTATCTTGCCAGCCCAACATTCATAAAACCTGATCATATTCAGCAAGTCATGTAATATCTGTTGAGACAGCACAGACTGCAACTCTACAGCTCAAATAATAACCAATTTGTAAATAAAATATGCAAGAAAACTTTTCCAAGCTTCTGTTATCTTTTCAGATACTGCTGCATTCACCATGCATTTAGAACACTTCCTGTCAAACTCCAAATCACAGTTGCAAGGAGTCTTTTATTTTACAAGTGTCAAATACCAATTTTTCTAATTACCTTTGTCTCAAGAACACTCATTCAACCGTATAGCATTGATATGTTTAGTTAATGAGGCAAAGCTTACAGTTATCTGCCTATAATAATAGAATAAGATAATAGAGAAATTAAGCTTTTAAAATGTTGATATATAGCTTATGGGCTGTAACTTCAAAACATCTCTGAATACTTCCATTTCTGTCATGCACTGGTGATTTTATTCCACCATGTACTATCATAGCTTTATCTGGGGGGTATCATTTATAGCACTGATATATTGTTATGCTAGCAGTCAGAGGTCCGGTCAATGGATCCAGAAACACAAGTTCAAATGCCACCACAGGAGCTGAGGAACATAATATTAATAATTAAATAAATCTGGTATTTCGTCTCACATGGGTTGGGGGGAGGAAAGAGACTGTTTTGCTCTCGTTGTTTTGTTGCTTGTTGTGTTCTGTGTTGTTTTGCCGAGCATTGCGGGCGTGCCATGTCGGCATGGGAATATGTGGCGAATCTTGCGGGCTGCCTCCAGCACACACCCAGAAGTGTTGGTTATCGACCCAAACAATGCATTTCACTATGTTTTGATGTGCATGTGCTAAATAAATACACTTGTTTCTTGAATCTTAAAGACATAGAAAATCACAGAATCATACAAGGAAAACAACCCTTTCAGCCCACTAAGTTGGGGCTACCCATTTACACTAACCGAATCTCCTAGATTCACACGCACCGATTAACTTGCACATCTGTTGAATGTGCACCCAAGGGAAATCTACATAGTCACAGGGAGAACGCAAATGTTCCACACAAACACCACTGGAGATCAGGATTACATCCGGTCACTGGGGCTGTAGGGAAGTGGCTCATCATGCCACCCCAAAGTCAAGGTCACTTCAGCTAAACGAGGTCCAGCAGGTCTTGTGCCTGCGCCAGTTAATTCCACTCAACCTTCTACAACATAGTTATTTATACAGCATGAGTTCCAAGGCTGAGTAAGAATTATGAGTGTGTGGAAGTTGTGAGAAGGCAAGGAATAACATAAAATCCAAGCAAGGATAGTTTACAGATATCATGCAGTCAATCAAGCCCAGGGGTTCCCAACCAGGGGTCCACAGACCCCTTGCTTAATAGTATTGGTCCATGGCATAAAAAAAGGTTGGGAACCCCTGATCTAGGCTAAGAAAGGTCTTTGAAGGACATAGCACAGCTGGGGTCTGGAGTCATTTGGCATATCTGTTGCGTATTGTAAGCAGCAAGAACGACAACAGAGTAGTATGATTAAGTGCTTTTATTGAGTCATGTTAGTAACAGTACACGGTGGGCAACTTACATTTGGGAACTATGAACTGAGCACACTGAGACAAAGAAAATGCGTACTCAAAAGCCCACATGAAAGAGAATGCTCCACACGTAGACGGTGTAATCGATTCACTGTGCCATCATTCAGCCCCATGTGCACTACCTCTCAGTGACAAGCTGTGGAGCACGCTTTGCCCTAGGGCAATGTGCATTTCAGACAGGAGGCTCTCGTGTCCTCCCATCTTGGACTCCAACAATCAACGCTTGGAGAAGCATTGCTTCTTCGAACTTGCTCAGGGGGAAATATCTTTGTACTTGTATTCCTACAGGGCCAGTCCTGCTAGGGCCAGTCTTGTGATAAAATCATCGATATTTTTGTCGGGGGTCTGTCACAGCCTTGAGAAACTGAAGAATACTGTAAGGACGTCGTCCTGCATCCCCTAAACATTGTTCGAATCCTCAAACACATCCATCGGTTCACATTCGTTCTGTAGATGCACAGCACCTTAGTATTTCTGCCTGAGTTCTCCCAAGTGTATGCAAAGCAGACTGAGTTTCATTGCTTCCTCCAGCTTGGGGGTTGGTGTTAAAATTGGTATGAGTTCAATGAAGTTTAGGAAGGTTTTCTTCCATTGCAGCCAGGTTCCAGCCATCAGCTTTGCCATAGCTGCAGCCCAAAATGGATTGGGTGCTTGGAGGAGAGAGGCTATTCTTGTTTTGGTCCTTGACGCCAAAATATTCCATATTTGTGTGGAGCAAGAATGCCAACAGAGTAATATGATTAAACATTTTTACTGAGTCATGTTAGCAACAGTACACTTCGGGCAACTCACAGTGTGGGAGCTATGGATCAGGCACACCGAGATGAAAACATGCAGACTCAAAAGCCCACGCCCAAAAAAGAGTGTCCTGCACGTAGGAGGCTCAGTCAATTCACTGCGCGATCAATCATATGCATGTACACTTGCCGCATTCTTGCAATCGATCCAATATGGTATAATACCAGGACAAGATAAAGATGCAAATGAAGGATTCTAGGGTGACAGTTACCATTGGTCAGTTAGTTTACTAATTCTGAAGTATTATTGGCCTTTAACATGTAGATACTATTGACTAGTAATACCTGTATTATCGTAGAGTGATTGGTAATTGATTATGCCAGCAAGGATTGGTCAATATCTGTATACAACTACTCATTGTCTGTATAAAAATGGCATTTCTTTGTTCAAACTTTAGAAGTCTGGTGATAGGGACCATAAGCACAAGAGATTCTGCAGGCTGAAAATCCAGAATAACACATGCAAAATGCTAGAGGAACTCAGCAGGTCAGGCAGCATCTGTGGAAAGGAATAAATCATTGATATTTTGGGCCAAGAACCTTCATCAGGACTGGATGGATATTACTCTTATGTGCCACCTTGCTAATTGAGTAATTCCTTCTGACTTTCATACTGACCATCTCACATTCCGTTACAATTACTTTTTGCTTCAGTGAAATAATCCATCAGATCTTTCAATCTAATTCACTGCTTTCAATAACAGTGGATTTCGGTTTATTGGGCCATTGGTTAATCAGGGCAGCCGCTTATTTGGGACAAATCTTAAAGAACAAAAAACTAATCAAGAAAATAAACAGCATTCCCTTCATTTATTTGGGACACTATGCCACTTCATTAGGGCAGGTGATTGTTGCTGAAAAGTTCCTAACTAATGTCAGACACATGCACTCGTGTGGCCATTAAACACTACATAGTGCTTACAGCGAACAGCTTTTAGATTGCATCGGTTGCATGTGTTTGTGTCAAAAAGCAATGATTTTGGTCAGTGATAGTTGGCAAGAAATAAGCAGTAAGACAATTCAGAATTGTTTTGCTCACTGCTGTTTCAAGCATTCAGGCTGAGAGATGCCAGAAAGAGCTGGGAGTGAAAATGAAACTATTTCACTATGTCAACAAGTTAGGTACTATGAAAAATTTGAAGGTATTGACAATCATCTTGTATTTTACAATGAAAATGAACATTTGGAGGATACAATTGTCAATAGCATTGTATTAAGGCAGTCCATTAACTGCACTAGGTGTCTGCACTGATTTTGTTCATTTATAGTCAATCAAAAGAACACAGCAGTTTTATAGTTCTTTAGCAGTACTGAAAGTGTCTGAATTCGTTCTGTATTTTATTTGAATACATAATTAGTTACCCAGTTAAATGGTAACTTGTTTTTTTTAAAAGACCGTTTTAACCATTTCTATGAAACTTTGGCTAATTGGGGCACCTGCTTAAATAGGCCAAACTGTCCTGGTCCTGGTGTATCACAATTAACCAGAAGACACTGTATTGTACTTTGTTCACCTCTTCTTGTTGGATTTATTGTACTTTTTCTGTCCCCAATTCTCCAAGCATAACATCTCCATTTAAATCACTGTTTTGACCTTCAGCTCTAAACACAATTGCTTCAGCACATTCCTTGCCATTAGCGTAATTTTTTGTCTTAAATGACCATCAGATGTTGCTTCTCAATCTAATTCCATTGTCTCGCTCAGGAGTCACAAGAGATCTCAGATGCTGGAGACCGACAGTCTGCTGAGGAACTGAGCATTTGCTTGGGGGGAAGGTGCAACGAATGGTCTTCCAAGAAACTATCCTAACAGGAGTTTTGATCCAAAACATTCTTAATTCTTTCTCCACCTCCTCCCACCCCTACAGATCATGACGATAAGATATAGGAGCAGCAGAATTAGGCCATTTGGTCCATTGAGTCTGCTCCACCATTTCATCATGGCTGATCCATTTTTCCTCTCAACCCCAATCTCCTGTCTCCCCTCCATATTCCTCATGCCCTGAACAATCAAGAATCTATCAACCTCTACCTTAAATATACATAAAGACTTGGCCTCCACAGCTGCCTGTGGCAAAGAATTCCACAGATTCACCACCCTCTGGCTAAAGAAATTCCTCCTCATCTCTCTTCTACAGGATGCCACCATCCTAAGGCTGTGTCCTCTGGTCTTAGACTCTCCCACGAGAGGAAACATTCTCTCCACATCCACTTTACCAAGGACTTTCACCATTCAATAGGTTTCAACGAGGTCACCCCTCATTCTTCTGAATTCAAGTGAATACAGGCCCAGCACTCTTCATATGACAAGCTGTTCAATCCTGGAATCATTTTCATAAACCTCCTTTGAACCCTCTCCAGTGTCAAAACATTCTTTCTAAGATAAAGGGCCCAAACCAGCTCACAGATCTCCAAGTGAGGCCTCACCAGTGCTTTATAAAGTCTCAACATTACATCCTTGCTTCTATATTCTAGTCCTCTTGAAATGAAAGCTAACATCACATTTGCCTTCCTCACCATAGACTCAACCTGCAAATCAACCTTTAGGGTATTCTGCGCAAGAACTCCCAAGTCCCTTTGCACCTTAGTATTTTATATGTTCACTCCATTTACAAAATAGATTGCCCTTTTATTTCTTCAACCAAAGTGCATGACCCTACACTTCCTGACACTGTATACCATCTGCCCCTTCTTTGCCTATTCTCCTAATCTAAATCCTTCTGTAGCCTTTCTACCTCCTCAAAACTACCTTCTCCTCCACCTACCTTCGTATCATCTGCAAACTTTGCAACAAAGCCATCAATTCCATCACCCAAGTCATTGACATATAATGTAAAAAGAAGCAGTCCCAACACAGACCCCTGTAGAACATCACTAGTCACCGGCAGCCAACCTTTATTCACACTCTTTGCCTCCTGCCAATCAGCTACTGCTCTATCAATGCTGGTATCTTTCATGTAACACCATGAGCTCTTAACTTGTTAAGCAGCCTCATGTGCGGCACCTTGTCAAGGCTGTTCTAAAAATCCAAGAACACAACATCAACCAACTCATCTTTGTCTATCATGCTTGTTATTTCTTCAAAGAATTCCAATAGACTTGTCAGGCAAAATTTTGCTGACAACCATGCCGACTACAGCCTCTTTTATCGTGTGTCTCTGAGTATCCTGAAACCACATCCTTAACAATCAACTCCAACATCTTCCCAACCACTGAAATCAGACTACCTGGCTTATAACTTCCTTTCTTCTGCCTCATTCCCTCCTTGAAGAGTGGAGTGACACCTGCAATTTTCTAATCTTCCAGAACCATTCCAGAATCTAGTGATTTTTGAAAGATCATTATGCATGCCTCTACAATCTTCTTCACCTCCTCCACCTCTTTCAGAGCTGTGGGATGTACAACATCTGATCCAATCAATTTATCTACCATCAGACCTTTCTTTCAGTTTCCCAAGAACCTTCTCACTAGTAATAGCAACCACACACTTCTGACCTCTGACACTATGGAACTTCCACCATACTGCTAGAGTCTTCCACAGTGAAGACTGATGCAAAATACTTATTCAGTTCGTCCACTATTTCCTTGTCCCCCATTACCTCTCCAGCACTGTTTTCCAGCGGTCCGATATCCACTCTTGCCTCTCTTTTACACTTTATGTATCTGAAGGAACTTTTGGTATCCTCTTTAATATTATTGGTTAGATTACATACGTATACCACCTATTCCTTCTTAATTATTTTGTTTTGTTGCCTTCTGTTGGTATTTGAAAGGTTCCCAATCCTTTGAGTTTTCACTAATATTTATTATATGTCCTCTCTGGCTTTGACTTCACTTGTTAGCCATGGTTGCGTCATCTTGCCTTTAGAATATATCTCCTGCGCCTTCTGAATTAGTGTTGCCAATTTGTCCTGCCCTCCAGTGTTCACTCAGTGGAAGAACAAGCTGGACCAGGACAAATTACCATCAATTCTATAGTCATGCCATTCACGAACTAGGGGAATATTTTTTTTTTCTTTATGACTGTATGCTTTTCTGAAATTGTAACCAGATGTGCTCTATGCTGTTGGTAATGTGTTTAGCACCTTGGCCCTGGGAAGAACACCATTCCATTTGGCTATATTTGTTTGTGGTTAAAGTATAATCAAATTTGAAGTTGAACTTGAAAATGATGCATCACAGTAAATTTATAGGGATAACAGATCTTAGGAGCATCTTAAACTATTAGAGCTTGAATCAAAGAAAGAGTACAGAAACAGACACCAGCTCAAGTATGCAGTGGCCATCAGCAACTGTTTCCATTAACCCTACATTACTCACATTTATCATTGGGTGAAAAAAAATTCCTAATCTGAGGGATTTGATTGTTGAAGACATAGTCATCAACAGTGGGGAAAACACTAGCAGTGCCAGTTGCAATCACACAGATGGAGAACGTGAGAAACTAGAGAGATCTGAATATCAGATACCAAGTACAGTGCATTGACGATGGATAAACAGTATGACGCAAATTTGGAGACAGGCAACAGAATCCCGGAAGATCGCAAACATATGGAGAATGGAACTCAAGTAGCTGCCCGAGAAACACTGTAAATAGAAACACAGCATTGACAAAACAATGGAAAAAGATTGCTGCAGGAGATGAGCTAATCCTGTGAGCTATGCAGAATAGCTCTGAGGATGAGCACAAGCTCTGGTAAAGGTGCAGGGTACAGAAGCCTATTAAATACAACACTAACACTAAACCAACTATTTCAGCCTCAGGCAGTTGCCAAAGAGAAGGCTGGAGCAAGGGGAAGGTGGAGAAAATGCTAAATTGGGAAAAACAAAGTTGTATATCCATTTCACACACTGTCATGGCTTCAAGCTATTATTAGATTAAGATTTAGCTTCGAGTAGAAATCGACCAATTTTCTTAATCCTGGTAGATCTGCTAAAATATGTGTCAGATTTAAGTAGCAGCAGAATAATGTTCCTCTGTAATTAAGTGTCCACTCCACATTCTTCTACCCTTTCTTTTGTTGAAGCAAATGAGTATAAAACTTCTTACCCAAACCCTGGAAAATCATCATCAAACTTCACATTGGCCTCATGGATTATGTTCAGATCATCATCAATAACTATGGCTTTCATCTAGAGAGGAGAAAATAGATTTGAGGAGAGAAGTGTCATAATCGTTGAGGAATACAATACAGAAACAGGTTCTTTGACCGAGTGAGTCCGCGCCAATCATCAATCATCCTGCACTAACCATTCTATTCACCCCACATTTCAACCACTCTTGGGACAACTTTTGTGGCCAAATGACCTACCAATCTGCATATCTTTGTATACAGAATTATAAATGCTTCATGCTTCACGCAAAGCAATAATTCAATTGATTATCACAGAACATTCTAAGTAAGTACAAGGTAGATAGGGGCAGCTTGCTTTTCTGTAAGTTAGTGTACATACACATGTATAATTTAATTTTATTCTTATGCACATAAAACACATACTAATAAACTGTAAATGGGATTAGTCAACTACAAGAGTTCCCAGCCTTTTTTATGTGATGGGCCAGTACTATTAAGCAAGGAGTCCATGGACCCCAGGTTTGGAACCCCTGGTCTAGTATCTGTCTAATCCCTGACAAGGCTAATTTTGATGGCATTAAACAGAAACTTGCAAAAGTTGAATGGGAGAGTAAAGGCATCAAGCAAATGGGAGGCTCTTAAAAGTGAGAGGGAGAGTGCTCAAGGCCAACATGTTCAGTTCGGGTGAAAGGCAAGGCTGGCAAGATTAGGGAACCCTGGTTAACAAGGGATATCGAGGTGCTCATTGGGAAAAAGTTGTAGTCAGGCAGCTGGAATCAAACAAATCCCTCAAAGAGTACAAGGAATGGAGGAGTAGACAACAGATATCACAAGGATAATACCAGAAGTGCAGAAGGGACAATGAGATATCCATGGCAGATACATTAAGCTAGGCAAGAGATGCATACAGAACAACAGGGATGAGCAGAGCATTGTGGAACAGAGAGGCCATGAGATAGAAGTAATTCTCTGCAGGTGGCGGCACAGATACACAAGATGATGGGGTACCATCTGATGAAGACAACAAACTGTATAATAATAATAAATAAAATAGCAATACATATTGAGAACATGAGATGAAGAGTCCTTGAAAGTGAGTCCATCACTTAACTGTTTCCACAACCTATAGCTCACTTTCAAGGACTCTTCAACTCATGTTCTCGATATTTATTGCTTATTTATTATCATTATAAATTTAATCTGTTCTCAGCTCAGACTGGTAAACCTGATGTACAGTCATAGTCAAGCACACTCATTTCTCAATTGCTAGGAACTTTTGGTGGTTTTTAGTATTGTGGCTTTCTGGAGGTTTACATAAATATTGCTGTATAGGCCTATTTGTTTAATTCTATTATGTAGTAACTTTGGGATGATGCCAAATGTAGATATTACTGTTGGGACAATGAATACTCTGTTCTTGTTCCATAGTCTTTCAATTTCTTCTTATAATTCAGCATATTTGGGGTTTTTCACTTATTGCTTTCTGTATGTTATGTGTGTTTGGAATGGCTATAAAGTTGCTCGAGCTTTTTTATCCTCCACGACCCGGATAAACACGTTGATGTAGTGTGGAGGCTTCTGTGCTTCAAGGACTCCATCAAGCGATGCCAACTCAGGGCTACCCATGTTGGAACAGCTGTGGACGAGATGCCAGACGAAGATCGATCCAACCCCAGCTCCCAAATGGACAGACTTGCGTCTGCCCCTCCCGAACCACACATCTATTAGAAGTGTGAATGCCATACGAAACAACAATCCTGTAATATTATATACGGACAGTTATTATAGATTGTCCCATCTGTAATAATAGACCAGTCATAATATAGTTTGTAGGACTATTACCTCTGGGGCGCCTAGGGGCAACTCATGTAGCTACAGAACTCTCAATGGATACGAGTAAATATTCTCATTTCAGCCTGATACAGCTAAAAGCACAACTGCTTCCAAGGTCAGTAGTCATACAAGATGTCTTAATGCACTTAAACGAACTATTGCTGCTTAAAACCAACGGAAACAATACTGATTGTGGATGGATGCGTCCTTGTAGGATTCCACACAGGAAGCGTGGCTGCAGATCAGGGATACAAATGCATTTAAGGAAATGGAGTTTTAAACTCCCAATACCAACTATCTTGCAGGAAAACATGCAGTCTCTGGTGAATAAAATTGATGATCTCAGAGCTAGGCTGCTGAATCAAAGGGACATTAGGACCACGTGTGTCCTTTGTTTCGCAGAATCCTGGTTAACCCTTTCCTTACTGGATGCAGCAATTCAGATCAATGGGTTTACCATACACTGTCAAGATAGATCTATAGAGTCTCTCAAAAGAAGAGGTGGAGGAGTATGCTTCATGATCAACTCTTCTTGGTGCACAACTGTATCAGTGCTGTCCCAATTCTGCTCACCAGACCTGGAATATAGAAATATAGAAAACCTACAGCACAATACAGGCCCTTTGGCCCACAAAGTTGTGCCAAACGTGTCCCTACCTTAGAAATTACTAGGCTTACCTATAGCCCTCAATTTTACTAAGCTCCATGTACCTATCTAAATGTCTCTTAAAAGACCCTATCCTATCCGCCTCCACCACTGTTGCCAGCAGCCCATTCCACGCACTCACCACTCTCTGAGTAAAAAACTTACCCCCGACATCTCCTCTGTACCTACTCCCCAGCACCTCAAACCTGTGTCCTCTTGTGGCAACCATTTCAGCCCTGGGAAAAAGCCTCTAACTATCCACATGATCAATGCCTCTCATCATCTTATACATCTCTAGCAGGTCACCTCTCATCTTCCGTCGCTCCAAGGAGAAAAGGCCGAGTTCACTCAACCTATTCTCATAAGGCATGCTCCCCAATCCAGGCAACATCCTTGTAAATCTCCTCTGCACCTTTTCTATGGCTTTCACATCCTTCATGTAGTGAGGCGACCAGAACTGAGCAGAGTATTCCAAATGGAGTCTGACCAGGGTCCTATATAGCTGTAACATTACCCCTCGGCTCCTAAATTCAATTCCACAATTGATGAAGGCCTATACACCGTATGCCTTCTTAACCAGAGTCAACCTGCACAGCTGCTTTGAGCGTCTAGCAGTCTAGAATATCTAGCAGTTAAGTGCTGTCCTTTATACCTACCGCGGGAAATCTTTGGGATCATTTTGGTAGCAATATACATTCCACCTCAGGCCAATCTCAATCAGGCTTTAGATGATCTGAGCAATGGGATCGACATGCACGGAACAGTGCACCCTAACGCCTTCACCATCATTCTGGGAGATTTTAACCAGGCCAGTCTGGGAAAAAAAAAATCACTAAGCAATTACCATCAACAGATCACTTGCAATACCAGAGGAAACAACACACTGGACCATTGCTACACCACCATCAAGAATGCCTACCGTGCTATTCCACGCCCTCACTTCAGGAAGTCTGATCACCTGGCTGTATTTCTACTTCCTGAGTATAGACAGAGACTGAAGACTGCAGCTCCAGTAGTGAGGACCAAGAAGGTTTGGACAAGGGAAGTACAGGAGTGCCTATAGGACTGCTTTGAATCGGTGAACTGGACTGTATTCAGGGATTCATCTTCAAACCTGGATGAGTATGCTGCAGTTGTTACCGACTTCATTAAAACTTGTGTGGATGAGTATGTGCCTATAAAGACTTACTGTACATTCTCAAACCAAAAGCCATGGATGATTCAGGAAGTACATTGTCTGCCGAAGGCTAGATCTGTGGCATTCAAGTCTGGCAACCCAGGCCTGTACCAGAAAACCAGGTATGATTTGTGGAGGGCTATTTCAAGGGCAAAGAGACAATTTTGAATGAGGTTGGAGGTGACATCGGATGCACGGCAACTCTGGCAGGGTCTGCAAGACATTACCTCCTACAAAGTGAAACCCAATAGTATGAATGGCAGCGATGCTTCACTACCAGATGAACTCAAGGCCTTCTATGCACACTTTGAAAGGGAGAACACAACTACAGCTGTGAAGATCCCTGATGACCCTGTGATCTCTGTCTCAGAGGCTGATGTTAGGCTGTCTTTAAAGAGAGTGAACCCATGCAAGGCAGAAGGTCCTGAAAGAATACCTGGTAAGGCTCTGAAAATCTGTGCCAACCAACTAGCAGGAGTATTCAAGGACATTTTCAACCTCTCACTGCTATGGGCAGAAGTTCCCACTTGCTTCAAAAAGGCAATCATCATACCAGTGCCTAAGAAGAATACTGTGAGCTGCCTTAATGACTATCGCCCAGTAGCACTCACATCTAGTGATGAAATGCTTTGAGAGGTTGGTCATGACTAGACTGAACTCCCGCCTCAGCAAGGACCTGGACCCATTGCAATTTGCCTATCACCATAATACGTCAACGGCAGATGCAATCTCAATGGCTCTTCACATGGGTTTAGACCACCTGGACAACATGAACGCCTACGTCAAGATGCTGTTCATCGACTATAGCTCAGCATTTAATACCATCATTCCCACAATCCCGATTGAGAAGTTACAGAACCTGGGCCTCTGTACCTCCCTCTGCAATTGGATCCTCGACTTCCCAACCGGAAGACCCCAATCTGTGCAGATTGGTGATAACATATCCTCCTTGCTGACGATCAACACTGGTGCACCTCAGTGGTGTGTGCTTAGCCCACTGTTCTACTCTCTATATACACATGACTGTGTGGCTAGGCATAGTTCAATTACTATCTATAAATTTGCTGATGATACAACCATTGTTGGTAGAATCTCAGATAGTGACGAGAGGGCAAACAGGAGTGAGATATGCCAACCAGTGGAATGCTGTCACAGCAACAACCTGGTACTTAGTGTCAGTGAGACGAAGAGCTGATTGTGGAGTTCAGGAAGGGTAAGACGAAGGAACACATACCAATCCTCATAGAGGGATCAGAAGTGGAGAGAGTGAGCAGTATCAAATTCCTGGGTCTCAAGATCTCCGAGGATCTAACCTGGTCCCAACATATTGATGTGGTTATAAAGGCGGCAAGACAGTGACTATACTTCATTCGGACTTTGAAGAGATTTGGTATGTCAACAAATACACTCAAAAACTTCTATAGATGTACCGTGGTGAGCATTCTGACAGACTGCATCCTGTCTGGTATGGGGGGGAGGGGCACTACTGCACAGGACCGAAAGAACCTGTAGTGGGTTGTAAATTTAGTTGGCTCCATCTTGGGTACTCGCCTACAAAGTACCCAGGATATCTTCAAGGGGTGGTGTCTCAGAAAGGCAGTGTCCATTATTAAGGACCTCCAGCACCCAGGGCATGCCCTTTTCTCACTGTTACCATCAGGTGGGAGGTACAGAAGCCTGAAGGCACACATTCAGCGATTCAGGAACAGCTTCTTCCCCTCTGCCATCCGATTCCTAAATGGACATTGAAGCTTTGGGCACTACCTCACTTTTTTAATATATATTCTGCTTTTTGCACTATTTTTAATCTATTCAATATGTGTACCATAATTGATTTACTTATTTATCATTGTTATTTTATTATTTTTTCTTCTGTATTATGTATTACATTGAACTGCTGCTGCTGCTAAGTTAACAAATTTCATGACAAATACCGGTGATAATAAACTGATTCTAACTATAAAACTGGATTAGGCTTGTATTTATAGTAAGGTAAGCTGTGTTTTATGAGTTTGTATTTTAAAGCAAGATTTTGGTGAATGATGTTTGCCATTTGATTCTGCCTGTGTAAGTAATCAGATTGTGTTAAACTACAGCAACGTCCTGTAAAGTATTGGGATTGTTTTTGGCTTCCCTCAGCATTTTCTGCATTTATCATCTTGATTTTGTTGATCTTTTATGATGCAGTTTTGATTTTTTTTGTGTTAACCATCTGGTCCCGTAGCGCCACAAGCACAAGCAACTGCTCTGTTCACTGGGAAGTGTTTTGAACTCTGAGCTAAGTGCTCGATGCTTCCTTGTCCACACCTAGTCTGCTCAGATCGTGGGGATGTCTTCCGTGGAGGCTCATGATCTTTCATTGGTTAACATTTTCTTCTATAGTAATAATAAATTAATTTTTCTGGGTGGTGCTTTCATTTAAGTTTAGTGGTATGTACTTATTCTTCTTCCTCCTGTCTTAGGTAGTGTTAATCTAAGTGTGTTCAAGTTTTCCAAAATCTGTCATTTCAGTCCCTATTTTTCTTTGCAAGTTATCCAGATCAGTTTCAGATCAAGATACTATGTCAAAAGAATCCATTAATATGGGCATAGCAAAAGTGTTTATTGCCTGCTATATTTTTACTTTTGAACTCTGTTTGTCAGATTGTCTTAAGCCTTGTAGTAAATTCGTTGTAAGTTTATTTCTTTTTTTTCTTTTTGTATTTGCACTTTGTTGCCTTTTACACGCTGGTTAAACGCCCAAGTTGGTGTGGCCTTTCATTGATTATTATTGAGGACACTCGCAAGGAAATGCATCTCAGGGTTGTATATTGTGACATATATGTACTTTGATAATAAATTTACTTTGAACTTTGAAGTGAGTACAAGAGTTGAGACATTATCTTGCTTTTGTACAACACAAATTGAAGAGACTGCACATGGAATATTGATGCAGTTCCAGTAGCTATACTATAGGAAGGATGTGATTACTCTAGAGCAGGTGCAGTAAAGGTTCACAAGGATATCAGGAGTGGAGAGTTTGAGTTATAAGGAAAGGCTAGATAGACTAGAATTGTTTTTCCAGCAGCAAAAGAAGCTGAGGGGTGAGGTTATAGCAGTTTATAAAATCATGAGAGGCATAGATAAGGTGGATGGTCACAGCCTTTTTTCTCCCCGATCGTAGGAGAGTTTAAATCTATAGAGCATAGGTTTAAGGTGATGGGGGAAGAATTGAAGGGGACCTCAGCAGCAAGTTCTATACACAGTACATGCTGGATATATCTGGAACACGCTATCAGAGGAAAGTGTAGAGGAGGGTGAAATTACAACATTTAAAAGATATTTGGACAGGAAATGTTTAGCAGGATAAACATCAGCTTATATTTTTTTTTAAAGCAGCCTGTTATTCCAGGACCACCAAGCAGTGAAATGCTATGTACAACCAACTTGTTAAAGCAAGAGAATACAAAGAAATCTTCAGTAAATGGCCAACAAAGGATGGTGAATAGGTCTGGGTAACAACTAGTGAGGTAATCAAGGCAAACACTAACATTAAACATCAGTGAGGAAGGGGTAAAGATATAGACAAACAACTTTCCAGAGTCCATGAACAGTATATTTAGTTAAGCTCAAGGTGAAAACAGTATCAAGGTTGCACAACAGCTGAGCTGATAGAATCATGAGGCTGATAAGTGAAAACCATGCTGTGCAAATATGCTGTTTCTATCTAGAAGCATAATGAATCAACTTGGAGATAATGTTATCCAAAGGATATTTGGGGTTGAGGAAATTCATGCTTATTATACAAGTATAGCCAACATTTACTAGTCAGCTAAACAAAAATAACTTCGGTCATCAGATAAAGGGAACAAAATATAACACTTAATTACTGTGTCAATTTTAAGGATTATGGAAAAAAATGACTGATCACAATTACTAAATAGAGAAGTTATTAAAAAAGTTAGAAAAGTTCAACAAGTTCGAAGTAAATTTATTATCAAAGTACATATGTCACCATATAGAATCCTCAGATGCACTTTCTTGCAGACACACTCAATAAATCCAAAACCATAATAAAATCAAAGAAAGACTGCACAACATGAGCGATCAACCAGAGTGCAGAAGAAAACAAACTGTGCAAATATAAAAAGAAAGAAATAAGAGTAATAAATAAATAAGCAATAAATATCAAGAACTTGAAATGAAGGGTCTTTGAAAGTGAGTCCATTGGTCGTGGGAACATTTCAATGATGGGGCAAGTGAAGGTATCCCGCTTGGTTCAAGAGCCTGATAGTTGAGGGGTAGTAACTGATCCTGAACCTGGTGGTGTGAGTCCTGAGGCTCCTGTATCTTCTTCCTAATGGCTGCAGCAAAAAGAGAGCATGTCCTGGGTGGTGGAGGTCCCTGAAGATGAACACTGCTTTCCTGCTACAGTGTTTCATGGAGATGTGCTCAATGGTGGGGAGAGCTTTACCTTTGATGGACTGGACCGCATCCACTTCTTCATGTAGGATTTTCCATTCAAGGGCATTGGTGTTTCCATACCAGGCTATGACGCAGCCAGTCAATATACTCTGCCCTACACATCTACAGAACTTTGTCAAAGTTTTTTTTTTGCACCTCATGCCAAATCTCTGCAAACTCCTAAGTAAGCAGCACCGGTGTGCTTTCTTCATAATTGCACTTACCTGCTGGGCCCAGGATGGGTGCCCCAGAATAATAACACCATCAGTGAGAATTATACAACGGTTTAACAACAAACAGTAAGAATTATAAGGGAATGTCACATCTCAAACAACAATCAACAGTGTCAGAAAGACTTAAAACTATACACAATAATCTCCTCAAACCAAACATATATCCCTTGTCTAAGATATCATAGTCTTGCAACCAAACAGCAGTTCATAACAAATGGCATGGTTTCCTTTCCGGCAATGCATCAAAATGAGTTTTCAAATAGAAAACATTTTGCATTTAATGTTATAATGTTCTGAAATACCCAGGATTGAATGCAAACCATATTTCCTTCAAAATGAAGATCAAAGCGCTACTGTAGATGGGAAGACAAGCTACTATGACTGATTCGTAAGATAAGTAGCTTTGTTCAATTTGAAAATGTGTGTTTAAGATTTTTGTAGGTTAGCCAATCTTTTGTATGTTTAATATATAGTGTAATAATCTAAAAATAGGCTTAAGGCAATAAATCAACCATTATCTAAATGAACCATAGAGAAAGTTTATGCAAGTATGACTAAGTCATTCTACCATTATATCCTTGAGCCGTGAAACATTCCCTCTAATCCTTTAGTTCACCACTTCAGTGGCATAACACATTGATCACATTAACTAAGTAGAGCCTGTGACTCAGAGGTAAAAGGCAAGTTGTAATTATTCACTTTAGCTTAATGCTTCCAAGTGTCTCAACACGTTTTCATCATCTTAAGTATTGCAATCATTTCCATCAATGTTGTTAGTTGTTAAATAACCCTGAAGATCAGAGAGACTTAAAAATTGTTAAAATTAATTACAGGTTATTCCAAAGCAAAACAGTGCCCTAGTATTTGCCTTCCATCACATTCTGCCGGAGACATTTCAAGCGCAGAGACTTTGCACTATGCCCGAGGCCTACTCACTGCCAAAACCTAACCCTGACTGCAGCATATAGAGTATGACGGAGATCAGGTGAGTGCAAACTGCCAGTAATTCCAAGCAATGGCCTGATCCAATAAACTCGAATGAAAAAGCAATGATGGAGGCAAAATGTTTGCAGAGCATAGACCAAATTATGGGTAGAACTGTTTACAATGAAGGAAAGAAAGTCAGGGATTCAGACAGAGCTCAGAGTGAATACAGATGCAAGATGAAGGAGCGGGTCATCACAAAAATGACAAACATTATCCATATCTCCTTTGTAAATAAATGAGATAAAACTCTTCACTGTTTTGAACTGAAATATCTTTTATCTTACTCAACTGCTGGCATGGTCAAGAACAAGAATAACCATGCAGCAGTTCGGGTGTCTTAACAAAATTTACATCACAATGTCTGAGGTTGTAAAACAAGGTGGAAAAGGAACGAGAATTTTTTAAGTTCTTTTTCTTCCCCCAGAAAGAATCTGCACCTTCAGTGGAAACATGCCAGACTCCCACTGTCAGAGATTACGTGCAACAGTTGGGGGTCAAAGTACAGGCTTGGTACAAGAATTGGGTTACATTTTAAAAGGTCAGAAGATAGTTGAAGAGTTATTTTTTCATGAGTTTTTTTAATTAATCAATAATGGTGTCAAATGTAAGCCAAAGATGCTGTTGAATATAGAACACATTGAAAGAGAAAAAAATGCTTGTTCAGCAACTCCATTTATTGAAATTAGTTACTGTATAAGAAGTGTTCCATAATTTGTCTATAAAAAGTACACAGATATTTGCAGTGCAGTAGCAATAAAAAAAAACCAAAGCACACACTGTGTTGCTGCCCTCCTGCTAACTTTTCTTTCCCTGGAAACTTTAATGAAAGATGAAGAAACCTGTGTATAATCAACATGATCCATAGTTAAATATTAAAAATAAGCCGCTGTGCAATTGTGGCTAAGTTGCTGCACTGCTTCAATAGAGGAGTACAGCAACATGGAAGAGAGGAATGCTAGCTTGTGATTTATCGTCTCCGACGCAGCATCAATTGCATTTCAAGGTACAAAATTGCTTTAACTTAGCAGTTTCCAACTTTTTTTTTACGCTATGGACCCCTACTGAGGGAACTCCTGCTTTAACTGATTTTCATCATCTTTTTAGGATGACTAAAACTCGAAAAATTCCTAAAACGCGCTGGTGGCCAATAAACTTAATGATGAAGCCTCAAGTCACACTGACCACATACATGATGGACAGTCAGATATACTGTGCATATCGTATTGGCATATAAAACTCAGCATATCACCAACTATGGTGCAGCCACTGCTTCAAAGCATTACTGCCCAAGTTCAATCCTGACTCCCAGTGTTGCCTGTTCTCCACAACTACGTAGGTTTCTACCAGGTCCTCCAGGTCCAGCCCACATCCCAAACACAAGGATTGATAGTATAAATTGTATGCTGTAAATGACACCATGATGAGAATGAGGGGGTGGAGGAGAGACGGTTATTTATTTTTTTTTATTTTACTTAGTGTTAGAGCATGGAGTAGGCCCTATGAGCCACACCACCCCAGCAACCACAATTAACCCTAACCTAAGCTTGGGACAATTTACAATAGCCAATTAACCTACCCACTACATTTTTGGAGTGTAGGAGGAAACCACAGCGCCAGGGCAAAACGCACGTATTCCACAGGGAGGACAGACGAGGGGTGATTGATAAGTTCGTGACCTAAGGTAGAAGGAGTCTATTTTAGAAAACCTAACACATTTATTTTTCAACATAGTCCCCTCCTACATGTACACACTTAGTCTAGCGGTCGTGGAGCCTACGGATCCCTTCTTCGTGGAAGTGGTCCGCAGCAGGAGTGATTGGTAAGTTTGCGGCCTAAGGTAGAAGGAGATGAGTTATTAACTTCAAACCTTCTGCATTATCACTCAAAGAGTTGAACTGCACGTGCATGTAACAAGAGCATCCTCCAGGTGGTCCACAGCAGGGGTGATTGATAAGTTCGTGGCCTAAGGTAGGAGATGAGTTACACAGCGCTCGTTACATGTACATGCAGTTCAACTCTTTGAGTGGAAAAATGCAGAAAGTTTGAAGTTAATAACTCATCATCTTCCACCTTAGGCCACGAACTTATCAATCACCCCTGCTGCAGACCACTTCTACAAAGAAGGGATCCGTATGCTCCACGACTGCTGGACTAAGTGTGTACATGTAGGAGGGGACTATGTTGAAAAATAAATGTGCTAGGTTTTCTAAAATAGACTCCTTCTACCTTAGGCCACGAACTTCTCAATCACCCCTCGTATAGTGACTCCTTACAGATCAGCACCAGGTTGTACTCTGAACAATGGGATGCCCCGAACTGTAATAGCATCACACCAACCAGTACAATACTATGGCACGCATTCATGAGAATCAAGAAATAAAGGAAAAGTGAGTGGGGGAACTGTAATGCTCTGGGTACAACGATGGACTCAGTAAACCAGTTAAGACCATCGTACCATAAGACAGGAGCAGAATTAGGCCACTCAGCCCATTGGGTTTGCTTCACCATTCCATCATGGCTGATTTATTAACCCTCTCAACCCCATCTCATGTCTTCTCCCTGTAACCTTTGACGCTCTGACTAACCAAGAACCTATCAACCTCCGCTCTAAATATACTCAATGACTTGGCCTCCACAGCTGTCCGTAGTAATGAATTCCAGATTCACCACCTTCTGCCTAAAGAAATTCCTTCTCATCTTTGTTCTCAATGGACATCCCTCTATTCTGAGGTGTGCCCTCTGGTCCTAGACTCACCCACTATAGGAAACATCCTCTCCACATCCAATGTTTGGCCTTTCAATATTCAATAGGTTCAATGAGATTCCACGCCTCATTCTTCCAAACTCCAGCTAATAAAGACCCAGATCCATCAAACACTCCTCATATGTTAGCCCCTGCATTCCCTGAAATCATTCTTGTGAACCTCCTCTGGACACTCTCCAATGCCAGCACATCTTTTCTTAGATAAAGAGCCCAAAACTGTTCACAATACTTCAAATGTAGTCTGGCCAATGCCTTATTAAGCCTCAGTATCACACCTTTGTTCTTATATTCCAGATCTCTCAAAATGAATGCTAACATTGTACGTATTTGCCTTCCTTACCATCATCTCAACCTGCAAGTTAACTTTCAGAGAATCCTGCACAAAGACTCCCAAGTCCCCTTGCGCCTGATTTTTGAATTTTCTCCCCATTTTGAAAATAATCTACTCTTTTATTCCTTTTACCAAAGTTCATGACAATATACTTCCCTCCAGTGTATTCCATCTTTGCCCATTCTCCCAAACTGTCTATAAGTTATTCCGCAGAGCCTCTGCTTCCTCAGCACTACCTACCCCTCCACCTATCTTTGCATCGTCTACAAACTTGCCCACAAAGCCATCAATTCTGCCATCCTTATTGTTGACATATAACATGAAAAACACTCCCAATACAGACTCCTGCACAACACCACTTGTCACCGGCAGCCAAACAGAAAAGGCCCTCTTTACTCCAACTGTTCTCTCTTGCCAATCATCTATTCTTGCTAATACCTTTCCTGTAATACCATGGGCTTTTATCTTATTAAGCAGCCTTAAGTGCAACAACTTGTCAAAGGCTTTCTGAAAATCCAAGTAAATAGCATCTAATGACTCTCCTTTACCTATCCTGCTTATTATTTCCTCCAAGAATTCCAACAGATTTGTCAGGCAAGATTTTCCCTCAAGGAAACTAAACTGACTTTGGCCTAATTTATCATGTGCCTCCAAGTACCCCAAATCCTCATCTTTAATAATGGACTCCAACATCTTCCCATCCACTGAAGTCAGGCTAAATGGGAAGAATTTCCTTTCTTCTGCCTCCCTTCCTTCTTATAGAATGCAGTGACGTTTGCAATTTTCCAGTGCCCCGGAAACATTCCAGAATCTAATGATTCTTGAAAGATCATTGCTACTGCAATATTTTCAGCTACCTCTTTCAGAATCCTGAGACATTGCCTACTTTGTCCAGATGACCTACCTACCTTAGGACCTTTCAGCTTTTCAAGCACCTTCTCCTTAGACTACTCATTTCTGCCACCCCCACCCAACACTCTTGAATTTCTGGCATTTTGCTGTGAAGACTGATGAAAAATACTTAAATTCATCCACCATTTCTTTGTCCCCCATTACTACCTCTTTAGTGTCACTTTTCCAGCAGTCCAATGTCCACTCTTACCTCCTTTTTATTCTTTATATATCTGCAGAAAAACTTTTTGTATCCTTGTTAATATTATTGGCTATCTTACCTTCATACTTCATCTCTTCTCTCCTTGGGATTTTTTAGTTCCCTTCTGTTGGTTTTTAAAATGTTTCCCTATCTTCCAATTTCTCACTAATTTTTGCTATACTATATGCCCTCTCTTTTGTTTTTTTGCTGTCTTTGACTTCCCTTGTCAGCAACAATTGCCTCATCCTCCCTTTGGAATCCTTGTTATTCTGAGATGTATCTATCCTCCGCCTTATGAATTGTCCCCAGAAACTCCAGCCATTGCTATTCTGCGATCATCCCTGCTAGCATCTCCTTCCAATCAACGTTGGCTAGCTCCTCTCTCTGTAATTCAATTTACTCCTCTGTAATACTGATAATCTGATTTATTATGATAATTGTCTTCTAAGGGTTCCTTTACCTTAAACTTCCTAAACTCCCTGTTATTACACAACAGCCAATCGAATGTAGCTGATCCCCTAGAGCAGTGGTCCCCAACCACTGGGCCGCAAAGATGTGCTACCGGGCCGCGAGGAAATGATATGATTTAGCGATATGAAACAATATGAGTCAGCTGCACCTTTCCTCATTCCGTGTCACGCACTGTTGAACTTGAACACATCACACCTTCCCCCCCCCCCCCCCACCGGTCCGCAGTGCAGAAAAGGTTGGGGACCCCTGCCCTAGAGAACTCAACCACAAGCTGCTCTAAAAAGCCATCTTGTAGGTATCCTACAAATTCCCTCTCTTGGATTCCAGCACCAACATGATTTTTCCCAATCTACATGCATCTTGAAATCCCCCAAGACTATTGTAACATTATCCTTTCCACATGCCTTTTCGATCTTCCATTGTAATTTATATCTGACACCCTGGTTACTGTTCAGAGGCTTCCAACAGGGTCTTTGTACCCTTGCAGTTTAACTCCACCCACAAGGATTCTACATCTTCCGATCCTATACTTTCGTAGCATGGATCCGAAGACATGTATTAATTGACTATTTCTCATCAGTATCCACTCATCAGAGCACCGTTGTTACAGAATTCTGGAAGAGGAAAGATGACGTGGTTTTCCTAAAGAAAGTATTGGATGCCTAATGGGTAAAATGTAGGTGACTATCCAGAGCTTGATGAGACATTTCCCAGATTGCCATAGGAAGCCAGGAAGGAGACTGCTGAGTACTGGATTGAGATTTATAAATCTTTGTTGGCCACAGGTGAGGTGCCATATAACTGGAGGAGAGTCAGTGATATTCAATGAGGACAGTGGACTAAGATAGGTAATTATAACCCTAAAGTAAATCTAAAGACATTGGTTAGGCCACACTTGGATTATTTTGTGCAGTTTTGGGCCACATAACTAAGAAAGGATGCGCTGGTATTGGAAAGGGGCCAGAGGAGTTTTATGGGAATAATCCCAGGAATGAAAGGGTTAACATATTTAATGGCTCTGGGGCTGTACTCGCTGGAGTTTAAAAGCATAACATGGGATCTTATTGATACCTACCGAATCTTGAAGGGCCTAGATAGACTGGATGTGGAGAGGATGTTTCCTATAGTGAGGTATTCTAGTACGAGAGGGCACAGCCTCAAAACAGGAGGACATTCCTTTCGATCAGAGATGAGGAGGAACTTCTTTAGCTAGAGGGTGGTGAACCTGCAAAATTCATTGCCACAGACAGTTGTGGAGGCCAAATCACTGGGTATATTTACGGCAGAGGTTGATAGGTTCTTGATTAGTAAAGGCGTCAAAAGTTACAGGGAGAAGGCAGGAAAGTGGGGTTGAGGGGGAAAACAGATCAACCATGATCAAATGATGAAGCAGACTCAACAGACCAAGTGGGCCAATTCTGCTCCTACGTCATATGGTATGGAAGTAAGGGATAGGATTAATCTTTAGAGGGACTATTCAAAGACAGTCAGCATGGCTTTGCTATATGAATCCTGTCTCTTCAATATGATTCAGTTTTTCAAAGAGATAACAAAATGCGTGAGTGCAGAGTGGTTGAAGAGGCAGGATTCATATAGCAAAGCTATGCTGACTATCTTTGAATAGTCACTCTATAAATTGATCCTGTCCCTCACAATATTTTTCCAGTAGCTTCCATACCATAGACTTCAATAAAGCCTTTGACCGTGATCCACATGGGGAAACTGGTCCAAAGGTTTACAGCACCTGGGATCCAAGGCAGGTTAGCAAACAAGATTCAAAACAGATGATGATCACAGAGGGTTGTTTTTCTGATTGGAAGCCTGTGGCTAGTGGTGTAACGGAAGCACAGACCCCTTATTTTGTATTTGTGTGCCCTTGTTCCTGACGCTCCCACTAGTGAAAAAAGAGTGACCATAGTCAAACATACAAAAAAAAAGGGTTTGATAACAAGCTTTATTTATTTCAAAACATCCAATTCACCCGAGTCTACACCCCAAATTAATTTAACCCAATCCACAACCAAAACATTAATAACATCATAATACACAAGAGCAGAATTAGGCCATTCAGTCCCATCAAGTCTGTTCTGCCAGTCAATCAAGGCTGACTTATTATCCCACTCTACCCCATTCTCCTGCGCTCTCCTCATAGCCTTTGAAGCCTTCAATAATCCAACTTAAATATAGTCAATAACTTAGCCTGCACAGCCACCTATCACAATGAATTCCACAGATTCTCTAGCTGAAGAAATGTTTCCTCATCTCTGTTCTAAATAGTCATCCCTCTATTCTGAGGCTGTGCCTTCTGGTCCTAGACTCTCCCACTAGAGGAAACATCCTCTCCACATCCACACTATCCAAACGTGCGATATTTAGGTTTCAATGGGATTCTCCCCCTCATTTTTCTAAATCCGTCAAGTACAGACCATTTAAATGCTCCTCATATGTTAACCCCTTTGTTCCTGGGATCATTCATGCGAATCTTAAGAGAGTAAGACAGCAGAAAGGAAATTAATATAGACCAGTTAGCCTGACCTCAGTGGTTGGGAAGATGTTGGAGTCAATTGTTAAGGATGAAATGATGGAGTACTTGGGTGACACAGGACAAGATAGTACAAAGTCATCATGGTTTCCTTCAGGGAAAATCCTACCTGATATACCTGTTGGAGTTCTTTGAGGAGATTACAAGTAGGATAGATGCAGTGGATGTTGTATATTTCGACTTTTAGAAGGCCTTTGACAAGGTGCCACACATGAGGCTGCTTACTAAGTTAACAGCCTATGGTATTACAGGAAAGTTACTAACATGGTTAAGAGCATTGGCTGATCAGTAGCAGGCAGCAAGTGGGAATAAAAGGATCCTGCTCCGGTTGGCTACCAGTGACCAGTGGCGTTCTGCAGAGGTCGGTGTTGGGACCACTTCTTTTTACGCTGTGTATCAATGATTTAGATCAATGGTCCCCAACCTCCGGGCCACAGACTGATACACTGCCGCGAAGAATGCAGCGGTGCAGTGGTAGCCGGAACGCACCCAGCACATCTTTAAGAAAAAAGCCGAAATAAACAAGCTAATTGTTTGGGGACCAACAAGCTAAGTGGTTGGGGGCCACTGATTTAAATGACGGAATAGATGGCTTTGTTGCCAAGTTTGCAGATGATACAAAGATTGGTGGAGGGGCAGGTAGTGTTGAGGAAACAGATAGGATGCAGAGTTGAGGATTTAAGACAGATTAGGACAATGGGCAAGAAAGTGGCAAATGAAATACAATGCTGAAAAATGCATGGTCATGCACTTTGCTAGTAGAAATAAATGTGCAGACTATTTTCTAAACAGGGAGAAAATCTAGGAATCTGAGATGCAGAGGGACTTGGGAGTCCTTGTGCAGAACACGCTGAAGGTTAACTTGCAGGTTGAGCTGGTGGTGAGGAAGGCAAATGCCATGTTAGAATTCATTTCATGACGTCTAGAAGGTAAGAGCAGGGATGTGATGCTGAGGCTTTATAAGGCACTGGTGAGGCCTCACCTTGAGTATTGTGAACAGTTTTGGGCTCCTCATCTTAGAAAAGATGTGCTGACATTGGAGAGGGTCCAGAGGAGGATTCCAGGAATGAAAGGGTTATCATACAAGGAACGTTTGATGGCGCTGGGTCTGTACTCACTGAAATTCAGAAGGATGAGTGGGGGATCTATTTGAAACCTTTCAAATGTTGAAAGGCCCAGACAGAGTAGATGTGGAAAGGATGTTTCCCATGGTGGGAGAGTCGAGGACAAGACAGCATAGCCTCAGGATAGAGGGGCACCCTTTCAAAACAGAGATGCAGAGAAATTTCTTTAGTCAAAGGGTGGTGAATTTGTTGCCACATGCAGCTGTGGAGGCCAGGTCATTGGGCATATTTAAGGCAGAGATTGATAGGTTCTTGATTGGACGTGGCATCAAAGGTTACGGGGAGAAGGCTGGGAACTGGGGTTGAGGAGATAGAAAACAGGATCTGCCATGATTGAATTGCGGAGCAGACTCGATGGGCCAGATGGCCTAATTCTGCTCCCATGTCTTATAGTCTTATGGTATATGGAATCACCGCTGGACCTTCTCCAATACCAGCACATCTTTTCTTAGCTAAGGTGCTCAGAACTGCTCACTACACTCAAAGTGTGGTCTGACCAATGTCTTATAAAACCCCAACATTAAATCCTTGCTCTTGTGTTCTAGTCCTCACAAAATGAACGTTAACATTACAATTGCCTTCCTTACCACCAACACAACCTGGAAGTTAACCTTTAGGGAATCCTGCACAAGGACTCCCAAGTCCCTTTGCACTTGTGAACTATTTCCTAAATGGGAAGAAAATTCAAAAATCTCATCTTTATTCCTTCTGCCAAAGTGCACTTCCCTACACTACATTCCATCTGCCATTTCTTTGCCCAGTCTCCCAATCGGTGTATGTTCTCCTGTAACAACCCTGCTTCCTCAACACTACCTGAGCCTCCACCTATCTTTGAGTTGACTGCAAACTTGGCCACCAAGCCATCAATTCCATTATCCAAATCATTGACCTATAAAGTGAAAAGAAGCAGTCCTGACACCAACACCACTAGTCACCAGCAGCCAACCACTAAAGGCCCCCTTTATTCCCACTCTTTGCCTCCGGCCAGAGATCCAATTTTCTAGCCATGCTGGTTTCTTTCCTGTAATATCATGGGTTCTTATCTTGTTCAGCAGCCTCATGCATGGCACCTTGTCAAAGGTCTTCTGAAAATCCAAGTACACAACATCCACTGATTCTCCTTTGTCTATCCAGCTTGTTAATTCCTCAAAGAATTCCGACAGATTTGTCAAGCACTGTTTCCCCTTAAGGAAACCATGCTGAATTTGGATTACTTTATCGTGTGCCTTCAAGTAACCCGAAACCTCATCTCGTGGGCATTCTACAAATTCCCTTGCTTGGGATTCAGAATCAACCTGGCTTTCCCAAACCACCTGCATATTGAAAACCTCCATGACTACCACAACATTGTCTGTTTTACATGCTATTTCTATCTCCCATTATTATTTGTAGCCCACCTGCTGGTTACTGTTCAGAGGCCCATGTATAGCTCCCAACAGGGAGTTTTTAACCTTACAATTTCTTAACTCTACCTACAAGGATTCTACAAATCCTTTGTCACCTCTTACCAAGGATTTGGCTTCATTTTTTACCAAGAGCCAACCACACTACCCCCTCTGCCTATTATTTCAATACAATGTGTATCCTTGGATGTTCAGCTCCCAACTACGATCTTCTTTCAGCCACGACTCTGATGCCTACATCATACCTGTCAATCTTTAACTGCACTACCAAATCATCTACCTTATTCCAATTATTGTGTGCATTCAATGTGACATCTTCAGTCCTGTATTCATCACCCTTTTTCAGTCTGTTACATTTTAACTCATCCCACTGACCGCAATTTTGTCCTATCAACTGCTTGTCCTTCCTTACAGTCTCACAACATGGGACTGGTTGTATACAAACTGCCCCATTGTCAGCCCTATCACTCTGGTTCACATTCCCCTCCCCCCCGACAAATTCATTTAAATCCTCCCCAACAGCTCTAGCAAAACGTGCCGCAAGAATATTGATCCCCTTTGGGTTCAGGTGCAACCCATTCCTTTTGTACAGGTCATGCCTTCCCCCAATGAACCAGTAATCTGAAACCCTGCCACCAGCACCAATTCAGCAACCACACGTTCTTACCCTCACTATCCCTTGGCATAAGCATCAACCGTACAGCACCCTATTCCAACACCACTAATCATGACTGTAAGCCCGTCCTGATGCGTACAAGCCCCTCAGACTTACACCAGGTCCATACCCCACCTCCATCCTCTCCTTCTTTCCTCCCTAACACCAGACTTATCCCTAACCACGGTTTCAACCAACCGCCCTGCACGCAGTAGATGATAATCTGCCATCGTGGACCACCAGCTGAAGATGCCCAGGACGCCGGTGAGGAGACGGAAACCAATAGGTGGGGAGGGTACGGCCCCGCCCGTCACCTGCCAGCCCGAGTGCGCCTCACCTGCTGCGTGCTGAGGTCGATGCCCAGGTAGCACTGTCCGCCCGCCGCCATGCTCGCTGACAACGGGCGGGCGCGCGCCGGCTGGCCGGAAGGGAGAGTAGGGCGCGAGGCGGGCGCGCGGTTTACGCGCAGCACGGGGGAGGCGGGGAAAACAGCGGAGGGTGGGCGGGACTAATGTGCCAGCGGGATTAAACAGAGCGCGGCGGAAAAGATCCTCCCCAATCCTGAGGAGGGGTCTCGATCCGAAACGTCGACTGTTTACACGTTTTCAGGCCGCCTGGCCTGCTGAGTTCCTCCAGCATTTTGTGTGTGTGAAACACGGTTCGTGGTGAGCCAGGAGCGGCGGAACTGAAGGCGAGCACCGAGGAGGAGCGATGCGGGACGGAGAGAGCCCGTGCATTGGCAGGCTGTCGAGCTAATCAGCTAGAGGGGCCGGGTGAGTGGGGATGCCGCCCTCATGGTGACGTGCCTCAGTCCTCAGCGTCGATCTGTGTTCATCTTCTCTCAATCTTTCCCAGTTATATCGACCTCCTGCTTCAGTGGATGGAGTCAATGCGTCATGGAGTGCTACAGCACAGAAAAAGACCCAACGCCCATCGGTTATTATGCCTAGTCCCACCAACCCGCACCTGGACCATGGCCCTCCATATCTCATGTATCCACTAACCCATCCAAACTTCCTCTTAAATGTTGTGATCGAACCTGCATCCACCACTTTCGATGGCAGCTCTTTCCACCCTCTGAGTGAGGAAGTTCCACCTCGTGTTCCCCATTAAACATTTCACCTTTCACCCTTAATGGAATAAAGGGAATTCCAGAGACTAGAGAGGAGCTTGCCCAGGTGGATTGGAGGGGTACAGTGGCGGGGATGCTGACAGAACAGAAGTGGCCGAAGTTTCTGGGAATAGCTCTCAAGGCGCAGGGTAGATATGTCCCTCAGAATCAGGTTTATTATCACCAGCATGTGTCATGAAAGTTGTTCTTAAATGGTGGCAGTAGGCTGACAAGGGAAATTAAGGATTGCATGAAAACCAAGGAAAGGGCATATAAGGTAGCAAAAGTAATGGGAAGTTGGATGATTGGGAAGCTTTTAAAATCCAACAAAAGGCAACTAAAAAGCTGTAAGAAGGGAAAAGATGAAATATGAGGGCAAATTTGCCAGTAATATGCTTTCCATTGGGACAGGCTCCACCTGAACTGTGATGGAACCTGATTCCTGGCAGTCTTGTTACTAGGGCTGTGGATAGGGCTTTAAAGCAAATAGCAATGAGGTGGGTTCAACAGATAAAGTAAAAGAGAAAAGTGTGGATAAAGATAAGTTAAAGCAAAAGTTAAAATAAGAGAAAAGTACGGGTGGAGTGCAGGAAAGTCAAGTGCAAAAGGGACAAATTACTAGATTTTAAAAGCTCAATGAGTGTAAGGGCACTTTAACTGAATGACTAGCATTTGAAACAAGGTCAGTAAACTTGTAGCATAAATCAGTACAAAGGGGTATGATTGCAGGGAGGAGAGGATTGGGAATTAAATATTCAAGGATATCAGGGAATACAGAAGGATAGGCAGGAAGGTGGGGTAACATCTTAACTAAGGATGAGATCAGGGTGATAGTGAGATGATATAAGATCTAAGGAGCAGAATGTTGAATCCATCTAGGTAGAGATTAGGAATAGTAAGGGGGAGAAAATCACATTACAGTGGCACAGGCAATAAACAGAAATACCTGAGGCATGTAAGAATGGAACAGCATTTATCATGGGGGGCTTTAACTTGCACATAGATTGGGTGAATCAAGTTGGTCGAGGCCATCTTGAGGAGAACTTCATAGAATGCATCCGTGATGCTGGAACAGCATGTTACTGAACCTACAAGGGAAAGTGCCATCTTGGATCTAGTCCTGTACAATAAGATAGGTAAAATTTGCAATCCTGTAGTTAGGGATCCTCTTGAAAAGAGTGAGTTTCTCATACAAATGTGGGGGGGTGCAATATTTCGATCTAAAACCAGTGTATTATGTCTAAACAAGGGAGATTACAACAGGATGAGGGAGGAGTTGGATAGGGTAGACTGGGAACACAGATTGAGGAACAGTGGAAAACTTTCAGAGATTTTTTATGGTGCTCAACAAAAGTATGTTCCAGTTAAAAACAAGGGCAGTAAGGGTGGGGAGAGCCAGCCATCGATAACTAAGGAAATAAAGAAAGGCATCAAACTAAAAGCTTGTGTGTACAAAGTCACCAAGAGTAGTGGGAAACTGGAAGGTTGGGAAAACGAGCAATAAAGAAAGGGAAGTTAGATTATGAAAATAAACTAGCACAAAATATAAATACAGATAGTAAAAGTTTTTATAATCATATATAAAGTGGAAAAGGTGGCTAAAGTGAACATATGTCCTTTGGAGGACAAGAAGGGAAAATTGATATTGAATAATGAGGAAATGGCTGAGGCTTTGAATAACTAATCTGTGCCTGTCTTCACCGTGGAAGACACATCTAACATGCCAAAGAGAGATGATACGGATGCAATGGGAGGTGACCTTGATACAATAGCTATCACTAAAGAGGTAGTGCTGAGCAAACTTGTGGACCTAAAGATAGATAAGTCCCTTGGTCCTGATGGAATGCACCCCAGGGTACTGAAAGAAATGGCAGAGGTTATAGTAGAGGCTTTGGTGATAATTTACCAAAATTCGCTGAACTCTGGGCAGGTCCTGCCAGATTGGAAGAAGGCGAATGTCACGCCACTGTTCAAAAAAGGATATAGGCAAACTATAAGCCAGTTAGTTTTTTATCTGTAGTTGGGACAATGCTTGAAGCTATCATTAAAGAAGAAATTGCAAGCCGTCTGGAAAGAAATGGATCCATCAAGCAGACGCAGCATGGATTCAGCAAAGGCAAGTCCAAATTACTGGAGTTCTTTGAGGATATAACAAGCACAGTGGATAGAGGGGAACAGATGGATGTTATTTACTTGGATTTCCAGAAGGTATTCAATAAGATGCCATATAAAATACTTATCCATAAGATAAGGATGCATAGAGTTGGGGGTAATGTATTAGCATGGATAGAGGATTGGTTAACAGAGAGAGCAGAGAGTTGGAATACATGGGTGTTACTCTGGTTGGCAATCAGTGGTGAGCAGTGTGCCGCAGGGGTTGCTGCTGGGCCCACAATTGTTCACGATATACATTAATGATCTGGAAAAGGGGACCGAGTGTAGTGTATCTAAGTTTGCTGATGTCACTAAATTGAGTGGAAAAGCAAATTGTGCAGAGGATACAAAGAGTCTGCAGAGAGATATACATTGGTTAGGTGAGTGGGCAAGGGTCTGCAGGTGGAGTACAATATTGGTATATGCGAGGTTATCCACTTTGGAAGGAAAAATGGAAGATCAGATTATTATTTAAATGGTAAAAGATTGCAGCATGCTTCTGTGCAGAGGAACTTGTGAGTGCTTGTGCATGAAGCACTAAAGGTTGGTTTGCAGGTGCAGCAGGCTATCAAGAAGGCAAATGGAATGTTGGCCTTCGTTGCTAGAGGGATTGAATTTAAGAGCAGGGAGGTTATGCTACAACTGTACAGGGTACTGGTGAGGCTGCACCTGGAGTACTGTGTGCAGTTCTGGTCTCCTTACTTGAGGAAGGATATATTGGCTTTGGAGGTAGTGCAGAGGAGGTTCACCAGAATGATTCCAGAGATGGGGGTGTTAGGCTATGAGGAGAGACTGAGTCGCCTGGGACTGTACTCACTGGAATTCAGAAGAATGATAGGAGATCTTATAGAAACATATAAAATTATGAAAGGGATAGATAAGATAGAGGCAGGAAAGTTGTTTCCACTGGTAGGTGAGACTAGAACTAGGGGACATAGCCTCAAGATTCAGGGGTGTAGATTTAGGATAGAGATGATGAGGAACTGATGTTATCAAAGAGTGGTAAATCTGTGAAATTCTCTGCCCAATGAAGCAGTGGAGCCTACGTCAGTAAATATATTTAAAACAAGGTTGGATAGATTTTTGCATAGTAGGGGAATTAAGGGTAGGAAAAGGCAGGTAGGTGGAGATGAGTCCCTGGTCAGATCAGCCATGATCTTATTGAATGACAGGAACAGGCTCAACGGGCCAGATGGCCTAATCCTATTTCTTATGTTCTTATGTAATATAAAGCAGGATACTAAAAGTTTTCAGTTATATAAAGAATAAAAGAGAGGTGAGAGTTGATATTAAACCACTGGAAAATGATGCTGGTTAAGTAGTAATGGAAGACAAAGAAATGTCAGATGAACTTAATGGGTTCTTTGCTTTAGCCTTCACTGTGGAAGACACTAGCAGTGTGCCAGAAGCCCATGAGTGCCATTGCTATTATAAAGGAAAAAGTGCCAGGCAAACTCAAAGGTCTTAAGGTGGATGAGTCACCTAGACCAGATGGACTACATCCCAGAGTGCTGAGAGAGGTTGCTGAAGAGATAACGGATGCATTAGTCATGAAATTTCAAGAATCACTTGATTCTGGCATGGCCCCAGAGGAATGGAAAATTGCAAATGTCATTCCACTCTTTAAGAAGAGCGGAAGGCAAAAGAAGGGAAATTATAGGCCAGTTAGCCTAACCTCAGTGGTTGGGAAAGTGTTGGAGTCTATTATTAAGGATGAGGTTTCGAGGTACTTGGAGACTAAGTCAAAGTCAGCGTGGTTTCTGTAAAAGGAAATCTTACTTGACAAATCTGTTAGAGTTGTTCAAGGAAGTAACAAGCAAGGTGGACAAAGGAGAGGCATGGATATCATTTATTTAGATATTCAGAAGGCATTTGATAAGGTACCTCACATGAGGCTGCTGAACAAGATAAAACTCTATGGTGTTACAGGAAATATACTGGCATGGATAGAGCAATGGCTGACGGGCAAGAGGCAGCAGGTGGAAATAGAAGGGGCCTTTTCTGGTGATTGCCAGTGACTAGTGGTGTTCCTCAGGGGTCATTATTGGGACCATTACTTTTCACATTGGTTGCAATTGATTTAGATAATGGAATTGATGGCTTTGTGGCCAAACTTGTGAATGATACGAAGATTGGTGGAGAGATAAGTAGTGCTGAGGAAGCAATCCTATTGCAGCAGAACTTAGACACATTAGAAGAATGGGCAAAAAAGTGCCAGATGGAATACAGTGTTGGGAAATGTATGATAATGCATTTTGGTAGAAGGAACAATAGTGAGGACTATTATCTAAATGGGGAGAAAATCTAGGCATCAGAGGTGCAAAAGAACTTTGGAGTCCTCATGAAAGACGCCAGAAGGTTAATTTATAGGCTGATTCTGTGGTAAAGAAGGCAAATGCAATGTTGGCATTCATTTCAAGGGGAATAGAAAATAGACATATCAGAATGGGAATGGGACGTGGAATTAAAATGTGTAGCCTCAGGGAGATCCTGCTTTCTTTGTCTATCCACAGCTTCCTCTACTGTCAAGATAAAGCCAAACTCAGGTTGGAGGAACACCACCTTATATTCTGTCTGGGTAACCACCAACCTGATGGCATGAACATTGACTTCTCAAACTTCTGCTAATGCCCCACCTCCCCCTCGTACCCCATCTGTTAATTATTTATTTATATACACACATTATTTTTCTCTCTCTCCTTTTTCTCCCTCTGTCCCTCTCACTATACCCCTTGCCGATCCTCTGGGCTTCCCCTCTCCCCCTTTTCTTTCTCCCTAGGCTTCCTGTCCCATGATCCTCTCGTGTCCCTATTGCCAATCAACTGTCCAGCTCTTGGCTCCATCCCTCCCCCTCCTGTCTTCTCCTATCATTTCGGATCTCCCCCTCCCCCTCCCACTTTCAAAGCTCTTACTAGCTCTTCTTTCAGTTAGTCCTGACGAAGGGTCTCGGCCCGAAATGTCGACTGTACCTCTTCCTAGGGCTGCTGCCTGGCCTGCTGCGTTCACCAGCAAATTTGATGTGTGTGTTGCTTGTGTTACGTACCACGTAACTGGGTTGCCAAACCAGCAGAAATGGATCACTCAGTGGGAGTCTGGATTACTAGAACTAAGAAAGTTTTATTAAAGAAACAAGCAACACAGTACTCTAATCAAAAGGATAATAAATGCAACAGTTCAGCAATGATAAACACACATGTACACAGAATTAAGATAACAGGATCAATCAAGCTCTATCGTTGTCTAGGGGTAAATGACCAGTTTCAAAGTGATGCAAAGTTCAGTTCAATTTAGTTCAGTTCAGTTCGCAGTAATCGCTGCCGTGGTGATGGACAGTGGGGGGAAGGAGAGAGAGAGCAAAACGAATGAATATTCAAAGCTTCCACACAGACCTTCGCAGTCAGCTTTCGGGCGAGTCCTTTGTGATGTCATCTGAGGTCACCGACCGTGACCCCTCCGTTTCCAGATATGATCATTTCCCTGCGGTGAACCTGGCACCCAGGCAAGGGTGGACACACACCAGGTTCCCGCCGATCGTGCCTTTCCACCCTGTGCGTCTATGGCCCGGTACTTCCCACCGACTTGTGAGAGACGCACCGCTTCCAGGGTCTTGTTACCTCGGGTGTCGTGTGTGTGTTGCCGTAGCAAACCTGTCCCTTTTTATCCCCCTGCTGGGGTATTGCCTGTCCATCACTTCAAACAGTTCAGGGTTCAAAGGGGGAGCCGCTCTTGACAGCTCTCCTTCCTTCATTAACATCTCCAAATGCTGCTCCATTGTTTTCCTTATCTCTCTCTCTCTCTCCTGAAGACAGGTGGCAGACCAACTGCTAATTCCACTGGTGCCAGCACAGGACAGCTACATCGTAATCTATGTGTATTTTTGTCACACTTGAAATTCCAGCGTCTGCAGATTTCCTTGTGTTTGCGTTTTTAAATTTCTCTGCAACTCTGTTTTAAATGGGCACCCCACTATCCTGAGGCTGTTCCCTCTTGTCCTGGACACCCCCACCATGGAAAACATCCTTTCCATAAGACCACAAGATATAGGAGCAGAATTAGGCCATTTGGTCCATCGACTCTTTCCACATCTACTCTGTCTAGGCCTTTCAACTTTTGAAAGGTTTCAATGAGATCCCCTCTCATCCTTCTAAATTACAGCG
This sequence comes from Mobula birostris, assembly GCF_030028105.1. Lineage (NCBI taxonomy): Eukaryota > Metazoa > Chordata > Chondrichthyes > Myliobatiformes > Myliobatidae > Mobula > Mobula birostris. The sequence goes on along the minus strand of NC_092372.1, from coordinate 215,928,320 downwards.
AGTACAGCTTTAGAGCTATCAAATATTCCTCGAATGATAATCCTTTCACTCCCATAATCATTCCTATGAACCTCCTCTGAACCCTCTCCAATGCCAGCACATCTTCTCTTAGATGAGGAGCCCAAAACTGTTCACAGTACTCAAAATGAGGCCTCACCAGTAGCTTATAGAATTTCAACATCAAATCCTTGCTCTTGTATTTTAGACTTCTTGAAACGAATGTTAACATTGCATTTGCCTTCCTCAACAATTAACTCTTAAGTTCAGTATTGTATTGCATTATCAAATTCTATGTACTGGTCCATAATTCCTTGAAAATGTATCACAAGTTATTGAAGATAGGGTCAAGAAGATAGCTTTTGCCACATTGGTCTTCATTAATCAGAGTACTGAATGCAGGAAACATAGAAACATAGAAAAACCTATAGCACAATACAGGCCATTTGGCCCACAATGCTGTGCCCAACATGTACTTACTTTAGAAGTTACCTAGGATTACCCATAGCCCTCTATTTTCCTAAGCTCCATGTACCTATCCAGTAGTCTCTGAAAAGACCCTATCATATTTGCCTCCACCACCGTCACCAGCAGCCCATTCCACGCACTCACCACTCTCTGAGTAAAAAACTTACCCCTGACATCTCCTCTGTGCCTACTTCCAAGCACCTTAAAACTGTACCCTCTTGTGCTAGACATTTCAGCCCTGGACAAAAGCCTCTGACTATCCACATGATCAATGCCTCTCATCATCTTATACACCTCTATCAAGTCTCCTCTCATCCTCCGTCGCTCCAAGGAGAAAAGGCCGAGTTCACTCAACCTATTCTCATGAGGCATGGTCCCCAGTCCAGGCAACATCCTTGTAAATCTCCTCTGCACCCTTTCTATAGTTTCCACATCCTACCTGCAGTGAGGTGACCAGAACTGAGGACAGTACTCCAAGTGGGGTCTGACCAGGGTCCTATATAGCTGTTAAATTACCTCTCTGCTCTTAAACTCAATCCCACAGTTGATGAAGGCCAATGCACCGTATGCCTTCTTAACCACAGAGTCAACCTGCGCAGCAGCTTTGAGTGTCCTATTTTCTCGGATCCCAAGATCCCTCTGATCCTCCACACTGCCAAATGAGTCTTGCCATTAATACTGTATTCTGCCATTATATTTGACCTACCAAAATGAACCACCTCACACTTATCTGGGGTGAACTCCATCTGCCACTTCTCAGCCCAGTTTTGTATCCTCTGACATCCCTCCATACTATCCACAACACCCTCAACCTTTGTGTCATCAGCAAATTTACTAACCCATCCCCCCACTTCCTCATCCAGGTCATTTATAAAAATCACAAAGATCTGTCCCAGAACAGATCCCTGAAGCACACCACTGGTCACCGAGCTCCATGCAGAATATGACCCGTCTACAACCACTCTTGGCCTTCTGTGAGCAAGCCAATTCTGGATCCACAGAGCAAGGTCCCCTTGGATCTCATGCCTCCTTACTTTCTCAATAAGCCTTGCATGGGGTACCTTATCAATTGCCTTGCTGAAATCCATATACACCACATCTACTGCTCTACCTTCATCAATGTGTTTAGTCACATCCTCAAGAAATTCAATCAGGCTCGTAAGGCACGACCTGCCTTTGACAAAACTACACTGACTATTTCTAATCATATTATGCCTCTCCAAATGTTCATAAATCTTGCCTCTCAGGATCTTTTCCATCAACTTACCAACCACTGAAGTAAGACTCACTGGTCTATAATTTCCTGGGCTATCTCTGTTCCCTTTCTTGAATAAGGAAACAATATCTGCACAGCGCCAATCCTCCGGAACCTCTCCCTTCCCCATTGATGATGCAAAAATTATTGCCAGAGGCTCAGCAATCTCTTTCCTCACCTCCCACAGTAGCCTGGGGTACATCTTGTCCGGTCCCTGAGACTTATCCAACGATGCTTTCCAAAAGCTCCAGCACATCCTCTTTCTTAATGTCTATATGCTCAAGCTTTTCAATCCGCTGTAAGTCATCCCTACAATCACCTGTGTATATACATCTGATGCTTCTGGACATATCTTCAGTGATGTTCCTGGAATTATCGGGTGTTTCAAGTCTTTCAACAGCATACACTCTCCTCCAGGTGACCCAGCCGGGGCTGATCAGACCCCAGCTTGTGTCCAGATGGCTAGCTACTTATGACTCCATGGCTCCCCTCTTTTGAGCCACAGCCATCTTGAGGCCCTCTCTGCCACATCGGTGGTACTGCGGATGGTTCTCCTCTTCCCCTCTCCCTCGATGCCCAAATTGCTGAAGGCTCTAGCTAAGGAACGGGCTGCAAATCCCCTACAACCAACCTCCACTGGGAGACACCTCACTTCCCATCCAGCCTGCTGACAGTTGCTGACCAGTCCTGCGTACTTGGAGAGCTTCCTTTCAAGGGCCTCTTCCCAAGCGATCTTCCCATGGGACTGTCAGCTCCAGCAGCACCACTTGCTTAGTAGACTCAGACACCAGGACAATGTCTGGTCGCAGTGTGGTGACTGCGATGTGGTTGGGGAACTTCAGCTGCCGTTCGAGGTCCACCAACAGCTGCCAGTCCCTTGCAGAGGTCAGGATGCCTGTAGATGTTCTTTTGGCGGGTATTGGCTGCTCCCCAGCTCTGACAAAGGCAATGGTCTGTTTGGAGGGTCGGGACCGCTTTGCCCACTCAACTCCTGCGCTGATGGCTTCAGCGATGGTCTTCAGGACCTGATCATGCCTCCATTGGTACCATCCCTCACCAAGTGCCCTTGCACAGCCGCTGAGGATGTGCTCCAGGGTTCCTCACTTGCAGCACAGTGGGCACACAGATGACTCTGTCTTGGCCCATGTGTGCAGGTTTGATGGGCTTGGAAGCATATCGTACACTGCCTGGATGAAAAATTGATTGCGCTGTGGTTTGGCTTTCCAAAGATCAGCCCAGGTCACTATCCCCTCAACTGCATTCTCCCATCTTGTCCAAGCTCCCTGTTGCTTCATTCCCATTGCCTTGCAGGTTCTCATCTCCTCCACTACAGTTCTCACCTCCTCCTGAACTAGATGACGTCTTTCCTTCCCTCTGGTGTCCATTTGGGGAGTTGGAAAGGATCCTAGCCCAGCTCGGCCTCATGTCACCACTCCCACCAGCCTCCTGTGATGCAGCCTCGCCTCTGCTTCCTGAACAGCTTCCTCTGCCCTCCACTTCCTGCCAGTCCTCACTTGGATCCCTGCTCTAGCCACCTTTGGATCATTTGAGTCCCTATACTGTAGAACTTCTCTGGCTCTTGTTACCTTGAATTCTTCCTCCAAGGATTTGAAGGGCAGTTGCAGTTTGTTGTGGTGTCCACAGAGTGCAATGCTGCTCAGACTCTTTGGCAGCCCCAGCCATCTCCTGAGGTGGTTGCTAACCCTCTTCCCTAAGGTTTCAACTGTCGAGATTGGAACTGCATAGACGAGGAGGGGCCACATGATTCTGGGAAGAATGCCATGCTGATACACCCAGACTTTAAACTTCCCAGGTAGGCCAGACTTGTCCACAGATTTCAGCTAGCCTTCCAACTCGGTGCAGGTCGCCTGAATGGATGTCGTGTCCCTTAAAGAGCTGTCAAAACCTTGCCTAAACTCTTGACTGGCTTTTCTGTGATAGTTGGGATGGCTGTGCCTGCGATGCTGAACCGGAACTTGTTCTCCACCTTCCCTTTCCTCAGCACCATCGATCTTGACTTGGCTGGTTTGAAATGCATCGGGGGCCACTTATATGTTTCAATAAGATCCCCTCTCAGCCTTCTAAATTCCAGAGTATACAAGCCCAGTCGCTCCAATCTTTCAACATATGATAGTCCTGCCGTCCCGGGGATTAACCTTGTGAACCTACGCTGCACTCCCTCAATAGCAAGAATGTCCTTCCTCAAGTTGTCGATAAAGGCAGCACATTTTCGGGCCCTTTCACGATGTCGTCTCCAATGCCACTCTGCCCGGCGGAGGACCCTGATCTTCTTTCGTAGTATGCACATCAGCTGGGCCAAGTCAATGCGCTCCTCTTCTCCTGCCTCCTTGTATTAGGACTTCAACACTTTCATCTCCTGCCTGATGTTGTGGATCTTCAACACTCTTTGGTTCTTCGACTGAGGTGCTTTGGAGCCTTTCTTCTCCTCTTCTCCGAACCGTTCAGCTGCGATGCTGGCAATGGTTGTTGTCATGGCTTGTAACTTCCCATTGACCCCTCCCTTCGCAGTTGCCTCCAGAATTTGGTTGACATCTTGATCAAACTGCTTCCACAGTGGAGTCATGTTAGCTGCAGGCCATTTGATCTGCCTCCTGTTAGGCTTGATGTTAGAGGGATTAGTTTGCAGCACTTGGAGGTTCCGGGCACTATGGGGTGACTCCGGGCCTGGCACTTCCTTCACCTCACCAGGTTGGATACCTGCGCATTGTGCTGCTCCTGCTCCCGCCAGACACTTCATCCTCACTTGGTGGATTTTCAAGCTGCGATCGTTCTTGCAGATTTTGCCACATGCACACTTCTTCCTCAAAGTCGTTTGTTCATTGTGTGGGTCTGATGCCATTGTGTCCACCGACTGGGGTGCTCATCCTCCCCCACCCCCACCCGAGCACCCCAGCGGTATCTTTCCCTTAGATTCGTCGTAGCTGTTGTGGGGGTCCTCCTCTCAGAGGACACAGATTGGGTCGCCAGCCAATTCTGCCCCAGTTGCCGTCTCTTCGGGCTGTCACCGACTCTCCAGTCGTCACCACTCTTCGCAGTTGTCACCCAGTCTTTCCTGGCTGTCACTGATCCTTTTCCACAGTGAATACTGAAGCAAAGTATCCATTAAGTACCTCAGCTACCTCCTCCGGTTCCATACACACCTTTCCACTGTCATACTTGATTGGTCCTATTCTCTCACATCTTATCCTCTTGCTCTTCACATACTTGTAGAGTATTTGATGTCATGTTAAAATTGGTGAAGTATTTGAAGTAATGTATCCATTTCTGGTCACCTACCTCCAGGAAAGCTATCAATAAGATTGAAAGAGTACAGAGAAAATTAACAAGGTTTCTGCCAAGACTTGAGGACCTGACTTGGAGGCGAAGCTTGAATAGCTTAGGACTTTCGTCTTTGGAGAGCAGGAGAATGAGGGGAGATTTGATAGAGGTAAACAAAATTATGAGTATTGATAGGATAAATGCAAGTAGGTTTTCCCCCCACTGAAGTTTGGTTAGACTAGAACTAGAGGTCATAGGTTAAGGGTGAAAGGTGATTTAAGGGGACCTTAGTGGAGACTTCTTCACAGAGGGTGGTGAGAGTGTGGGACGAGCTGCCAGCAGAAGTGAAACAAGTTCCAATGCTGAGCTATGATTAGATTTGTGCAGATGAGTTCAAGAACTTGATGGTGCAGAAAACTAATTACAGACTGAGCTTGAAATCTAGTTTCCCAATTGCCACTAAATGATTAACCAAATGTCCCTGATTTAAACTATTCCCCAAGAAAAAGAAATTCATTATTGACCTTAAAATCATTAATCAGCCTGTCAGTTAACTGCTTCCAATGCCCAACTACCTACCTTGACCTGCTGAGAATATACAGTATTTTCTCATTTCCTTGCAGATTTTCTGCTTTGCTGTTTCTTCGTTCTAATTGTGCTCTTTCTTGTAAAGTTGTTAAAGTGTCTTTGTCCTGAATTAGTAACTTTTTTCTCACCCTTGATGTTGCCTGGCCTGCTAAGAATATCCAGCATTTTGTTTTTAAAATCTCAGATTTCCTGCTTTTTCCATCCTAATTGTGTTCTTTCTTGTAAAGTTGTATATAATTTATATTTAAATTATATTTTTTTTGTGAATACTGCTTAAGGATACAATGTGCATGTGATACCAGTGCAAGTAAGTTTTTCAGTGCACCTGTGCATACGTGTACTTGTGCAGATGAAAATAAACTCAACCTTGACATTGACTTTTGCAGATATTTTATTTCATCTTTCCTGGTAACCTTTCATGCTGCAGGCCAATAAATATTATATTTGCTGAACCAACTCCTTACAAACACTTTTATGCCCTGAATGTCAAAGTGCTATTTAGGTATATGCTTAATGACAAACATTTCTAGTTTGGCAAGTAGACTTGTGAACAACATGGTCTTGCCTGAATAAACTTCTGAGAAATTAAATTTACTAAAGGAATTTATGACAGGTTCACCCCCTTAATAACAATTACTTAGGATCAAAGTCCGATTGTCTTTGTGCCAATGAAAGCTTCTTAAAAGAATAACATTTCCAATCAAGACACAAGAGACCGCAGAAGCTGGAATCAGTGACAACATTCCACCTCCTGCAAGAACTTAGCTCTGTGAGGAGAAAGGAAATGTCAATGTTTCGGGTTGAAGCCCTTGCTTCTGGACTTCATTTTAATTTAAGGAATTCTTTGCGGATCTCTAGCTTTCTACCAATATGCAAATTATGATCAGGAGCAGTCCAGATGGTCTTTAATAAGACCTTTAATGATCTGTCTGTAACGTACTCCAAACTCCTGTCTACACCTTTTGTCATGGGGGGGAGGGGGGAGGCGCTGAAGGCGGACCCAAATACAAGACACAGACACTGCAGCCCTAGGAACAGGATTAGGTTTGTCAAGAAAGCAAGGGGAATCAGGAAGAAACGATGCTGGACATTGACACAGGCCCTGAATGAGACAAGGACACTAGGCCTGGGCTAGGACTAAGACTAGGAAAGTGAAGAACTTGGAACTAGGAGCCTGGGCTAGGACTCCGAGCCAGAGACTGGACAGGGATCTGGAACCTGGGTCTTGACTCAGACTCTGACCCCGGATCTAGGCAAGGACAAGATGTGGCTACAGGACTGGACGTGGCTAGGCTACAGGACTAGATGTGGAACTCCTGCACAGAATGAGGCACATGGACAGGACGAGAACACAAAGCTTTGACTTGGACAGAACAAGGTTCTTGGACTAGATGAGGCACTCCAGGGCAGGACAAGGCTCTTGGACTAGTTTTGGCTCAGCTCTTGGACTTTGCTTGGTTAGGCTCTTGGGTACGGAGCCGGGACTCCTACTAGGAGTGCAGGGCCGGGACCCTTTCTAGGATGCAGGGCCAGGATGACTGCCGAAGATTCGGATAGGGATGATCCAGCACTGGACGAGGATTCTCCAGCACTGGGCTGGGCGAGGCACCAGAACTGGATGAGGACACGAAGCTCAGACTTGGACAGGGCTGGAACACAGTGCCTGGACTTGGTCTTGGAACACAGAGCCTTGGATTTGAGCACAGGAACACAGAGCCTTGCACTTGAGCACAGGAACAGGGAACACAGAGTCAGGACCCCTCCTTGGGAAGCACAGGACGTAGGGCTGGGACTCATACACAGAACACGGACACTAAACATGGGGACACAAAGAGACAGTTCCAAACTCAACGAGAGATAGTTCCTTCTCTTGGCGTGGCAGGGCTCCGGTCTCACTCCGGCGGTTGAACTTGACGAGGTTGGCAGCGAAGGTTTCAGAAGGAAGGGGAAGGGAAGGGAACAGTCCAGCAACCAATCCCTGGTTTGCAGAGGTATTTATGTGCCAGATCAAAATGAGAATCAGGTGCCTCAATTAAGGCACCCAACAGAACAAGGGAGAAAACAGGAAAACCCGGAACAAGGATCGGTGGACCAGACCGTGAACCGGAATGTGGACTTTACAGACCAGACCATGACACCTTTCTATAGGAAGGATGTGATTAATCCAGAGAGAGTGCAGAAATTATTCACAAATGTGTTGCCAGGACTGGAGGGCTTGAGTTTTAAGTCAAAGTCTATACTGGGTTTATTGTCATTAGCACAAGTACCCGTTTTGTATAGGTGGAATGAAAAGCCTACTTGCAGCAGCTTCATCAGTAAGCAGCATTCGCAAGAAGATAAATTATAGACAATTATTACAAATTAAATATAAAAACACGAGAGATTCTGAAAATGCTGGAAATCCAGAGGAAATGCTTGAGGAATTCAACAAGCCAAGAAGCATCTGTGGAGAGGAATAAAGAGTTGACATCTTGGGCCGAGACCATTTATTAGGGCCTGGCCCAAAATGTTCACTCTTTATTCCTCTCCATAGATGCTGCATAATTAAGCAACAATGTCCATTTTAATGCAGGGTGATCAAAATAGTAAACAACAACAGGAATTCTGCAGATGCTGGAAATTCAAGCAACACACATCAAAGTTGCTGGTGAACGCAGCAGGCCAGGCAGCATCTCTAGGAAGAGGTACAGTCAACGTTTCAGGCCGAGACCCTTCGTCAGGACTAACTGAAGGAAGAGTTAGTAAGAGATTTGAAAGTGGGAGGGGGAGGGGGAGATCCAAAATGATAGGAGAAGATGGGAGGGGGAGGGATGGAACCAAGAGCTGGACAGGTGATTGGCAAAGGGGATATGAGAGGATCATGGGACAGGAGGTCCAGGGAGAAAGACAAGGTGGGGGGAACCCAGAGGATGGGCAAGGGGTATAGTCAGAGGGACAGAGGGAGAAAAAGGAGAGAGAGAGAGAGAAAGAATGTGTGTATATAAATAAAAATAGTAACAGATTTGCTAATCTGTAGTGATTAGGGCTGTGCCGATTGGTTCAAGAAACAACTGGCTGCAGGGTTATAGCTATTCTGAAAATCGGTAGTGAGCGACTTTGGGCTTTTGTACCTCCCACCCGATGGTAGCTGCAAGGCAATGGCATAGCCTGGATGGTGGGGATCTTTAATGATGGATGTAACCCACCAGGCTCGTCGCTCACGTTTGTCTGGGGGAATCAGCTTTCGGCCCCGCCAAACAGGGTATTCAAGTTTGGGTGGATGCTGTGTAGTGTATTCCTGTCACAAACCTACAGTGCAAATTATCAGACAGTACACCATATACAATCAAATGATAAACTTTATGAATCTTACTTCGAATATAGGGTTAGTATGAAAATAAACAAACAAAAATAAAAAGGCCCACAGTTAAAGTTTCAAAATACTTTGGAGCTCACGCAGCAGGTATTCCTCCACGAACAACCTTCAGTGACCCTCGGATTCCAGTATATGCTGTCCGGTGGTCTACCAGAGCTCTCCACACGTGTCCTTCCTCTTCACTCTCCTCGACCGAAAACCCCGGTTCCCAGACATACAGGAAAGAATAATATTTCTCCCATTGGCTAGCCACCTGTTATCAGTAGTTATAACCCAAACATTGCTGCTACAGAGAAACCATCACCTCAGCACTTAACACTACAGAGAAGCCATTACATTAGCCTTAGCAGTTAACATTACTGAGAAACCCTACATGGATGTGGCCTTCTTGAGGCAGTATTTCCTGTAGATACCTTCGGTGGTGTGGAGGGATGTACCAGGCTGAGTTCACTACTTTCTGCAGCTTCCTACATTCCTGTACATTCAAATTACTGTATCAGACATGATGCAACCAGTCAGGATGCTCACAGTAATCCTTTGTTTGAATATTCAGTGACGAGCCGAATCTACTTCACCTCCCAAGAGAGTAGAGTCGCTGGCGCACCTTCCTTGTGATTGTATCTATGTGCTGGGCGCAGGACAGGTCATCTGATAGGTTAACCCCAGGAATTTAAAGCTGCTGAATCCCTCCACCAGCTAGTCCCCCAAACCAGACAGGTGCATATGCACTGAAATCAACAATTGGCTCTGTAGTTTTACTGATAATGAGCGAGAGGTTGTGGTTGCCAGGTGTCCTATCTCACTCTCTGGTAGGCTGACTCATCACCATCTGCGATTGGTCGGCTGCAACAGGAGAGACTAAGTAAGCAGGGACTGCTTTCCTTGCAGTGAATGAGGCTGAGGGATCACCTTGTACAGATTTATAAAATCATTAAGGTGGATGCCCCGAAGTAGGGAAGCCGAAAACTAAAGGGCATTGGTTTAAGATGAGAGGGGAAAGGTTTAAAGGGGACATGAGGAACACTTTATTCACACAGAGAGTGATGGATATTTAGAATGTTTAAAAGACATTTGGACAGGTACAAGGATACCAGATGCTTAGAGGGCTGTGGATGAAACTTAGGCAAATAGAACAATCTCAGAAAGGCATCTTGGTCAACATGACTGAGTTGTGCTGGAGGCCTGTTACTATGCTGTACAGCTATAACTTTATAAACAGTGTGTTCTGCAGATATGATTAGCATGGGATTTACATAGCTGCCTCCGTTCTGACTGATGTCACTATACAGCTTGTGGACTAAGCAAAAGAACCTTGTACTTGGAGAACACACAAGATGCTGGAGGAGCTCAGCAGGTCAGGCAGCATTTATGAAGGGGAATAAACTGTAAAAGTTTCAGGCTGAGATTGCTCATAATTCCCCTCCAGAGATGTTTCCTGATCTACTGCATTTTGTAGGTGTATTCTAGATTTTCAGCATCTACGGAATCTCTTATTTGTATCCTACAACCATCAGGCTCTGAATTGGCATGGATATCACAATGCTAGACAACCTCAAGTTGGTTTCTTTGGAGCAGCAGAGACTGAGGGGAGATCTGACAGAGGTTTATAAGATTATCAGAGACAGAGATAGTATAGACCAGGAGCATCTTCTTCCCCAGAGTAGAAATTTCTAATAACAGAATAACAGAGGGCATGCATTGAAGGTGAGAGGGGGTAGGTTCAAAGGGTATGTACTCAGAAAGTGATGGATGCCTGAAATGCGCTGCCTAGTATGGTGGCAGAGGCAAATACATCAGAGGCTTTTAAGAGACATTCGGGTAGGCACAAGAATGTGAAGTAGATGGAGGGATATGGACATGGTGTAGGTAGGAGGGATTGGCTTGGGGGGGGGTTGATTTATTTTGTAGCTGTCCTGTTCCTGTGTGGTACTGTTCTATGTTCTATATACTCAAGTAATATACACTCAGTGGACACTTTATTAGGTACCTCCTGTACTTAATAAAGTGGTCACTGTGTATATGTTTGTGGTCTTCTACTGCTGTAGCCCATCCACTACAAGTTTCAACATGTTGTGTGTTCAGAGATGCGCTTCTGACATGTCATTAGTTGAGTTACTGTCGCTTTTCAGTCCACTTGAACCAGTATACTCAAACTGCCTGTCTGGCACCAACAATCATTCCATGGTTAAAGTCACATTTCTTCCCCATTCTGATGTTTGGTCTGAATAACAACTGAACCTCTTAACCATGTCTGCATGCTTTTATGCATATTTGCATTAATGAGCAGGTGTACATAATAAAGTAGCTACTGAGTGTATGTACCTTGATAATAAACTTACTTTGAACTTGGAAACGTAGTTCCGCCATTTCTGCTGGAAACCTGCATGTTTGAGCGATGGGTCAAAATAAAATCAGGCTTGTCCATTATGATCCATGCTGAATTAGTCCATGGCCATCTTGGCATCAGAACCAAGCAGCAAAGATCACAAGCTTGTGCTTAGATATTAATGTAAGAGGGGATATGGGGAGGAGAGTTATGGAGGCAGTCAAAGGTTACAGGGAGAAGGCAGGAGAGTGTGGATGAGAGGGAAAATAAATCAGCTATGACGAATAGCAGAGCACAGTCAATGGGCCAAATGGCCTAATTCTGCTCCCATCTCTTACAGACTAATGCACAAAAACTGAAATAAGAGACTATCTATAATATTACTGAATGGTGGATCCAGCCCAATGGTGAAGTCCCTATTCCTTCGACTTTTATAATCTCAGCATGCCAGAACCTCACTAAATTACTGAGGACAAAATAATGTCCAAGTGAGACAAAGGCACGGGATTTATTGATGTTTGTTTCCACGCTCCCTTGATTATTTGAAAGTTTAAGCAGTGAATTATTGATGTGATCTCTGAGGCAAAATGCCAGGAAGATGAAGGTACATACAAAGTGAAACAAAAGGACTTTAGAACACCTCCTGCACTCTCATCCACCCACCCAGTGCCACCCCATCATCAAATACACCCAGGTTTTATGTTGCCTGGACTGGGGAGCATGCCTTATGAAAACAGGTTGAGTGAACTCGGCCTTTTCTCCTTGGAGCGACGGAGGATGAGAGGTGACCTGATGGAAGTGTATAAGATAATGAGAGGCATTGATCGTGTGGTAGACAGAGGCTTTTTCCCAGGGCTGAAATGGTTGCCACAAGAGGACACAGGTTTAAGGTGCTGGGGAGTAGGTACAGAGGAGGTGTCAGGGGTAAGTTTTTTACTCAGAGGGTGGTGAGTGCGTAGAATGGGCTGCCGGCAATGGTGGTGGAGGCGGATACGATAGGGTCTTTTAAGAGACTTTTGGTTAGGTACGTGGAGCTTAGAAAAATAGAGGGCTATGGGTAAACCTGGTAATTTCTAAGATAGGGACATGTTCGGCACAACTTTGTGGGCCGAAGGACCTGTATTGTGCTGTAGGTTTTCTATGTTTCTATGGTTACTCAAAGTTCCAGATTAAACCTCCAGAGAATGGTAATTCTGCCAAGAAGCAAAAGCCAAGCACAGAATGATGAATGTTAAACCCTCTTAGTTCTTCAGGGAATCTCTTTCCTTCATTGCCTACAAGGATATTATCCTTCCTCTTCGACAAACTCCCCATTACCTACTCTGCCTCTGTTTCTGTCAAGATCAGAGGAACACAGAAAGACGTCGTAATTGGTAATCAAGTTAAGATTCAAGTTTATATATCACATGTGCATCAAAACCTACACTGAAGTGTGTCATTTGCATTAACAACTAACACACCTGAGAGTGTGCCAAGGGCAGCCCACAAGTGTCACCATACACTTCAGCTCCAACATAGCATGCCCGCAATGCTCAGCAGGACAACACAGTACACAACAAAATAGAACACATTAAGCAACAAAACAACACCAGCAAAACAAACCCCGTTCCTTCCTCCCACCCACCCACCCACACACGCAGACCTTTAATGCCAAGGCAAGCCATATTCTTCAGCCTCTAGCTTCCAGTGGACTTGGGCTCACAGACACTTGGCATCAATATTCTGATAAGATATATCTAATAAGGGTTATTAGATTTAGGTTTATTTAGAACATACAGACGACACAAAGGTTGGTGGTGTTGTAGATAGTGTAGAGGATTGTCGAAGATTGCAGAGAGACATTGATAGGATGCAGAAGTGGGCTGAGAAGTGGCAGATGGAGTTCAACCCGGAGAAGTGTGAGGTGGTACACTTTGGAAGGAGAAACTCCAAGGCAGAGTACAAAGTAAATGGCAGGATACTTGGTAGTGTGGAGGAGCAGAGGGATCTGGGGGTACAGGTCCACAGATCCCTGAAAGTTGCCTCACAGGTAGATAGGGTAGTTAAGAAAGCTTATGGGGTGTTAGCTTTCATAAGTCGAGGGATAGAGTTTAAGAGTCGCGATGTAATGATGCAGCTCTGTAAAACTCTGGTTAGGCCACACTTGGAGTATTGTGTCCAATTCTGGTCGCCTCTCTGTAGGAAGGATGTGGAAGCATTGGAAAGGGTACAGAGATTTACCAGGATGCTGCCTGATTTAGAGAGTATGCATTATGATCAGAGATTAAGGGAGCTAGGGCTTTACTCTTTGGAGAGAAGGAGGATGAGAGGAGACATGATAGAGGTGTACAAGATAATAAGAAGAATAGATAGAGTGGGTAGCCAGCGCCTCTTCCCCAGGGCACCACTGCTCAATACAAGAGGACATGGCTTTAAGGTAAGGGGTGGGAAGTTCAAGGGGGATATTAGAGGAAGGTTTTTCACTCAGAGAGTGGTTGGTGTGTGGAATGCACTGCCTGAGTCAGTGGTGGAGGCAGATACACTTGTGAAGTTTAAGAAACTACTAGACAGGTATATGGAGGAATTTAAGGTGGGGGGTTATATGGGAGGCAGGGTTTGAGGGTCAGCACAACATTGGGGGCCGAAGGGCCTGTAATGTGCTGTACTATTCTGTGTTCTATACAGCCCACAATGTTGTATTGACCATGTAACCAACTTGAGAAACTGCCTAGAATTTCCCTACCACAAAGCCCTCTATTTTTCTAAGCTTCGTGTACCTATCTAAGAGGCTCTTAATAGACCCTACTGTATCCATCTGTCACCGAGTTCAGATATGGCCCAAGTGCGGAGTGAGAGACACTGAAGCAGGTCGATATTTCACAGACTTTAATGTGAACAGTGTTAAAGAGAAAAGAAAACAATAAACACTAGGTCAAACAGGAACATTAGCTAAAGCTCTCAAATGGTGAACAAAGCCTACACAGCGGCTGAAAAGAACAACTAAGAATAAAACAAATACTGTTAGTCTTTAGAGTCAGTTGACCTGACTGTCCAATTTCTCAGGAAAGACTGAATGCAAACAGGCAGCGAAGCGCTGCTGTACTGTATCCAAGTCTCAACAAATTCTACGACGGAATAGATGGAGTTAAATACTATCGCAATGAAATAATAATTAGCTGACACGTGCATATTCAACAGCGCAATTGACTGAATCTGCTGCGCTGCTGAATCCGTGGTTGTGACAGCATCACTGGCAGTGCACTCCACGCACCCACTATTCTCTGTGAAAAACTTACCTCTGACATCTCCGCCTGTACCTACTTCTAAGCACCTTAAAACTTAAAATCCCTCATTTTAGCCATTTCAGCCCTGGGTAAAAGCCTCTGGCTATCCACATAATCAATGCCTCTCATCATCTTACACACCTCTATCAGGTCACCTCTCATCCTCCGTCACTGAACCTATTCTCTTAAGGCATGCCCCCCAATCCAGGCAATATCCCAATATCGTTGTAAATCTCCTCTGCACTCTCTCTATAGTATCCACATTTATTAATGATTTAGATTTATTTATCCTATCTCATCTACATCGAAACATACAGTGAGATGTGTTGTCTGGGTTAACAACCAACACAGTCTGAGGATGTGCTGGGAGCAGCCCACAATGAAAAGCTGTTGTTTTCATACCTCCTAGACATGTCATTCAGATCATCCCATACATAAGTACAAAGATGTTGAATGTAGTGTTACAGTTACAGAGAATGTCCAGTGCAGCCAGACAAGTAATGTGTGCGTGTGGGGGGGGGGGGGCTATATTGACATAGATTTGGAGATCAAGAGTCCACAGACTCTGCTCCTAAACATTCTCCTTATTCTGAGTGTTCCTAAACAACTCACATAAGCTTTTGGTTTAGATTTATGTTTTATTTTTGTTTTGATGCATACCTCCTAATTTACATCTTAAACTTCCAAATAATCAAGGGAGAATAAAAACAAACATCAATATATCCTGTGCCTTAGTCTCACTTGGCCATTATTTGCTCTTCAGTATTCTGTTCAAGAAGAAACCCGAATAAGACACGGGAGAGAACTTGTTTGGTTTCGCTTTGTGAAGTTTGATCACACGTTGACCGGAAGGAATGGGTTAATTTCGTACAACCTCTACCCTCCCCCCCACCCCCACCCCCCACCCTGCTTATTTGGCATGGCTTCTTTTTTTTTAAACCAAAAGTAAACTGCAACGCGCTGCTTTTGGTACACAAGATACTGCTCGGCGTTTACGAGCCGAGTTTGATTCTGGAGTATGGGAGGTGTGTGAGTCTTTTTCCCCCATTCAGTCAACGTGTAGCCGAGCCAGGGCTGTGGTTTCCAGGTTCGACATCCTGGCCGCCACTACGTATCTGATGTGGCTTCTGTGTGTTTAACTTTTAAACAAACCAGGATGTTGATATCTCCCTGCTGTCCAAACTTGAAGTGCGGGTGGGGACAGGTGGATCGGACTGAGGTCTGCCCAGATGACAGAACAGGCGTGTGTGATCACACTGCTGGTCGATACGGGAGGATAAGCGACTCGGGAGATCACTCGGTGCTGATGGATATTAACCAGCTTGTGGAGCAGTATGATTCCATGCGGCAGAGGCAGAAGGAACGGACCCATGTTGTCTTCGGTTCAGGTGAGCTGCTGAATCCGTGGACGTGGCCAACGTCCTGAGACATTCCCGAACAGAAGTCCGAGATCCCGAGTCTGCACGTTGCGCGTTTCCGAATCGGAATCTCGCTTACTTTCGCCGACCTATGCCGGTAAAATTTGTGTTGTGGTAGCAGTCCGGTGCAAGACTTTTTTAAAAACATTACGTAAAACTACAATAATAACAAGTGTAAAAGAGGGAATAGCGAGATAGTGTTCATGGGTTCATGGACCGTTTAGAAATCCGGTGGCGGAGGGGAAAAGTCTGTTCCTAAAACGTCGATGCACTGATATATGGTTTAGTTTGGGGCAATCCGATTAGATTGCACCGCACGCGGCTGTTCTCCCATCGACCTATCCAAATCCCACTGCTCTTTCCCATAACCAATCCTTTTTCAAACGGGTTCCCCTCACAATAGCTTAATACATACAAAGTGCTGGAGGAACTCAACAGGCCAGGCAGCATCTATGGAAAGGAATAAACAGTCGACGTTTCAGACCGAGACCCTTCATCAGGACGGGCCATCACCAGAATGGCTTCTTCCCTTTCCTTTCCAATCCTGGTGAAGGGCCTCGACCCGGAACATTCATTTCCATAGACGCTGCCTGACCTGCTGAGTTCCTCCAGCATTTTACTTTGGATTCCCAGCATCTGCAGAATCTTGTGTTTATAAGCATAGCTTAATAAGGGTTCACCTATCCAAGGCGTGTGGGAGTAGATAGTATACCTCGGAAAAAAAAGTCCCGAATAAATGGAATGTAATATATCTAATGTATCCTGCGCCTATGGTATTTTGATTGGATTGTAAAGTTAAGGGAAGAGGTGGAGCTGTGTGCAAACTTTTAATATTGAAAGTTGGGCCGGGTTTAAGGAGCCACATCTCCTATTCTTGCTCCAATTTCCTATGTATTTTCATTTATCCCAGTGCCCGGTTGCATATGATTACCGAATCTGCTCTCACACTCGTTCAGATAATGTGCGTCTTTACAATGCCCTGCGCGCCTTATTTCCCTGTGGTAATTCAGCAGTAAGTGTAAACATGTCCCCCAGTTATGACCCTGGAAATTCTGGTGTAAATTTGCTACGAGATGAGGGTCTGCCAATTTACTCTGTCGAGCTCAACGTTGCTAGGGAGAATGGAACAAAATAGAGACCCGCACCCCATCAGCTTGACAACTGGCGGAGACGCAACAATGCTTGTACCTCGCTGTATTTGTGCGCATGGCAAAAAAAAAACGCTAACAGCTTGTGGATGTTGACTAAGAAATACAGAGGGAATCCAGGGGTGGGTGGGTGGGGGGGGGGGGACTCATCTATTCAGGGAACATCTATGTCCGATCTCAACGCTTGGAGTGGAGGAGATTGAGGGGATCTGGCACATGAGGACGGATAATAGAAAACTTTTCAGAGTAGAGATGTTTAAAATTAGAGGGCGTAGGTTTAGGGTACAGCACAAGTCTAGGCTCTTCCATTCATGGTGTCTATGCCTAAGACAATAAATCAAACTAATTCCCTCACATGATCCAAATCTCTATATTCTCTGAATAGTCGTGTATCCAGTTAGTAGTTCAAAGTACATTTATTATCAAAGTATGCATACAGAATACAACTCTGAGATTCGTACTCCCACAGGTAATCACGAAACAAAGAAACACCATGGAACCCCTTCAAGAAAACATCAAACACCCAACATGTGAAAAAAGGGCAAATTGAGCAAACGGTAATAAAGCAAGCCGACAACACACAGAATATCAAACATCAAACCAGGAGTCCAGTAGTATTCAGCTTATTAAGTACACCCTTAATCAGTCCATTTCTATCCAAATACTCATACATATAGTCCCTTAGAATACCTTCCAATAATTCCCCCACTATTGATGTTATGCTCACCAGCCTATAATTTCCTGGTATTTTCAGAATCTTTCTTAAACAGCAGAACAACATTGGCTATCCTCCAATCCTCTGCTACCTCACTTGTCACTAAGGATGATTTAAATATCTCTGCTTGGCAATATCTGCACTTGCCATCCATAGGGTCCAAGGGAACACTATGTCAAGCCCTAGGGATTTATCCACCCTAATTTGTCTCAGGAGAGTGAGCACTTCCTCCTCTGTAATCTGTATAGGGTCGATGAATTTGATGCCACTTTACCTCACTTCTATAGACTCTGTGTCCATCTCCTGAGTACTTTATACTTTATTGTCACCAAATAATTGATACTAGAGCATACAATCATCACAGCAATATTTGATTCTGCACTTCACGCTCCCCAGAGTACAAATTGATAGTAAATATTAAAAACTTAAATTATAAATCATAAATAGAAAATAGAAAAGGGAAAGTAAGGTAGTGCAAAAAAAAACCGAGAGGCAGGTCAGTCTTATCACACTTGGAAAGAAGCTGTTCCCAAATCTGGCCATACGAGTCTTCAAGCTCCTGAGCCTTCTCCCAGAGAGAAGAGGGACAAAAAGTTTGTTGGCTGGGTGGGTTGTGTCCTTGATTATCCTGGCAGCACTGCTCCAACAGCGTGTGGTGTAAAGTGAGTCCAAGGACAGAAGACTGGTTTGTGTGATGTGCTGGGCTGTGTTCACGATCTTCTTCCGGTCTTGGACAGGACAACTTCCATACCAGGTTGTGATGCACCCTAGAAGAATGCTTTCTACAGTGCATCTATAAAAATTAGTGAGGGTTTTAGGCCAAATTTCTTTAGCTTTCTCAGGAAGTAAAGGTGCTGGTGGGCCTTCTTGGCAGTGGACTCTGCTTGGTTGGACCAAGTCAGGTCATTTGTGATATTGGCCCTGAGGAACTTAAAGAGTAGATACAAATACAACAAAAATCATTCAAGATCATTTGAGATCATTTAAGATCTCCCCCACCTCTTTTGGCTCCATGCATAGATTACCATTCTGATCTTTCTGACCAATTTTGTCCCTTACAATCCTTTTTCTCTTAACATATCTGTAGAATCCCTTAAGATTCTTCTTCACCTTGTTTGCTTGGGCAACCTCATGCCTTCTTTTAGCTCTCCTGATTTCTTTCTTAGGTGTTCTCTTGCATTTCTTGTACTCTGTAAGCAGCTCATTTATTCCTACCTGTCTATACCTGCTATGCGCCTCCTTTTTATGTAACCAAGGTCTCAATATCTCTTGAAAACGAAGGTTCCCTACATCTGTTATCTTTACCTTTTACTCTGGCAGGCACACACAAGTTTTGTTCTCTCAAAATTTCACTTTTGAAGGTCTCCCACTTACCAAGTACACCTTTGCCAATCCACACCTGCCAGATAATTTCTGTCCGTCCCAATCCACACCTGCCAGATAATTTCTGATACCATCAAAATTGCCCTTTCTCCAATTTAGAATCTCAACCCACAGACCAGATCTATCTTTTTGCATATTTACTTGGAAACAAATGGCGTTTATGAACACTAGATGCAAAGTGTTCCCTTACACAAACTTCTTTCACCTGTCCTGTCCCATTCCCTAATAGCATATCTTGTATCACACACTCTCTCGTTGGGACTTCTATGTTTTGATGAAGGGAACTTTCCTAAACACATTTGACAAACTCTATCCCACCTCGTCCTTTTACAGTGTGGGAGTCCTAATCAATATGTGGAAAGTTAAAATCACCTACTATAACAACCCTATGCTTTTTGCACCAGTCTACGACCTCTCTATGAGTTTGTCTCTCTAAACCCCTCGGACCGTTGTGAAGTCTGTAATATAGCTCCAATAACATGGTCATAACTTTCTTACTACTCAGTTCCACCCATAATGCCTCACTAGACAAATTCTCCAGCCTGTCCTGATTGTGCATTCCCGTGACATTTTCCCTGACTAGTAACGCCTCCCCTCCTCCTCTAATCCCTCCCACTCTGTTGCATCTAAAACAACGGAGCCCCAAAGCCCCAGTCCTGCCCCTCCTGCAGCCAAGTCTCACTAATGGCTACAATATCATAATTCCAAGTGTTGATCCATGCTCTGCATTCACCTTCCTTTCCTACAATACTTCTTGCATTGAAATATACCCAGCTCAGAACATTAGTCCCACCATGCTCAACCTTTTGATTGCTGTCTTTATCCGTGGTCTTAAATACATCTGTCTTCACAAACTCTCCATTATCTATTCTGGCGCTCTGGTTCCCATCCCCTTGCAACTCTGGTTTAAACCATCCCATTCAGCAGTAGCAAACCTTCCTGCTAGGATATTAGTCCCCTTCCAGTTTAGGTGAAAACCATGTCTTCTGTACGGGCAAGAGAAAATCTGCAGATGCTGGAAATCCGAGCAATACACATAGCAGACCAGGCAGCATCCATGGAAGAAAGTACAGTCGACGTTTCGGGCCAAAACCCAAGGACCTCATCACTCTTCTTACCTATGTCATTGGTCCTAGGTCCTACATGGACCACAACCTCTGGCTGTTCACCCTCCCATTTAAGAATATTGAGGATGTAGTCACTGGGAGATCCTGCCTTTTTCAGCAGGCAAAACAAAGGTGCTCAACATAGCCGTCCTCAAATCTGCTTCAATCTCTTTACATAGTAGGTGACTCCCACAGACTCGCAAGTGAACTGTCACCTCAGCTGGAAGGTCTTTTTGAGGCACTGAATGGTGGTGAGGGAGGAGGTGTGATGGGGGCACCTCCAGAAGATCAGATGGCGGGGGTCCTCGATGGTGGATGCTGCTTTCCTGTGGCGTCGCTCCTTGTAAATGTGCTCAATGGTGGGGACGGCTTTGCCTGTGATGGACTGGGCTGTGTCCACCACTTTCTCCAGACTTTTTGGTTCCTGGGCATTAGAGCTTCCATACCAGGCCATTACTACCTCACTATTAGCAAATTTTATAACTGTGAACTGACTACTGCTTTTCATGCTTTGCCAACAATCAATCATGACAAAAAGAAAATCATTGGCTTTAAAACACTTGGAAGTGCCCTGGGTGATTCAAGTGCTCGTATGCACACCTCTCAAATGCTTCCCCCACTTTCTCAGGCGGTGTACTCCAGGCACTCCCATTCTCTGGGCAAAAAAGATCCTTCTTTGATCCCCTCTAAATCCATGAGAGAATAAGACAATAAGCTGTCACACTTACAGGGAAAAGTGCCAGGAGAGATATCAGTGGGGAGGGACAAGTTATTCTCTCCATAGACACTACCTGACTTGCTGAGTTCCTCCAGCATTTTCTGTGTTGTTCAAGATTTCCAGCATCTGCAGAATCTCTTGTGTTAGAGATTCAGAAAGGATCTGAGAAAGATTTTCTTTTAAACTCTGAAGTTGATTGGAATTTGGAGGAACCCCACTGAATTCCTTAACTCAGGTTTAAACCTGGGTCTCTGGCACTGTGAGCAGCAGATCTCTCTCTCTCTCTCTCTCTCTCTCTCTCTCTCTCTCTCTCTCTCTCTCTCTCTCTCTCTCTCTCTCTCTCTCTCTCTCTCTCTCTCTCGATCTCTCCTTCTCCCTTCCTCCCTCCCCCTCTCCCTCTCTATCTCTCTCTCCTTCTCTCTATATCTCTCTACCCCTTTCCCTCCCACCTTCTTCCTCTCTCCCACTTGCTTCTTTCCCACCCCTCTCTCTTTCTCTCAATCTCTCTCTCTCCCTTGCTCCTTCCGTCACTTCCTCTTTTCATCTCTCCCTCCTTCCCCGTCTCCCCAACCTCTGTCTGAAGAAGGGGAAGATATTGGTTGCATGACCAACTCTAATACCTCAAACAATGTTTAGAACGAAGGATCTCCAAATCAAAGTCAATTTGTTATCTAAGTACACGTATGCCACTATATGTTACCTTGATGTTTATTTTCTTGCAACTACTTACAGGAAATACAATGGAATTTATTAAAATCTTGACAGACTGATAAGCAACCAATGTGCAAAAGATGACAAATTGTGCAAATAATAGTAATAATATTAATCCTGAGAACACAAGTGGTAGAGTTCTCAAAAGTGAGACTGTAGGTTGTGGAATCAGTTCAGAGTTGTGGTGAGTGAAGTTATCTATGCTGTTTCAGGAGGCTGATGGTTGAAGGGTAAATACTGTTCCCGAATCTGGTTGTGTGGGACCTACGGCTCCTGTACCCCTGCCCGATGGTAGTAGCGAGAAGAGAGCATGGCCTGGATGGCGGGGGTCCTCGATGGTGGATGCTGCTTTCCTGTGGCGTCGCTCCTTGTAAATGTGCTCAATGGTGGGGACGGCTTTGCCTGTGACGGACTGGGCTGTGTCCACCACTTTCTCTCGACTTTTTGGTTCCTGGGCATTGGAGTTTCCATACCAGGCCATTATTACCTCACTATTAGCAAATTTTATAGATGTGAACTGACTACTGCTTTTCCTGCTTTGCCAACAATCAATCACGACAAAAAGAAAATCATTGGCTTTAAAACACTTGGGAGTGCCCTGGGCGATTCAGGTGCTCGTATACACACATCTCAAATGCTTCCCCCACTTTCTCAGGCAGTGCACTCCAGGCACTCCCATTCTCTGGGCGAAAAAGATCCTTCTTTGATCCCCTCTAAATCCACGAGAGAATAAGGCATAGAGTCAAAGAATGCTACAGAACAGAAACAGGCCCTTCAGCCCATCTAGTCCATGATGAGCTATTAATCTGCCTGGTCCTGTCAACCATTATCCAGACCAAATCCCTCCATGCCCTTCTCATCCATGTATCTATCCAAATTTCCCTTAGCCCCTATTCTCAATGGCCTCTGTTGACATCAGTGGAACTGTAGTTGAGAGGATGGGTAGTTTCAAGTTCCTCAGTATACACATCTCTAAGGATCTCACCTGGACTATACATATCAACTGTGTGGTGAAAAAAGCACAACAGCACCCCTTTCACCTCAGATGGCTGAAGAAGTTTGGCATGAGTCCCAAAATCCTCAGGACTTCCTACAGGGGCACCATCAAGAGCATCCTGACTGGTTGTGTCATCGCCTGGTATGGGAACTGTACTACCCTCAATCACAGGGCACTGCAGAGTGTGGTGCAGACAGCCCAGCACATCTGTGGATATGAATTTTCCTCTATTCAGGACACTTATAGCAGCAGGTGTGTTAAAAGGACCTAGAGGATCAACAGGGACTCCAGCCACCCTAACCACAAACTGTTTCAGCTGCTTCCGTCTGGCAAATGGTATTGCAGCATTAAGGCCTGGACCAACAGACTCTGCGACAGCATCTTTCACCAGGCTATCAGATTTATCAATACACATTGATTTGATTGCATATCTAACTATACGTTAATCTGATTGTGTATCTGAGTGTACACACATGTATACAAAACATTTATGTATACAATTATAGCATTTGAACAATATCCTCCCACATTTCCCCTTTATTGCTTGTACATTGCAATGGAGACGCACCATAAATATTTTTACTCCCCTGGCTATAAAAAGTAAATAAATAAATAAAATGTTGAAATTGGACCTGCAATCTTGGTGTCATCTGCAAATTTGCTGATCCAGTTTATGACGTATCATCAGGAGCATTGATACAGATGACAAACAACAACAGACCCAGCACCAATCCCTGTGACATACCACTAGTCACAGGCCTTCAGTCAGAGAGGCAACCATCCGCTACCACTCTCTGGTTTCTACCGTGAAGCAAATATCCAATGGCTTTATGCATAGATAACCATTCTGATCTTCTGGAGGACCTATTTTGTCCCTTGCTGTCCTTTTCCTCTAAATATGCCTATAGAAGCCCTTGGAATTCTCCTTCACCTTGTCTGTTAGAGCAACTTCATGCCTTCCTTTAGCCCTCCTGATTTCCTTCTTAAGTGTTCCCTTGCATGTCCAATATTCCCCAAGTACCTCAAGTGGTCCTTCCTGCCTATACCTGCTGTGCACCTCCTTCTTTTTCTCAATATCTCTTGAGAAAAAAAAACATAGGAACAGAATTAAGCAATTTGCCTATCGAGCCTGCTCCACCATTGTTGATTTATTATCCTCTCAACCCCATTCTCCCAGTAATTTTTGACACCCTTACTAATCAAGAACCTATCACCTCCACTTTAAACATACCCAATGACTTGGCCTCCACAGCTGTCTGTGGTAATGAATTCCACAGATCCTCCACCCTCTGGCTAAAGAAGTTCCTCCTCGTCTCTGTTCTCAAGGGACTTCCTTGTATTGCAAGGCTATACCCTTTGGTTCAAGACTTACCCACTGTTTGAAACATTCTCTGTATATCCGATCTATCTAGGGTTTTCAATATTCAATAGGTTTCAGTAAGATCCCCCCCACCCCCATTCTTCTAAACTCCAGCAAGTACAGGCCCATAGCCATTAAACATTCCTGAAAGGGTATGTTAACACATTCATTCCCGGGATTATTCTTGCGAACCTCCTCTGGATCCTCGCCCTTCCTCTGCTTACAACGGAGATTGTTGTAGTTTAGATTATTAGGTAGGATTTAGAACATATAATTGTCATTTTTTTAATCAAATGGTTTAATGCTGCACACTTGTAAAGAAAATGGCCATGGAAACAAATTATGATGATGGTTGAAATCTGGCTTATCTAGAAGAAGAGGTTGCATAGACTAGGATTTTATTCTCTGAACTGTAGAAGATTGAGGGATTACCCGATTGAGATAAATAAGCTCTCGAAGGGCATGGACCACATGAAAGCATATCATTTTCCCCCCAAGGAAAGGGGAGGCAGTGAAGTGCTAAAAACAAGAGGGCATTGTTTAATATCAGAAGCAATAGATTTAAAAGGGACATCAGGGGCAACTTCTTCATGCAAAGGGTAGTGCGTATTTGGAATAAGTTGCCAGAAATGGCTTTAGAGGCAGGAACATCAGCAACAACTAAAAGTCATCTAGATATTTACTTGGATAGGAGGAGTTCGGAGGACTATGGGCCAAGTTGGGGTGGAGATACAGGTATATCTCTACCAAAGGAGGTGTAAGGCTCTCCTTCCCTCCTCTAGCCTGCAGGTCACCCTTGGACAAGGTGCAGCACCTGTTTAGCCCCTCCCCCTCGACCAGGGTCACGTGTAGCCACAGGAGCAGGTGGTGGATGGTCGTATGAGTAGCTGGTGCACATCACAAGTCTTGGTTAAGCAACCATTGAAGCCAGGCAGGCAGTCTCTTTAGACTATTGATAATGGCTGGGGTCACCCATCTTGTAAAGGCACTGCCCAGAAGAAGGTAATTGCAAACCACTTCTGTGGAAAAATTTGCCAAGAACAGCCATGGTCATAGACCGTGATTGGCCACATCATATGACAAGGCACATGCATGTAATGATGATGATGATGATGAAATACCCAGGCAGATTTGCCTAGCTCAGTGTCAAAACAGTCAGCATGGTTGAGTTGGGGCAAAGGGCTTGTTTCCATGCTGTATGACTCTATGACTAGAAAGTGTATCATTATAAGGTAGTGACAGAGAGGTGGCTGAACAGGTTTTCCTGACCACCTGATGCTCAAGGTTGAAGGGATTTATGGAGAAACAGACTGAAGAGCAAGGTGTCTTAGAAAGAAAGATTAGTTTTATTTGTCACAGGTACATTGAAATGTACAGTGAAATGTGTTGTTTGCATCAATTACCAACAGTCTGCGGATGTGCTGGGGAGCCCACGTGTCTCGCTGCGTATCCAGCACCAACATAGCACATCCAAAATTTACTAACCATAACCCCTCAGTCTTTGGAACATGGGAGGAAACTGGAGCACGAGGAGGAGACCCACTCAGTCACAGGGAGAACGTACAGCGGCCGGATTGGACCTGATCTCTGGTGCTTGTAAGCATCACGCTAACCAGACTGATGAGGATTGAAGGCTCTCAGCCTGAAACCACGACTGTTTATTCCCCTCCATAGATGCTGCCTGACCTGCTGAGTTCCTCCCGCATTTTGTGTGTGTTACAATGTACTTGGCCAGGGGAAGATTTGCATGCTTTATGGCATGTGCGCGTCATTGCCGAAACCAGCATTAATTGCCCTTGAGAAGGTGGGGATGAACCTCCTTCCTGAACTGCAGCAGTCCACCTGGTGAAAGTTTGCCCACAGAACTCCTGTAGATCTCACTATAGACCCAGGGTTAAGATGTACTCTCATCTTCAATGACACCTTAATTCAGAACATAGCCATTTGGCTGCCAAGAAGGTTTCAATTTTACTGTTGCCATGGAGACAGTTAATAGGCTACCTTCATAACCTTGTTAAGCTCATACAGTATATTCCAAATAACAGCTGGTCCTCTGGGCTCTCAGGCTGTACAAACAAATACATCAAAGATGAACTTGATTACACTTTAGTTGTAAGCAGGCCAGTCATTAGAATGAGACTCTCACATACTGGGCCTTTTAAACAGGTTTACATTCAGTGTAAATTCCTACCCCAAACTTTATTGAATATTGAAAGGATGTGGAGAAGGTGTTTCCTATGGTGGGAGAGTCTAGGACCAGAGGACACAGCCTCAGAATAGAGGGATGTCCCTTTAGAAAGAGATGAAACGAAATGGTGAATCTGTCATTGTCACAGACGGCTGTGGAGGCCAAGTCATTAAGTTTATTTAAAACGGGGTTTGGTAGATTCTTAATTAGTAACAGTATCAAAGGTTACAGGGAGAATGCAGGAGAATGGGGTTGAGAGGGACAATAATCAGCCATGATGGAATGGCGGAGCAGGTTTGATGGGCTGAATGGCATAATTCTGTTCCTATGTCTTATGGTCTTATGATCTATATTCCCATTATTAACCTTTGATTTTTGAAGCATAGTCACTGTTAGTAATTCCCTGGCATTAACATCCTTCATGTCAATCTGCAGAACTGTGTTTTTTTAGGGTTAATCATTTTTAAAGCAGCTTGACATTGAAATACTGATGGTGTAATTATTTCTTTAGTGTAGAATCAATATTAAACACCCAGATTAAAGCCTTTGTCTTGGTGTCTGCTTGTGATAACGCAACAATAAAATGAGAAATATTGGCTGGATGTGACCTCCAGGATTTACAAAGTGTACTGTCATTTAAAGTCACAAATTGAATTCAGTGGGTGTGGATATTCTGCAGTGTTTAACATTACCACAAGGTGCTTTGCATTGCTATCCAGCTCCTGGTGCAAGCAATTTGATTATTTTTCAAATTCAGTGAAAACAAGCCTATGTGCACATGGCAATGCTCCAAAGCACAGCTCTGTGCAGCAACTTTGCACTACAAAGGACTCTAATGATGTTCTTTCTCAGATCAGTTTTGTACAGTTTGTTTTCTTGTGAACATTCCTTCTCTGATACCCTTTGATCCGGTTGCAGGTAATCTTTCCATTGCATCTACTTGTGTACACGACAATAAACTTGACTTTCAACTTTTTGAGTTTTACAAAAGGTTCTTTACCAAAGAACCTTATATACAAGACTATAATCACCCACTGATTTAAAAAAATCTACCTCACATCTTCGCTGAATCACAAACACAAGTGATTCTGCAGATGCTGGCAATCGAGAGCAACACACACAAAATGCCGGAGGAACTCAGTAGGTCAGGCAGCATCTATGGAGGGGAATAAACAGTTGATGTTTTGGGCTGAGACCCTTCATCAGGACTGGAAAGGAAGAGGGAAGAGGCCAGAATATGAAGGTGGGGGAGGGCTTGGTGTACAGGCTGTCAGGTAATAGGTTAGACCAGGTGAGGGGGAGGGGTGGCTGACGTGAGAAGCTGGGAGGTGATAGCTAAAGGGCTGAAGAAGGAATCTGATAGGTCAGGATCATGGCAGAAAGGAAAAGAGGTGAGGCACCAAAGGGTGAGGAGAAGACCATAAGTCCATAAAACATAGGAGCACAATTAGGCCATTCCATCATGGCTGATCGCAGATCCCCCCCAACCCCATATACCTGCCTTCTCACCATATCCTTTGATGCCCTGCCTGATCAGGAAACAATCAACTTCTGCCATAAATATACTCATGGAATTGGCCTCCACCACAGTCTGTGGTAGAGTATTCCACAGATTCACTACTGTCTGGCAAAAAAAAACCTCCTTACCTCTGTTCTAAAGGTCATCCCTCAATTTTAAAGCTGTGCCCTCTAGTTAGAAACATAGAAAATCTACAGCACAATACAGGCCCTTCAGCCCACAATGCTGTGCCGAACATGTCCTTACCTTAGAAATTACCTAGGGTTACACATAGACCTCTATTTTTCTAAGCTCCATGTACCTGTCCAGGAGTCTCTTAAGAGACCCTATCATGTCCGCCTCCACCACTGTCACTGGCAGCCCATTCCACGTACTTATCACTCTCTGCATAAAAAACATACCCCTGACATCTCCTCTGTACCTACTTCCAAGCACCTTAAAACAGCCCTCTTGTGTTAGCCATTTCAGCCCTGGGAAAAAGCCTCTGACTATCCACATGATCAATTCCTCTCGTCATCTTATACACCTCTATCAGGTCACCCCTCATCCTCCACCACTCCAAGGAGAAAAGGCCAAGTTCACTCAACCCTTTCTCTTAAGGCATGCTCCCCAATCCAGGCAACATCTTTGTAAGTCTCCTCCATACCCTTTCTATGTTTCCACGTCCTTCCTGTAGTGAGGTGACCAGAGCTGAGCACAGTACTCCAAGTGGGGTCTGACCAGGGTCCTATTTAACTGTGTAACATTACCCCTTGGCTCTTAAACTCAATCCCACGGTTGATGAAGGCCAATGCACTGTATGCCTTCATAACCACAGAGTCAACCTGCGCAGCAGCTTCGAGTGTCCTATAGGCTTGGACCCCTAGATCCCTCTGATCCTCCACACTGCCAAGAGTCTTACCATTGATACTATATCCTGCCATCATATTTGACCTAGCAAAATGAACCACCTCACACTTAACTGGGTTGAACTCCATCTGCCACTTCTCAGCCCAGTTTTGCATCCTATCGATGTCCTTCTGTAACCTCTGACAGTCCTCCACACTATCCAGAACACCCCCAACCTTTGTGTCATCAGCAAATTTATTAACCCATCCCTCCACTTCCTCATCTAGGTAATTTATCAATATCATGAAGATCTGTCCCAGAACAGATCCCTGAGGCACACCACTGGTCACCAACCTCCATGCAGAATATGACCCATCTACAACCACTCTTTGCCTTCTGTGGGCAATTCTGAATCCACAAAGCAAAGTCCCCTTGGATCCTATGCCTCCTTTCTTTCTCAATAAGCCTTGCATGGGGTACCTTATCAAATGCCTTGTTGAAATCCACAAACACTACATTTACTGCTCTACCTTTATCAGTGTGTTTAGTCACATCCTCATAAAATTCAATCAGGCTCATAAGACATGACCTGCCTTTGACAAAGCCATGCTGACTATTCCTAATCGTATTATGCCTCTCCAAATGTTTATAGATCTTGCCTCTCAGTACCTTTTCTATCAACTTACCAACCACTGAAGGAAGACTCACTGGTCTATAATTTCCTGGGCTATCTCTTCTCCCTTTCTTTAATAAGGGAACAACATCTGCAACCCTCCAATCCTCCAGAACCTCTCCATCTCCAATGATGATGCAAAGATCATTGTCAGAGGCTCAACAATCTCTTCCCTCGCCTCCCACAGTAGGCTGGGGTACATCTCATCCAGTCCCAGAGACTTATCCCACTTGATGCTTTCCAAAAGCTCCAGCACATCCTCTTTCTTAATGTCTATATGCTCAAGCTTTTCAATCCATTGTAAGGCATCCCTACAATCGGCAAGATCCTTTTCCATAGTGAATACTGAAGCAAAGTATTCATTAAGTACCTTAGTTATTTCCTCCAGTTCCATAAACACTTTTCCACTGTCACACTTGATTGGTTCTATTCTCTCACGTCTTATCTTCTTGCTCTTCACATACTTGTAGAATGCCTTGGGATTTTCTTTAATCCTGCTCACCAGTACCTTCTCATGTCCCCTTCTGGCTCTCCTAATTTCATTCTTAAGCTCCTTCCTGCTAGCCTTATAATCTTCTAGATCTCTATCATTACCTAGTTTTTTGAACCTTTCGTAAGCTTTTCTTTTCCCCTCGACTAGATTTTCAACAGCTTTTGTACTCCACGGTTCCTGTATCCTACTATCCTTTCCTTGTCTCATTGGAACATACTTATGCAGAACACCACACAGATATTCCCTGAATGTTTGCCACATTTCTGCCATACATTTCCCTGAGAACATCTGTTCCCAATTTATTCTTCCAAGTTCCTGCCTGATAGCTTCATATTTCCCCTTACTCCAATTTCCTAACTTGTCTGTTCCTATCCCTCTCCAATGCTATGGTAAAGGAGATAGAATTGTGATCACTATCTCCAAAATGCTCTCCCACTGAGAGACCTGACACCTGACCAGGTTAATTTCCCAATACCAGATCAAGTACAGTTCTGAATACCTACACCATAGGAAACATCCTCTCCACATCCACCTTATCTAGTCCTTTCAATATTTGGTAGATTTCAATGAGATCCCCACACGTTTTTCTAAATTCCGGTGAGTTCAGGCCCCAACCTGCCAAACACTCTTTATATGTTAACCCCTTTATTCTTGGAATCATCCTCGTGAACCTCCTCAGGACTCTCTCCAATGACAACACATCCTTTCTGAGATAGGGGGCCCAAAACTGTTGACAATACTCCAAGTGCAGCCTGACCAGTGTCTTATAAAGGCTCAGCAATATTTCCTTTCTTTTATATTCTATTCCCCTTGAAATAAATGCCAACATTGCATTTGCCTTCTTTACCACAGACTCAACCTGTAAATTAACCTTCTAGAAGCCTTGCACGAGGATTCCTAAGTCCTCAGTCTGATGTTTGACCCTTCTCCCCATTTAGATAATAGTCTGCACTATTGCTCCTTTTACAAAAATGCAATATCATACATTTCCCCACACTGTATTCTATCCGCCATGCTTTTGCCCATTCTTCCAATTTGTCTAAGTCCTACTGCAATCATATTGCTTCCTCAGCACTACCTACCCCTCCACCTATCATTGTATCATATGCAAACTTTGCCACAAATCTATCAATCCCATTATCCAAATCATTGACAAACAATGTGATAAGTAGCAGTCCCAATACTGACCCCTGAGGAACACCACTAGGCACTGGCAGCCAACCAGAAAAGACCCCTTTTATTCCTGCCCGCTGCCTCCTGCCTGTCAGCCATTCTGCTATCCATGCCAGTATCTTTCCTGTAATGCTATAGAATTTTATCTTGTTAAGCAGCCTCATGTGTGGCACCTTATCAAACACCTTATGAAAATCCAAGTAAATGACATTCACTGCCTCTCCATTGTCCATCTGCTTGTTACTTCCTTGAAGAACTCTAACAGATCTGTTAGGCAAGCTTTCCCTTGACAGAAACCATGCTGACTTTGACTTATTTTATCATTAGTCTCCAAGTCCCTCAAAATATCATCCTTAGTAATAGACTCCAACACTTTCCTGACCACTGGGGTTAGACTAACTGGCCTATAATTTTCTTTCTTTTGCCTTCTTCCCTTCTTAAAGAGTGACATGATATTTGCAATTCTCCATTCCTCCAGGACCATGCCAGAATCAAGTGATTCTTGAAAGATCATGACCAATGCATCTGTTATCTCTTCAGCAACCTCTCTCTCTGTTATCTCTTCAGCAACCTCTCTAAGGACTCTGGGATGTAGTCCATCAGGCCCAGGTGATTTATCCACCTTAAGATCTTTGAGTTTGCCTAGCATTTTTTCCTTTGTAATAGCAATGGTACTCATTCCTGCTCCCTGACACTCACAGACCTCTGGCACACTGCTAGTGTCTTCCACAGTGAAGACAGATGCAAAGTACCCATTAAGTTCATCTGCCGTCTTTTTGTCCCCCATTACTACCTCACCAGCATCATTTACTAATATCAACTTTCACCTCCCTTTTACTCTTTATATAATCGAAAAAACTTTTAGTATCCTGCTTTATATAATTGGCTAGTTTGCCCTCATTATTTCATCTTTTCCCTTCTTACAGCTTTTTTTAGTTGCCTTTTGTTCAATTTTGAAAGCTTCACAATCATCAAACTTCCCATTCACTTTTGCTACCTTATTTTCCCTTTCCTTGGCTTTTATGCAGTCCTTAAATTCCCTTGTCAGCCACCATTGCCTCCCCCTGCCATTTGAGAACTTCTTCCTCTGTAGGACATATCTATCCTGCGCCTTGTAACTATTTCCAGAAACTTCAGCCATCTCTGTTCTGCCGTCATCCCAGCCAGTATCCGCCTCCAATCCACCTGGGCAAGCTCCCCTCATGCCTCTGTAATTCCCTTTATTCCATTGCAATACTGACACATGTGACTTATGCTTCTCCCTCTTAAACAGCAGAATAAATTCAACCATATTATGATCACTGTTTCCTAAGGGTTCCTTTACGTTAAACTCCCTAATAAAATCTGGGTTATTACACAACAGCCAATCTAAGATGCCCCTTCCCTGAGTAGGCTCAAGCACAAGCTGCTCTAAAAAGCCATCTCGTAGGCATTCAACAAATTCCCTCTCTTGTGATCCAACACCAACCAGATTTTCCCAAACTCCTTGCAATTGTGACATTACTCTTATTTCATGCCTTTTCCAGCTCCCTTTGCAATCTTAACCACGCATCTTGGCTACTATTTGGAGGCCTATAAATGTTTCCCGTAATGCTTTTTTTACACTTGTAATTTCTTAACTCCACCCACAAAGATTCAACATTCTTTGACTATATGTCGCCCCTTTCTAAAGATGTAATTCCATCTGTTAACAACAGAGCCACACCAGCGCCTATGCCTTCCTGACTGTCCTTTCAATACACAGTATACCCTTTGATTTTAAGGTCCCAACAATTGCCTTCTTTCAGCCACAACTCAGCGATGCCCATAATGTCATACCAACTAATCTCTAATTGCGCCACAAATTCATCCACCTTATCCCAAACGCTACACGCATTTAAATACAGCACCTTCACTCCTACATTCTTCGCCCTTTCAGGAGAATCAAGAGAAGATAAGGGGTAAGAGGGGAACCAGAATGAGGAATGGAAAAAGATAATTATTATTGAGGGCCATTATAAGGATTCCCCCTCAATAATAATTATCAGTTAGGCACAGAGAGAAATGCATTTACTGGTAATCACTTTTTTTGTCCCAACTAACAAGCACCTGAATTTACACAACTGAATATTTACAAGATTTCCCTGACTCTCCATGGACAGTCAAAGAAGAGAAAAGGTAATACCCAGGAAAAAGTCTGCGCTGCCTCATGATTCCAATGTGATCCCCACATGTCCAGCGCGGGATCCTCCATATCTATGGTGCTTAGTCTCCGGAGAGTTGTCGCTGCCTGTGCTCCCCAAATCTTCCATTCTTATTCTTTTCCTTATCAGATCAATCAATGATGTTTCAATTTCAAACAAGAGAAAATCTGCAGATGCTGGAAATCCAAGCGACACACACAAAATGCTGGAGGAACTCAGCAGGCCAGGCAGTATGTATGGAAAAGAGCACAGTCGATGTTTCAGGTCGAGGCCCTTCGGCAGGACTGTTTCAATTTTGTTGGCTTGAGGTTATCTGCCTGACCTGTGTCAGGGCTACAAACAACATTGCTTTATGGCTATTTCCTTCAGCCTTGTGCCTTTTGTTCTGTCCAATTCAGACTGGTTCACTCCACTCTAACCAGGTCACCCATTCACTGGGCCCAGCCCACCAGATTACAGGCTGTTCCTTCTGCAACCTCCTATTTTACATAATAAACAGTTTTTTTTTACCTGAGAATTGTCTCAGGGATAGCAGATCATTAGCAGAAACTCTTTGTGTCCACGTTCAACTGCTCTGAATCAATTCACCAACCAGTTCACAAAATGGCATCTGCGAGGACAGTCTCACAAAATGGCCACCTCCATTCCTGCCACCACATGACCAACACAAAGACTTTTGTTTTGTCGGTTTTCACTGCCCTTACCTCATTCCTGACCACTGATGTGCAGATTGTAGTTATTTCAGGCCAACAGGGGGAGGAATTACTGGAAATGTGAGAAATTGATGCTCATGCCGTCAGGTTGGAGGCTACCCGGATGGAATGTGAGGTGTTGCTACTCCAATCTGAGAGTGACCTCATTGTGGCAGTAGAGCAGTTTATGTCGAAAGGGAATGAGAAGTAGAATTAAAATTAGTGGCCACTGGGAAATTCAGTAGGCATCGACCACTCACTTGTAAACACATGACAGAGGGGGCAGCACTGGACTTCCTTTTGTGAAATGAGGCAGGGCGAGTGATTGTCAGTGAGGGGGGGGAGCTTTTTCTATTCCTTTTCTAAAAGAGGTTTATTCAGCGATTACAGCATCACATCATTACGACACTACAGCATTCTATGATTCACACTGTTTACAGTCAAGAGTTTCACGTTACAACGCTGTCATCTCTCTCCAGAATACACTCAGGCATCTGTGGTACCCATCAGTGCCAGAAAGCCCCAGGTGTACCCGTGGACAGTGGCAGTGCTTGCTCTCTCTCCACAGACACACGAGCATAGACCTAACCCCTAGAAGAGTGACAGGTACTTTGAGACCAGTTAGATTTTAAATTGTTATGGAACATCTCAAAACTTTTATGCCATTTTAAAAGTTTCTTCCCACAGGCAATTTATCTGATCGACCATTCTGGTTAGCTACCCCACCCCTTCTGTCTATTACTCCTGTCAGTGAACTGTAAACATTTTAACCACCTTTTTATAATGCTGTTTACATTGCAAATACAACCTGGTATTTATATGCATTATATTCTATAGCCATACTTTAACATCTAACTTTATTTTTTACTAATCCTTTATTCTTTATGACTGTTGAATGTTGTTTTTTGTTGCATGTCACACCCTGACCAAGGCTCTACAGCAAATTCCTAACACATGTAAATGCACAGGGTGAATGAAGTTGAAAAGGATAGGTCGGGTGCAAAAGTTAAAATCCTGAATTGGGATAAGGAAATTTTTTAAGGAATGAGACAGGACCTTGCACAGTTTGATTGGGAGAGGCTGCTTGCAGGTGAAGGGACCTCTGGCAAGTGGGAGGTCTTTCACAGTGAGACAGGGAAGAGTTCAGTGACAGCGTGTCCCTGTCAGAGCAAAAGGCAAGGCTGGCAGGATTGGGAACCCTGGTGGACAAGGGATATTGAGGCTCTGGGTTTGGAAAAAGAGAGGCGTGTTACAGGCATAGGCAAACTGGGATCAAGTAAATCGCTTGAGCAGAATAAGAGGAAAAACAGTAAGGCGAAGAGGACATTTGATACCTTTGATAGGTAAGGTAAAGGAGAATCCTAAGAGACTCAACAGTCAGGGTTTGTGGGGGGTGCGAAGAGTAAGGGTGTCACCATTACAGCTCAGGGCATCGAGTTTGGAGCTCGATTCTGGCACCGTCTGTAAGGAACTCGTATGTTCTCCCTGTGACTGCGTGGGCTTCCTCTGGGTATTCCGGTTTCCTCCCACAGTCCAAAGATGTACCAGTTAGTGGGTTAATTGGTCATTGTAAGTTGTCCTGTGATTAGGCCAAGGTGAAATAGGTAGATTGCTATGCAGCACAGCTTGTTGGGCGACAAGGCCTGTTCTGTTCTGTATCTCTAAATAAAAAATCTCTGGGTCTGGCCAAGTTTGACCTTCGGAAAGCCGGGAGAGAAACTGCAGTGGCACAGCAGGGACATTTGCAACCTCCTCAGGCAAGGGTAAGGGCGCAGAAGACTGGAAAGTGGATAATATTGTGCATTTATTTAAAACATCTGTAAGGACAAGGCAGAGAAACTACAGGCTGGTGAGCCTAACATGGAGAGGAGATTTTGAGGGACAGGATCTACCAGCATTTGGAAAGGCAAAGACTGATTAGGGATAGTCAGTCAACAGGAATTCTGCAGATGCTGGAAATTCAAGCAACACACATCAAAGTTGCTGGTGAATGCAGCAGGCCAGGCAGCATCTCTAGAAAAAGGTACAGTCGACGTTTCAGGCTGAGACCCTTCATCAGAGTTAGTAAGAGATTTGAAAGTGGGAGGGCAAGGGGAAATTAGTCCTTACTCTTAATAATTTCTCCTTTGCCTCCTCCCACTTCCTCCAAACTAAAGGTGTAGCTATGGGCACCCGTATGGGTCCTAGCTATGCCTGCCTTTTTGTTGGCTTTGTGGAACAATCTATGTTCCGTACCTATTCTGGTATCTGTCCCCCACTTTTCCTTCACTACATCGACGACTGCATTGGCGCTGCTTCCTGCACGCATGCTGAGCTCGTTGACTTTATTAACTTTGCCTCCAACCTTCACCCTGCCCTCAAGTTTACCTGGTCCATTTCCAATACCTCCCTCCCCTTTCTAGATCTTTCTGTCTCTATCTCTGGAGACAGCTTATCCACTGATGTCTACTATAAATCTACTGACTCTCACAGCTATCTGGACTATTCCTCTTCTCACCCTGTCTCTTGCAAAAATGCCATCCCCTTCTCGCAATTCCTCCGTCTCCGCCGCATCTGCTCTCAGGATGAGGCTTTTCATTCCAGGACGAGGGAGCTGTCCTCCTTTTTTAAAGAAAGGGGCTTCCCTTCCTCCACCATCAACTCTGCTCTCAAACGCATCTCCCCCATTTCACGCACATCTGCTCTCACTCCATCCTCCCGCCACCCCACTAGGAATAGGGTTCCCCTGGTCCTCACCAGCCCGGAGGGTCCAACATATCATTCTCCGTAACTTCCGCCACCTCCAACGGGATCCAACCACTAAACACATCTTTCCCTCCTCCTGTTCTACTTTCTGCAGGGATCGCTCCCTACGCGACTCCCTTGTCCATTCGTCCCCTCCATCCCTCCCCACTGATCTCCCTCTTGGCACTTACCCTTGTAAGCGGAACAAGTGCTACACATGCCCTTACACTTCCTCCCTTACCACCATTCAGGGCCCCAGACAGTCCTTCCAGGTGAGGCAACACTTCACCTGTGAGTCGGCTGGGGTGATATACTGCGTCCGGTGCTCCCGATGTGGCCTTCTATATATTGGCGAGACCCGACGCAGACTGGGAGACCGCTTCGCTGAACACCTACGCTCTGTCCACCAGAGAAAGCAGGATCTCCCAGTGGCCACACATTTTAATTCCACATCCCATTCCCATTCTGACATGTCTATCCACGGCCTCCTCTACTGTAAAGATGAAGCCACACTCAGGTTGGAGGAATGACACCTTATATTCTGTCTGGGTAGCCTCCAACCTGATGGCATGAACATTGACTTCTCTAACTTCCGCTAATGCCCCACCTCCCCCTCATACCCCATCCGTTATTTATTTTTATACACACATTCTTTCTCTCACTCTCGTTGTTCTCCCTCTGTCCCTCTGACTATACCCCTTGCCCATTTTCTGGGTTCCCCCCCCCCGTCTTTCTTCCCGGGCCTCCTGTCCCATGATTTTCTTATATCCCCTTTGCCAATCACCTGTCCAGCTCTTGGCTCCATCCCTCCCCCTCCTGTCTTCTCCTATCATTTTGGATCTCCCCCTCTCCCTCCCACTTTCAAATCTCTTACTAACTCTTCCTTCAGTTAGTCCTGACGAAGGGTCTCAGCCTGAAACGTCAACTGTACCTCTTCCTAGAGATGCTGCCTGGCGTGCTGCGTTCACCAGCAACTTTGATGTGTGTTGCAGGGATAGTCAGTGGGGCTTTTGCATGGGAATTTGAATGATACTGTAGGTGTTGTCTTCGTGGACTTTATCAAGGTCAAAAAAGTCTCACATGGTATGTTAGTCCAGAAGATTATCCTGTAGGGTAATGCAATGGGTGAAAACATGTATAATTCACAACCACTGACATTGAGTTGGGATTCCCTTTAAGAGGCTGGTCTGACGTGATGACATAATCATGTGAAATTTTTTACTGGGCTTTATGATCTGTGTTTGGAGGACAATAAAGGAGTTGTTATCATTTCCCTTAAACTTAAAATACCCCTGGGTTTTTATTTGCAAAAACCTAATGTACTACATGAGATCTAGAG
Source organism: Mobula birostris (assembly GCF_030028105.1). NCBI lineage: Eukaryota > Metazoa > Chordata > Chondrichthyes > Myliobatiformes > Myliobatidae > Mobula > Mobula birostris. The sequence goes on along the minus strand of NC_092372.1, from coordinate 215,890,421 downwards.
CAGGCTAGCTAATTGGTTACAAAATTGACTTGGAGGAAGAAGAACAGAGGGTTGTTTTCCAGCTTAGAGGACTGTGATCAGTGGTGTGCTTCAGGTATCAGAGCTGCATTCATTGTTGTTTGCCATCTATATTAACAATTTGGATCAGAATGTAGTTGGCATGGATAGCAAGTTTGCATATGACACCAGAATTGATGGTATAGTGGATAGTGATTCAGGGAAACCAATTTCATGACAGAAGCCAGTGATGTTAAATCTGATTCTGATTCTGAACTGGGGAAATAGGTGAAAATGGCCAAAGAATTCCCACTGCAGTCTGTAAGGAGGGTGCACGTTGTTCTTGTTACCATGTAGGCTTCATCCAGATGCTCCAGTTTCCTCCCACGTTCCAAGGACATACGGATTAAGGTTAGTGAATTGTGGGCACGCTATGTTGGCACAGGAAGCTTGGTGATATTTGCGGGCTGCCCCCAACACATCGTCAGACTGTGTTGGATGTTGGCACAAAATGACATAGTTCACTGTATGTTTCGATGTACCTGTGCAAATAAAGTTAATCTTGAAGATGGAATTTCACTCAGACATTGGCATTGCACATTGTTGGACTGCGTTGGTCGTCGACGCAAACAATGCATTTCACTGTATATTTTGATGTACGTGTGACAAATAAAGCTACTTTAAGGTGGAATATAACTCAGGCAAATGTGAGGTGTAGAGAAACCCACAAAAAATGCTGGAGGAACTCAGCAGGTCAGGCAGTATCTGTGGGAATGAATAAACAATCAACATTTTGAGCCGAGACCCTTCATCAGTACTGGAAAGGAAGGGAGGAGAAGCCGGACTAAGGAGATGGGGGCAGAGGAAGGAGGAGAAGCTAGAAGATGATAGGTGAAGCCAGGTGGGTGGCTGGGGCGGGGGGAGAGATGAAGAACAAAGCCGGGAACTGATAGGTGGAAAAGGTAGAGGCCTGGAGAAGAAGGAGCCTCATAGGAGAGGAGAGTGGATCAAGGGAGGAAGGAAAGGAGGAGGGTCACTAGGGGGAGGTGATAGGCAGGTGAGGAGAAGACAAGACGTAAGAGGGGAGCCAGAGTGAGGAATTGAAGACAAAGGAAGGGGGAGGAGGAAATCTTACCCTGAAGCTGGAAAAGTCAACGTTCATGCCATCAGGTCATTAAGCTGGAAAAGGTACAGAAAAGATTCACAACGATGTTACCAGGACTGGGTGGCTTTAGTTATAAGGAAAGCCTGGACATCCGGTACTACTTTCCCCTGGAGTACTGGAGGCTGAAGGGTGACATTATAAAGTCAAGAGGGTCATAGATAAGGTGGTTGGTCACAATCTTTTCCCCAGGGTAGGGAATCAGAATCAGGTTTAATAGCACTGGCTTATTTAGTGAAATTTGTTCTTATTCAGCAGCAACACACTGCAATACATGATAATAAAACCTGTGACTTTTCTATATAGTTAAATAAAATAAGTTGTGCAAAAGGAGTAAAAAAGTAGTGGGGTAGTTTTCATGGGTTCAGTGTCCATTCAGAAATCGGATGGCAGAGGGGAAGAAGCTGTTCCTGAATCGTTGAGTGTGTGTCTTCAGGCTCCTGTACCTCCTTCCTGAAGCTAGCAACGAGCTGAGGTCATGACCTGCATGATGGGGTCCTTAATGACAGGTGCCACCTTTTTGAGACATTGCTCCTTGAAGATGTCTTCGACGCTCGGGAGGCTAGTGCCCACGTTGGAGCTGACTGAGCTCATTTCAATCCTATGCAGTACCGCCTCCTCCCCCACCCCCATACCAGACGGTGATGTAGCCACGGTACATCTGTAGGAATTTGTGAGTGTCTTTGGTGACATACCAAACCTCTTAAAGCTTCTAAATGAAATATAGCCGCTGTTGTGCCTCCCTTGTAACTGCATTGATAAGTTGGACCGAGGATAGCTCCTCAAAGATCTATCCTGGATCTGTCTATCCTGTGACAGCCCTAATGTTCTCAGAGGAATATCACAGGAAAGTCCAACAGATTCTGGATGATCACGCCTCACAACGTAGAGCAGTTCCTTCTACTTTGATTAACCCAGAGAGTCTCCACAAGAAAATGAGACAATTACACACAATGTTCCTACAGAATGGCTACAAGGTGAAGGAAATCAATCGGGCCCTTAAAATGGCCGACAGGAAAACCAGGAAACCTAACAACAAGAAGGAACCTGTCGCCACTGCCCTGTTTCCCTGTATTTCTATGGATTCTGGAAGGATCCCCAGGATCCTGAAGAAATACCAGATTAATATCATCCACAAGCCTGTAAGGAAGCTCAAATCACTGCTTACACGGGTCAAAGATGAACTGGGACTCAGGATGGCTGGTATTTAATTTTAACAAAGATGAAGGTTTCGCTCTAAGAACTGGACTTGGATTGTACACAAGGTGGGACAGCAGAAAGCTGATTGGATGAGGACCAACCAACCAGGTGGGACAGACGACAGAGGTATAAATACCACCGGACTAGACATGCCCAGGCAACATCCCTGATGAAGATGGCAGAGTTTGTCATCGAAACGTTGGTTCAAATTGATACCTGTACCTGGCTGGAAGCCCGAGAAAAGTTTATTCATCCACAAAGATGTTGACACCCAGGAACTTGAAACTGGTCACCCTTTCCATCTCTGATCCCTCAATTAGGACTAGTGTATTCCCTTATCTCACCCTTTCTGAAGTCCACAATCAATTCTTTGGTTTTACTGATGTGAAGTGCAAGGTTGTTGCTGTGACGCCACTCAACCAGCTGATCTGCCTTGCTCCTGTATGCCTCATCAGTACCATCTGAAATCCTGCCAGCAATAGCGTTGTCAGCAAATTTATAGACAGCATTTGATGTGCCTAGCCACATAAACATGGGAGTCTAAAACTAGAAGGCATAGGTTTAAGATGGGAGGGGAAGGACCTGAAAGGGTCCCAAGTGGCAACATTTTCCACATAGGAAGTAGTTGGCATATGGAACAAGCTGTCGAGATGGATGCAATTACAGCAGAAAAAAGATACTTAGACAGGGATATTTCCCCAAAAAAAAGGACAGTGGGACCAGCTCAGGTAGACAACCTGATCAGCATGGGAGGGATGGGCTGAAGGGGGCCTGTTTCAGTGTAGTACAACTCTGTGACATGTAACATGCATGGAGTTAACATTCCAGGATAGAGTCATAGAAAAGTACAGCACCGAAACCGGCCCTTTGGCCCATCTGGTCCATGCCAAATCATTTAAACTCCCTACTCCCATCAACCTGCACTGCAACCATCGCCCTCCATACCCCTACCATCCATACTTCTCTTAAATGTTGAAACCGAGCTCAAATGCACCACTTGTGCTGTCAGCTCATTCCACGCTCTCACAACCCTCTGAGTGACGAAGTTTACCTTCATGTTCCCCTCCTCACCTTTCAGCCCATTTTTTCAACTGGTCCGGTTCCAGCTGCAAGTCATGTTAGCCTTCCTAGCCGTCCACTACACCCCCATAGTGTAATGTGAAATATGCAGGAAGGGACACTCTCACATCCACAGAAATTATCTATAGCCTTGACTCAACTGTAGATTCATATGTTTAAATGGAGCATATTTAAATGCCCCATAATATCATCCCCATACTTCTGACAGCTTACACAGAGATCTCAGCCAGATGGGAAATTTAGATCAGGTGCAAGTTAAAGTCAATACTGCCTGGAGTCCCCAGTAGCTGAGAGGGACGACATGAGCATTGTCAAGTTACTCCAAGGTAGAAAAGAGAGTTTGTGTGTTTATGTCCATTTGACTGGAGATCTTTGGTGGTGGTGGACCTCAGCCATATATACCAAGTGAATGCTGTGTGATTCTTATCTGGTCATCGTAAAAAAAAACAGGTATATTTAATCATTCCTTTGGGGGAAAGGACACAAAAACATACAGACAAGGTGAACTGGATTGTACTGAAGAAACTGACAAGTTGCCCTTGAACTTAGAATATACTTGGTTGCATGTTACAAAGATGGCAGAGGCATTGAATGAAGTAAAAATAAATTACAATAGAACTGGGAGTTTGATAAATGTCAAATATTTGAAGGTATTACTTTAAAGGGAGGGGGAAATTTAGAGGAGATATGGGAGGCAAGATTTTTTTTGTGGGCACCACAAGGATGAGTTGGAATGAAGGGATAGTTTTAATGCTGCATCAGTCCATGATTCTGTGAGGCCATGGTCAGTCATGCCAGTATGTGAATGGGAGGTGACATTAAAATGGCCAGCCAATGGGAGTTCCTGGCTGCTGTGGTGGACGGAGTGAAAGGGCTCGACAAATCGGTCCCCAAATCTGTATCGGGTCTCACCGATGTAGCAGAGGTCGCACAGGAGCACAGGATGCAAATAAATGACACCGATGGATTCGCATGCGAAGCACTGCCTCACCTGGAGGGACTTTTAGGGCCCTGAATGGAGTGAGGGAGGTGGCAGGGGCAGATGTAGCAGTTAGCACAGTTGCATATACGGCTGGAGGGGGGGAGTCAATGGGGAGGAGCAAATGGACAAGTGGAGTCACAGAGAGAATGAGCTCAGAAAGCGGAGGGCAGGAGGGAGCGGAAGATGTGCCTGGTGGTGGGATGCTGTTGGAAATAACGGAAGTGGTGGGGAAATCTATGTTGAATGCAGAGGCTCTTGGGATGGCAGGTGAGGACAAGGGTTATCCTATCCCTATTACGTTGGGAGGGGAATGGGGTGAGGGCAGACATACAGGACATAGGAGCAGAGTTAGGCCATAATGTCTGCGCCACCATTCTATCATTTTCCCTCTCAAACCCATTCTCCTGCCTTCTCCCCTTACCCTTCAGTGCCCTTACTAATCAAGAACATTTCAACCTCCGCTTTAAATATACCCAATGACTTGGCCTCCACGGCCATTTGTGGCAATGAATTCCACAGATTCTCCACCCTCTGGTTAAAGAAATTCCTCCTTGTCTCTGTGCTAAAGGACATCCTTGTATTTTGAGGCTGTGCCCTCTGGCCCTAGACTCCCCCACTATAGCAAACATCCTCTCCATGTCCACTCTATCCTGGCCTTTCAGTAGAGGGGGAAACCATTATTTTTTTTTAAAAAGAGGACATTTCAGATGTTCTCGAATGAAAAGCTTCATATTGAGAACAGATGGGAACATGTATTTGATGTTCTCTATTTCTACTTAGAAATTGATTGAAAAAGCATAAACTCATTTTATACAAAATTCTTAGAGCTTGAGGAGATGAGGGATAAACATTGCAAGGTATAGCAGACTGAATCACCATGGGTTTCCTTGGAGCAGAGGATGAAACATGACTTGATAGAGGTGTATAAGATAAGAGTTGGAGATAGAGTGGACAGCCAGTGCCTTTTTCCCAGGGCAGAAATGGCTAATACAAGACAACATAATTTTAACATTATTGGAGGAAAGTATGGGGGGGGGGTGGTCAAAGGAAGTTTTTTTTAATACAGAGAGTGGTTGGTGCATGGAACGTTAGAATCAGATTCAGGTTTAATATCACCGTCATATATTGTGAAATTTGTTAACTTAGTGGCAGCATTTTGATGCAATACATGATAAATATAGAAAAAATTAAACCAATTATTGTAAGTATATATGTGTGTATTAAATAGTTAAATTAAAAATAGTGCAAAAGCAAAAAAAGTGAGGTAGTGTTCATGGGTTCAATGTCCATTTAGGAATCGGATGACAGAGGGGAAGAAGCTGTTCCTGAAGCGCTGAGTGTGTGTCTTTAGGCTTCTGTACCTCCTACCTGATGGTAACAATGAGAAGACGGCATGCCCTGGGTGATGGGGGGTCCTTAACGATGGACGCTGCCATTCTGAGGCATTGCTCCCCAAGGATGTTTTGGATACAATGGAGGCCAGTATCCATGATGGAGCTGACTAATTTTAAACTTGACCATCCAGCTAGAAGGCTGAACCTCCTTTTGGGTGAACAGAACTGCTGTGATCTCCAGCAAGACCTGTGGAGGAGGTCTCCGTGTCTATCTCTGTAACTGGTGTGTGAACGCCTTGGTAGTCATGGCCCACTGCTCACCGTAGACAGTTTTTAATGGTGAAGTGCAGGCCCTTCTACTTACCGAGGGAGTTCACTGCCGGTTTATATTCCCCCCTGTGCTGGTACTGGGGCTGCTTTGTGGTGCAATCTGCAGCCTCAAAGCTACTCATCCCAATGCTATCTTCTTTGTTGCTGGTGACTTTAATTATGCCAACTTAAAAAGAGTCCTGCCCAAGTTCTACCAGCTTGTCAACTTCGCAACCAGAGGCAAGGGTATATTAGACCTGCTTTATACCCACAGTCGTGGAGCCTACAAGGCTATCCCCCATCCTCGCCTCGGATACTCAGACCATGCATTGTTGTACATATGTACAGCCAAATGTCAGTAAACTTGAACTTCAACATATGAACATAAATTGAATTTCTTATGTTCTTCAAATTGCAGGTGTAAGTAAACAAGCCAGAAGAGAATTGTTCAACCTACCTATCAAAACTGTGCCGGTCAACTGCCCAGTCAATAAACCTCCAGCACTTGAAGAAGACCTTCCCGTCAACAATATCATGCTTGCCTTTCCAAATAAAGACTATATCCGGGATAGTGAAACACCATGGCACATTCATCTAGATATTCACCGTGTGCTACTGGCTCAGAAAATGGGGCAAAAGAGTCAGGTGGAGGAAGATGAGAGGTCAGATGTTCAAAACCCCCAATTACCTGTGGTGAACAGAGGCATTTCAGTTGGTGAGGGTGACACATCAGATGACGACCAAAAATCCAATGGTGATGCCACAACGGTTTCCACCTGCAAAGCCGATGAGTTAAAGAAGACATTCCATTCATTCAACATCTATAATCACCATATCCCACAGATCAACAAAAGGTTTTCATTTCCAAATGAGAGGTCAAACATATGGGCAAGCAAAAATGGTCACGTAACCAGAATATCACCGATTGCAAAAGGGGATTATTACCCATTCCCTCACATGAAAACTCCTAGGAAATCTGACACCGCCAAGGGCCTTGGTTTATACAACAAGTATTAAAATATTTCCAACTACAGTTCCCTCAGAAATGCAAAATACAAGTGAAAACAACATCTGCTCCTTTCCAAGAACTTAATTTTGTTGTTTCTCTTTCTTTAGAAACTTCATGGAATCAATTTATTTAAAAAATAAAATAGCTCTTTAAGGTAGGCTACTAAGTAAACAAAGTCAATCTCTGGCACAGTGGTGCCAGGACAGGCAACACATTGCGGGGTTACTTCCCTTGATCATAAACCTCATAAACCAGATCTGTGTGTTAGTGGAGTCCAAAGAATTTCAAAAAGTCCATGAGTGGGTCAGTAGTTTTATTTAAAAAGTGTCATTATAATTTATGTAAATTATGTAATAAAATAAACATTAACTATTGTGCTATGCAAAAAATAATTCTACAGTTTATTGTGCTTCCTTACGTTTGTACATTGTCTTGCTTTAATTGGGGCATAGTTTCCAGTGTTGGCACGTGGCCAAGTAGTTAAGACCAAGTGGTCTAGTGATCTGAAGGTCATTAGTTCAGGCCTTGGCTGAGGCAGCGTGTTGTGTCCTTGAGCAAGGCACTTAATCACACATTGCTCTGTGACGACACCGGTGCCAAGCTGTATGGGTCCTAATGCCCTTCCCTTGAACAACATTGGTGGCGTGGAGAGGGGAGACTTGCAGCATCGGCAGCTGCTGGTCTTCTATACAACCTTGCCCAGGCCTGCGCTCTGAAAACCTCCCAGGGTGCAAATCCATGGTTTCATGAGACTAACGGATGCCTATATAAAAAAAAAGTTTCTAGAATTAAGATTTTTATTATCCTTCCTATTAAGGTGAAACACTCAATAATGCAACCATCAAAACTGCTTCAAATGATAATTAAAATGTGGATTAAAACACATCGGACCAATAAAACTGAATCATTGGATATCATTATTTGAATGCTCAATGCACATTTATGCTACTCCTTCATTAACCCTTTCAAAACAGCTTCCTCAGTTTAACTTGTCGTTTTCCTCTCCGCACCTTGTGGCGCATCGGCGGGGCGGGGGGGGGCAACCTTGCCATTTCTTTAGCGTTTGTCTGTTTTTCACAGCTGAGTTGCCAGCTCAAGGCTCAATCCAGCACAGGTGGAAAGCGTGCAAGGAGATGGCTGGATTTGAACACGGGACCACTCGTCTCAAAGTCTGGTGCGGATGCCACTACACCACAGGCCGGATAACTTAACTTGTAAGGAGCTTTGTTTAAGGGTGAGGCCCTTGGTCGGTCAGGGTCAACCATGGGTGTTGCATCCCAGCCGTCTACGCGCTACGCAAGCCACGGTAGTACGATGTGGAGAGCAAAAAATTGCCCATGTATCAGGCTTCCCCTCTCCAGGCAGCTGATGAATTCAAATGAACTGACACAGTTTGGTATCTGTGGTGTCACAGGAGTTGCCGGTCAGCATTGAACTCAATGTAGGACTGCCAGCTCCAGATTCTTCCTTGGGGTTTACTCCTGAAGCCTTTCCCATCAGTGGGTATAGCCGCAAGGCAGCCGAGCTTTGAGATCAGAGTTTTCCTTCTACTAGATGAGCTGCCGTCCTCCGCTGACGAGCCTCATCTGCCCAGAGTGACTGGTTTTAAGGTGCCAGTAACCCATCTTTGCCTCGTCTCCTCTCAATAGAAATGGTTCCGCCAGGCTTAGTGGCTAAGCCACACATGAAGGCCAGGAGCTGGAGTTATTTGAGGCGCACGCCATTGGGAGCATTTAATAGGTAGTGAAAGCTTGTCCCCATTACCATCCCCGGCTACAACAACCTTAAAGAACCCATTCAAGGGTATTGTTCTACATAAGATGCAAAACTGAGACTGAATCAGACTGTTCAGATGGTAGCTGGTAGATTTTCCATCACAAAGACCGATCCCCATCCCATAAGCACACCATTCATAATGACTTTTTCCTTATTTAAAACACTTCAGTCACATTGAACATCTGGGAATAGAGTGATGAAAAAGGCATATGGTTGTTGGCCATTAGTCAGGGGAAAGAGGAGTTTCATTTAAGGGTGAGGCCCTCCATTGGTCAGGGTCAACCATGAATGTTGCTTCCCTGCTGTCCACGTGATACACAAGCCTGGGCAGTGCGATATGGAGAGCAAGCTCCATCTCTCCAAGCATCTGATGAACCCAAAGGATAAGCAGAGACCGGTACCATTTGGCACCAGCAGCATCACAGGAGTTGTCAGTCATCGCTGAACTCAAAGTAAAACTGCCTTAGGGACTCAAGAGACACAAGGTAATGTTGCAGCTCTATAAAACTCTGGTTAGACCATACTTGGAATACTGTATGCAACACACATAAAAGTTGCTGGTAAACGCAGCATCTCTAGGAAGAGGTACAGACTGCGTTTTGGGCCGAGACCCTTCGTCAGGACTAACTGAAAGAAGAGCTAGTAAGAGATTTGAAAGTGGGAGGGGGAGGGGGAGATCCAAAATGATAGGAGAAGACAGGAGGGGGAGGGATGGAGCCAAGAGCTGGACAGGTGATTGGCAAAAGGGATATGAGAGGATCATGAGACAGGAGGCCCAGGGAGAAAGAAAAGGGGGGGGGGGAACCAGAGGATGGGCAAGGGGTATAGTGAGAGGGACAGAGGGAGAAAAAGGAGAGAGAGAAAAAGAATATATATATACAAACGTTTATGAGGGGGAGGTGGGGCATTAGCGGAAGTTAGAGAAGTCGATGTTCATGCCATCAGGTTGGAGGCTACCCAGACGGAATATAAGGTGTTGTTCCTCCAACCTGAGTGTGGCTTCATCTTTACAGTAGAGGAGGCCGTGGATAGACATGTCAGAATGGGAATGGGATGTGGAATTAAAATGTGTGGCCACTGGGAGATCCTGCTTTCTCTGGCGGACAGAGCGTAGGTTGGAATATTGTGTTCAGTTCTAGTTGCCTCATTGTAGGAAGAATGTGGAAGCTTTCAAGATGGTGCAGAGGCATAGATTAAGTGAAGAACCAGATATTTTATCCCAGGATGGGAATGACTAATCCAAGGGGGCATCATTTTAAGTTAATTGGAGGAAAGTAAGGGGGGGGGAATGTCAGAGGTAAGATTTCCTTTACACAGAGAGTGGTAGCTCCATGGCTGGTGGTAGAGGCAGAAATATTAGGTACATGTAAGAAACTCTCATATATAAGCGCACGGTTGATAGAAAAATGGTGGGCTATGCAGCAGGGAAGATTGACTTTAGAGTAGATTAAAAGGTCGGCACAACATCGTGGGTTGATCAGCCTGTACTGTGTCATAAGCTTTTGTGTTCCATACTTACTTACTGCATTTAATTGCATTGAATTGACTTTATTTCTTACATCATTCACATACATGAGGAGTAAAAATCTTACATTATGTCTCCATCTAAATGTGCAATGTGCAATCATAGTAATTTATAATAATTTACAATAAATAGAAGAGTCAGTGTAATATAGAGTAAACTCAAATCATCGTGAGTTAATCAGTCTGATGGCCTGGTGGAAGAAGCTGTCCCGGAGCCCGTTGGTCCTGGCTTTTATGCTGCAGTACTGCTTCCTGGATGGTAGCAGCTGGAATGGATTGTGGATAGGATGGTTTGGGTCCCCAGTGATTCTTTGGACCCTTTTTACACACCTGTCTTTGTAAATGTCCTGAATAGTGGGAAGTTCACATCTACAGATGTGCTGAGCTGTCCACACCATTCTCTGCAGGGTCCTACAATTAAGGGAGGTACAGTTCCCATACCAGACAGTATTGCAGCCAGTCAGGATGCTCTTAATTGTGCCCCTGTAGAAAGTTCTTAGGATCTGGGGGCCCATACCAAATTTCCTCAACCATCTCAGGAAAAGAGGCACTCTCGTGCCTTTTTCACTACACAGCTGGTGTGCACAGACCATGTGAGGTCCTCGGTGATGTGGATGCCGAGGAACTTAAAGCTGTTTACCCTCTCAACCCCAGATCCATTGATGTCAATAGGGGTTAACCTGTCTCCATTTCTCCTGTAATCCACAACCAGCTCCTTTGTTTTTGCAACATTGAGGGAGAGGTTGTTTTAAGGCAGCAATGAAGGTCCTCCATCTCTCCTACGTCAATGAACCTGTCCTATGTTCTATGAACCTGTTTAAATACTGTACATGTTGTACATTAGCTTTCGATTTGAAGGGAAGGACTCGCTCTGTATATGCTGCCCTCTGGTGTGCTAGCTAGGTTATTCAACACGTTCACAACATCTTCCAGTAGCTTTGTGGTGAAGAATGCTGCAGGGTACTTAAGAAAATTAGAATGAGGTTATTTTATATGGATGAGGACTGTGAGGGAGATGAAGAATCTCACAGACCAATTCAAAGTTCAAGGTAAATTTATAATCAAACTACTTAAAACCTTGAGATTCTTTACAGGCATTTACAGGAAATAAAGAAGCACAATAGAATTTATGAAAAATTATAAATAACAAAGACTAACAAGCAATCAATGTGCAAAAAAAAGACCCAAATACCTTACTACAGTCTTCAACCCAAACTACTGGAAATCATGTAAATAATTTTAAAAGAATAAATAATAGTAGTGAGTTATAGAGTCCTTGATAGGTTGTGGAATCAGGTCAGGGTGGAGTGTGCAGCTGGGCTAAAGAAACTATTTCAGCTGAGAAAATGCAATGTAATTATATCCAACAGCCTTGCCCTGTTTAACCTTGCGCTACCTTCTTTCAATAATCTCCTCCAAGCCTACAACACGGCTCATACCTTCCAGTCTTCCTCCACCATCCTGAACCCACTCCCTGCTTCCTGAAAGTTTCATTGCAAACACCACATCTCTCCCATTTCAGAAGGGTCTTCAAAGTTCCAGCTACCCCCATCACACTTTCCCTGAAGCACCCCTCTTTGTAAAGCGTTCGTGAATGTTTGGCTATTTTACAGTACCTTGCAAAGAGGCAGAATATTGGGGGCAGGGCGCCATTTGTATGTCAGATAAGTCACAGGTGTAACAGTAGAAAGGATTTTATCTTCATTTTAAAGTTAGGTTAAAAACAGGAAAGTTAATAGACGCATACAACATCTTTAACATTAATGCCATTGTTTTTGTACAACATTGCTACTAATAGTCTGGTATTGCTTTTACCATAAGACATGGAGCAGAATTTGGCCTATCATGTCTGCTTCACCATTCCATCATGGCTAATTTATTGTCCCTCTCAATCCCATTCCCCAAGTTACTCCCCATAATGTTCTGCTTCATCTCTATTCCAAGGCTGTGTTGTCTAATCCTCAGGGGTGCAGTGCTGCCGGAGCTCACCGGAACACCATTCCAGCACCTCTGTAAAAAAAAGTCAAAATAAACAGGCGGGAAATTTAACAGCGGCCGCATATTAAATAGAGGGAATTTTACGGAAGCGAGGGTTGGGGAGATGGGGTGGTGGCTGGTGGGGAAAATACCACTAATAACATTAGGATATTTGATAGTTTTTGGTGAAATCCTGGAGCTGTGACTGTTTTGTGAAATTCCTCCTTGCTCGACCGGTTGTCCCAGCGTACCCTGCTGTAGCCTCCCGCCATTTCACAGAGCCTCAGTCTCTCTGCAGCACTCGTTGTTTGAGCATTGTTCGCCGAGAAAATAAAAATCTTAGATCTTTTGAAAAGTGGCACGTCGCTTGCCGAAGTGAGCTGTAATGTCGGTAAGAACGAATCGAGCATTCGCACAATAAAGCAGAAAGAAGCTGAAATTCGTGGAAGTGTTAGTGCTACCCCTACAATGGCAAAAATGGTCTCTCTGGTTCGTGATAAAGTGCTTGCAAAGACTGAGAAAGCACTAAGTGTGTGGCTAGAGGGCATGTCACAGAAGCATATCCCTGTTGATGGCAAAATTTTGTGTGAAAAAGCACTTAGCCTCTATCAGCACTACTGTGAGGGGGTTGAGGAGAGCGAGAGGAAGGAGCTTAAGGCTGTTAAGGGATGGCTGGCTGGCTATGTAAAGCGCTACAGCCCCAATAACTTAAAGATCACGGGAGAATCGACATGGCAGATGTACCAAGTATCCGATTACGGAGCCGATCGAGGTACACGCTTGAAGTCTCTCAGAAAAAAATTGTTGATCACAGACTATCAAAAGCTCACACTGCTGCTCTAAGTGTTGAAAATACAGCTAGTGAAGATGCTCTTGGAAAATTATGTGACACCGTGAATGCTTCGCACCTAAAGGCAACTTGTTCAATTTTTCATTCTGCACATTATTTAGCTCAGAATGACAGACCATACTCTGATCACTTTGGCTTATTGGAACTTCAAAAAAAACGGTATTGACATTGGAATTGGACTGCATTCCCGCACTAGTGCTACCGAGATAATTAATCACATAGCCGTCAATATGAAAAAGAAAAATTGCCAGCCTATCAAGCAGATAAGCAAATTTTCTGTTCTCATTGATGAATCAACAGGCCTGAGCATTAAGACCGCCTTAATAGTTTATCTGAAATGTGAAAGTGATAAGGAAGGTGATTCCCATTTTATGTTTTTAGATCTAATTGAATTGCCTGATCAGAAAGCTGCAACTATTGCTAAGCATCTATTGAACTGTCTCAATGACCATTGGCACAATGACAATAAAGTTAAACCTAATCTAATCTTGATGAAGGGTCTCTGCCCAAAACTTTCCTTTCTATAGACGCTGACTGACTTGCTGAGTTCCTCCAGCATTTTGTGTGTATTGCCAATGAAGAAAGAAGCTGGGAGTGATAAGCCGAAGGGGTCAAGGGCTAAGCAGAATCCATCTGGAGAAGGGAGAGGACAGAGGACCTGGTGGGAGAGGGAGGGTCAATCATCTAGGAATGGGCGGGGCCAGAATCCTAACAGTGGGCGGGGCCAGATGCTGGGATTGGGCGGGGCATGGACTGGTAGAGAATGGCAATGGGCGGGATCGGATGAAGGGGCGTGGCCATGAATCCGCACGCGGCGCTTGCCGTTCAAACGTGACCATGACGCAATGACGGCACGGACCGCAGGTTTCGGGTTTCAGCGTCCGCTCCAAGCATCGCGAATTTACGCACTTTGTGTCCTGACGTTACGTCAGCCCGTCCGGCTTCCGTATTTGGGTCACGTGTGTGGTCAGAGCAACGGTGAGATACCGTATTGAGGCCTTTCTGTCGCGGCGTGTCCAGGTAACATGGTTCGGGCCTTCGTCCCTGACATGGGAAGCTTTCTTTAAAGTTACAGAGCGCTGTCCGGTACGGGCTGCCGGGCATAGTCTTAGCCCCGCCCCGGCTGGTGGAGGAGGAGGGGCAGAGGGGGGCGGAACGTTTAGGACCGGGTAGGGACGAACTGTTGCAGTTCAATGTTATCCTTCAGCTCCGACGGTGACGACTGAGGTAAAGAAACATAAATACACTTTGTCAGAAACTCAGTTGCTGGGGCAGATGGTAAACACAGATTCTGTAGATGCTCGTAATCTTCAGCAGCATAGAAACTGCTGGCGGAACTCAGCAAGTCAGGGTCAGGCAGCATCTGTCGATGGGAGTAAACAGTCGACATTTCCAGGCTTGACCCAACTTCAGGACAGGGGAAACAATGGGACAGAAGCCAGAATAAGAAGGAAAGAAGTACAAGCTGATGACAAATGAAAGGGGAGGTTGGGGGGGATGATAGGTGGAAGGCGTAAAGAGCTAAGGAAAAAAAAATCTAATGGACAGTATTGGACCTTGGTAAAACGGCGAGGAGGAGAACCAGAGATGGGTGATAGGCAGGCTCGAGGAGGAGTGAGAGGGTAACCAGAATGGGGAAAGAGACAGTAATTACCGGAAGTTATAGATACTAGGCATCTCCTGTGTGGGCAACTCCTATGAAAAAAGAAACAGTTACAGTATTATCTCGTTAACCTCCCCTCATCAGGATCCACCTGTTGAAGTGTGTTCGCTGTTGTTGTGAGTACATACATGATCAAAGTTTGTCTTATAGCAGTTAGTGGCTATTAACAATATTCCTTTCGGTTTCAGTTACTGGTTTAGGGTATGAACGGAGATTTCTTTCTTTGTGTTTGAGCGACTATGTTTCATTTTAGTCCAGGAATAGCGATTCAAGGGAGTTTCCTAATTGAGTACAATATTGTTCCTGGAATTCAAGTTAACTTAAGATGAAATAAACTGGCATTGTAACGTAACATTGGCAGTTTAACATTGTTTCAACCTGCAATATTTTGCCCCCTTCAGGTAGGTAATCAGAAAGGAAGAGGAATGTTTAGGAGTGCATTTCCGTTACTGACTACTTTGTGTGGTTTATGTTGTAAAACATCTAAAGTATGAGGTTAGTTTACTGAGCCGCCTGTTCAGTTGTTTCAGTTTTGAGTTTCACTTTAAGTTTGCCAGCCTGTGTATTTGCCTTGCAAACTGAAATAGGAGATATCTTTATTGCGTTTTATTATTTTCTTTGATATCCTCCACAGAAACAGAGCCTCCTGCCCAGTGAAATCAAATCCCCATTTACATTAACCCCGTTTTATTGTCCGCTAATTCCATGACTTCTTTCTCAGTATCATGGTTGTGCTCTTTCTCAGCACAATGGACAATGTCTCCCATCCACTACATAATGGACTGGTTGGGCACAGGAGTACATTCAGCCAGAGACTCATTCCACTGAGATGCAACACAGAGCGTCATAGGAAGTCATTCCTGCCTGTGGCCATCAAACTTTACAACTCCTCCCTTGGAGGGTCAGACACCCTGAGCCAATAGGCTGGTCCTGGACTTACTTCCTGGCATAATTTGCATATTACTATTTAACTATTTATGGTTTTATTACTATTTATTTATGGTGCAACTGTAATGAAAACCAATTTCCCCTTTAATCAATAAAGTATGACTATGGCTACTATGCCCGACACCTTGATTCTACCACCCACCTATGCACCTGGACAATTTCCAGTGACCCATTAGCCTTGTAATTCAATTGTCTTTAGGATGCAGAAGCTATATACAGAGAAACAGACTCTTTACCCCAACGTATCTATATCAACCAAGTTGCCTTGCTGAGTTAGTCCGATTTGTCTGCATTTGGCCTCTATCCATATAAACTTCTATTCATGTAACTGTAATACCCTCTTAAATGTCATATTTGTACGCACCTCCATCACTTCTCTGACAGCTCATTCCACATACTCATCATCCTCTTGTGGAAAATAAAGTTGCCCCTCGGGTCCCTTTTTAAATCTTTCACCTCTGATATTAAACTTAGCCCTCTACTTTTGAACTCTCCTACCCTGAAACAAGACTTTGGCTCTTCACCTTATCTGTGCCCCTCATGGTTTTATAAACTACCATACGGTCACCCCTCAGTGTCACACATCAGGGAAACAAGTCCAAGTGAATCTAACCTCTCCTCATGATCCAAGTCCTCCAGACCTGGTTATAGTACGCTCATATAATTTGCATCTTCTCCAATTTAATAACATCCTCTTTAGCAGGGGAGACAGATCTGCTCTAAATGTGTGCTTATCAAAGTCTTGTACATCTGTAATGTGACATCCCAGCTCCTTTACTCACTGCCCTGATTGATGAAGGGAAGTATTCATCTCTCTTTTTAAAAAAATTATAGGTACTTAGCAACTCAGCATCTCCGGGGAGTGGGGGGTGGGGGGGGACGACGCGTGGAGAGAGACTGTGGAATCACTAGCTTCCAAGTGAAGGATTTTTACCTATGCATCCTCATTTACAGGCACCTTATTTGGAAATTGTGTCTGCTGTTCTATACACTCAGGCATGGGACCACAAGGCTTGTATCTATGTCAAGTCCTGTATAAGTATTGTACATTTGAATGAGAATAAATAAAAAAGACATTTTAGCTGAAAAAATCTTGGAGGTATTGGTAATGATCTTTCAAGAATCACTAGATTCTGGAATGGTTCCAGAAGACTGAAAAATTGCAAATGTTTCTCCACTCTTCCAGAAGGCAGGGAGGCAGAAGAAAGGAAACTATAGGCCAGTTAGTCTGACCTCAGTGGTTAGGAAGATGTTGGAATCTATTGTTAAGGATGTGGTTTTGGGGTACTTTGAATTGGTTGATGTGTACTTGGATTTTCAGAAGACCTTTGACAAGGTGCTACACATGAGGCTGCTTAACAAGCTATGAGCCCATGGCATTACAGGAAAGATCCTAGCATGGATAAGGCAGTGGCTGACTGGCAGGAGGCAAAGAGTGGGAATAAAGGGAGCCTTTTCTGGCTGGCAGCCGGTGACTGGTGGTGTTCGACAAGGGTCCGTGTTGGGACAGATTCATGTTGAGTTATATGACGAAATTGATGGCTTTGTTGCAGAGTTTGCAGGTGATATGTAGATAGGTGGAGGGGCAGGTAGTTTTGAGGAAGTAGATAAGCTACAGAAGGACTTAGATTGGGAGAATGGACAAAGAAACGGCAGATGGAATACAGTGTCAGGAAGTGTATGGTCGTGCACTTGGGTAGAACAAATGAAAGGGTTGACTGTTTTCTAAATGGAGAGAAAATGGAAAAAAACTGAGGTGCAAAGGGACTCACTGAGGTGCAGAGGGTTTGCATATGGTTTATTTTACAGGTTGAGTCTGTGGTGAGGAGGCAAATGCGATGTTAGCATTCATTTCAAGAGGACTAGAATATAAAAGCAAAGATGTAATGGTGAAACTTTATAAAGCATTGGTGAGGCCTCACTTGGAGTATTGGGAGCAGGTCTGGGCCCCTTACTTTAGAAAGGATTGCTGAAACAGGAGAGGGTTCAAAGGAGGTTCATAAAAACGATTCCAGGATTGAATGGCTTGTCATATGAAGAGTGTTTGATGGTGCTGGGCCTGTATTCACGGGAATTCAGAGTAATGAGGGGTGTCCTCATCGAAACCTATCGAATGGTGAAAGGCCTTGACAGAGTGGATGCGGTGAGGATGTTTCCTATGGTGGACCAGAAGACGCAGCCTCAGAATAGAGAGGTGTCCTTTTAGACAGAGATGAGGAATTTCTTTTGCCAGTGAGTGGTGAATATGTGGAATTCTTTGCCACAGGCAGATGTGGAGGCCAAGTCTTTATGCATATTTAAGGCAGAGGTTGATAGGTTCTTGATTGGTCAGGGTATGAAGGGATATAGGGTTAAGGCAGGAGATTGGGGCTGAGAGGAAGATTGATCAGCCATGATGAAATGGCAGAGCAGACTCAATGGCCTAATTCTCTCCTATATCTTGTGGTCGTGTATTAATGGTACTGAGAAGTGTGGTGTTAGTACAAGAAAGTACTGAGATAAAAGATCAGGCATCTTGAAAAGCCAGCACAGATATGAAGTCATCTGCAGTTTTGGTTCCTTTTATATTATCAACTTGCACCAGTCATGCTCCACTCCCTTTACATCAGCGGCGCAGCCATGGAAACTGTGAGCAGTTTCAAACTTAGTGCAGATCACACAGAACCCCTCATGGTCCCAGAACACATTCCACACTGTCAAGGAACCTTACCAATGCCTCTACTTCCTGAGGCGGCTAAAGAGAGCTGGACCTCGCTCATTCATACATCACTCTACAGATGCATAGTAGAGAGCATCTTGTCCTGTATGGAATCTACAGTGTGGCATACAGGAAGGCTCTACAACAGTCAAAACTGCCCAATTCATCATTGGTACCAGCCTACCCACCATCAGTGACATGGATACAGAAAGGTGCTGGGAAAAGGGCCAGACACATCATAAAGGAACCCACCCACTCTGCTCATGGACTGTCTGTTCCACTCCCATCAGGGAGGAGGCTACGCAGCATCCACACCAGGACCACCAGACTCAAAAACAGTTAACTTTTTCCAAGTGGTAAGGCGGATCAACACCTCCACCCATTAACTTCACCTCTACTTTATTGTTTTCTGTCAGTCACCTATATACAGCTTAGTGTCATGGGCATACAATCAAGCTCTGTACATACACTCTTGTGTATTTATATTGTGTGTTTTTAGTGTTGTTATTGTGTTCTTTCACTTTGGTGCTTGTGTTTCATCACAGTCATTTTGTTCTCCTTATACTTGTGCACAGGAAATGACATTAAACATTCTTGAATCTTTGAGTAGAGGCTACATGGGTGAGGTTGTTTTCTCCAGAGTTGAGAGTTTGGTGATTTTATTGATATGTAAGCTATTAAGAAAGAAACATTTCCACTAGTTGTCTTTCTTTTCTGAATCTAATTAACTTTACAATAAGTATTAGCAATAATACCCAAGATGGAAACTACCATGAGTGCGGAAATTTTCTAGAACATGTGATGCTGGGAGTTGGATCATGCAATGAACATTTGGAAAACCCCAGCTATATAGTAATTTTGTAAATTGATCTTTTTCTCCTTTGTCACTAAACTTATTAACCGTAACCATAAACACTGGCTTGTGGTTAAGCAGTACCCGAGTTTTTAAAATTTCTTCTTTCACTTTTCATATTCCTCTTTTCTACATTTTCACTCCTCCTTCTCTGTGTGATCTCTGCATTCCTCCAGTTGTGGCCTCCTGCTCATCCCAGAATGTAATCTTCCCCTCCACTGGCAGCTCTGGGCATCCGTACCGGACTTTGAGGCCAGTGGTCCTGGGTTCAGATCCAGCTGGCTCCTTGCACTCCTTCCATCCATGCTGACTGGAGTGTTGAGCTCGCAACTCAGCCTCGTAAAAAAAAAAGACAAAAATGCTAAAGAACAGCAAGGTTGCTGCCTGGTGTGCCACGAGCCACGGAAAGGAACAAACAACACTGGCAGCTCTACCAGGCAGCCAAAGCTCTAAAGCTGAGGAATATTTTCCCCTGTACCTCTCCTTATCTAAAATATTTCTTAACATTTATATCTAACAGATGGAGACAGTAAGGCAAGTGACCAAATGCATGAACTAAACTTTTGTGTCTTTGGTCCATGCTTTTATGTTTGCAACTAGTTTAGTTGCTGGCTTTGAAAGACTTTTTGTGATGTCAGTTGCATTTAGATTAAAAATAGGATTAAAAATGGCATATTGAGAGACAAAAGTGATTGTAGTTGTTTCTGAGGGGTTTTATTTGTGTGTTCTGTGGTGTATAGTTGCTCACAATATGGCTTCTGCATGTTTCTCAGGTGTCTTTTAAGAATACTTGATGTGCTCCATAGTATGGTGTTGACATGGTAACTGATAAACTGGAACCCAGAATCTGTCAATCTAATTTTAATTTAATGTTAACCAGTCATAACATGGGTTTTCAATACATTTAATGAGTAAAGTGAAAAGGGAAAGGAAATGTATTCATCATTGCTACTTGGAATAGCCAGTGATCTGTGTATAACTTTTTGGACAACCAAAGTGAACAAAAACTCAATATTGAAATCCTCAGCATAAATTTTATAAGCCCAGAGATATCTGTTTTGAAATGTGTAGCATTTTGTATTGATGAGGGTAATTGAACATTGTCACTTTAGCCAGCTAATTTGCTGTACTTTCACATTAGGTTTTCAGAGTGGAAACATGGAATGCTTATGTAGTGATAGAAACATAGAAAATAGGTGCAGGAGTAGGCCATTCGGCCCTTCAAGCCTGCACCGCCATTCAGTACAATCTTGGCTGATCATCCAACTCAGAACCCTATACCTGCCTTCTCTCTATACCCCCTGATCCCTTTAGCCACAAGGACCATATCTAACTCCCTCTTAAATATAGCCAATGAACTGGCCTTAACTGTTTCCTGTGGCAAAGAATTCCACAGATTCACCACTCTGTGTGAAGAAATTTTTCCTCACCTCGGTCCTAAAAGGCTTCCCCTTTATCCTCAAACTGTGACCCCTCGTTCTGGACTTCCCCAACATCGGGAATAATCTTTCTACATCTAGCCTGTCCAATTTGATAGAGATTTGATAGAGGTATACAAAAGGTATGTCTCTACCAAAGGAGGTGTAAGGCACTCCTTCAGATATAAGATATAAGACCTTTGTGTAGATAAGCATTCTAACTTGTTGCATCCCAGAATAAATTAATTCAGTAACTGTTTTCATCTGTTTAGATGCTATATACGCAGGGATGTTGGATCATCTCCTTTCTTAAAAAAACTAATATATCATCAGACAGTGTTTTCACCTTAATGGTTTTCTCTATCGTTCTTAATGTATGACAACTGCAGATTGCACGATTGTAGTTAGATTGGTATTTAGGTGTTCATCTATAATTGTTTGTAACTAGTTTAATTTGACCGGCTGGTGGCGTAGTAGCATCAGCACCGGACTTCGGAGTGAAGCCTCCCGAGTTCAAATCCAGCCAGCCCCCTTGAATGCTTTCCATCCGTGCTGGATTGAGTGTCGAGCTAGCAGCTCGGACTTGTAAAAGTAAAGCCTGCTAAAAAAAAAACGTCGTCATGACGGCGTCCGATAACTCCAAGTGGAGTCAAAGGCTTTCTTCTTCTAGTTTAATTGCTGGGTTTGTGAAAGAATTTTTGTGATGTCAGTTGTATTTAGAGTAAAATAGGATTAAAACTGGTAGATTATTCTACCCTTTGGCCTCTTTTCTCCGATATTTATTTTGGGGCTTTTATTAGTAAGTATTGGTTATCAAATTGCATTATATTTTTCTGTAAGCTTGTGTTTCATCCAGAAGCATGACGACTGACGGCCCTCCAGAGAATGTGGTCCAGGACCAAGTTAGATCACTGCTGGAGAATGAAAAGATCAAACTCTGGGAGCCTCCGTACACAACTGAAAATAAAGATGCTGCACCGGAGCTGAAAGTATGGCGCAAGATAACTCAATAGCATTTTGAGGCAATTGTCTTTTTTTTTAAATGTATCCAGGGCTGGGCTTAACTGCCAGCATTGATTATGTATCTCCAATTGCACTTGAAAGTGGTTGCGATTCCACTTCAGAAATTGTTTAATCCGTCTGGTAAAGGTATTCCCAAAGTATTGTTAAGTAGGGAAATGAGACATGATGTGATGTGACAAAGGTGTACAAGATAATAAGGGGCATGGAATGGGTGGATGGCCAGAGACTGTTTCCAGGGCAGAAATGGCTAATACAATGGGGCATAATTTAAGGTGATTGGAGGAAAGTAAAGCGGGATGTCAGAGGTAATTTTATTCATATATTTATTTATTTTTACCATGAGTGGTGAATATGGAGATTGCCCTGCCAGGGATGGTGGTGGTGGAGGCAGATACATTAGGGCCATTTGAGAAACTCTTAGATAGGTACATAGATGATAGAAGAATGGAAGGTTATGTCAGAGACAAAGGGTTAAATTGATCTTGGAGTAGATGAAAATGTCAGCATAACATTGTGGGCTGAAGACTGTGTTTGTAGAATTCTAGGTTCATGATATAGGATTTAGACTGACCAATAATGCTGGAAAAGGAATATATTTCCAAATCATGGTGGTACATGCCTTCAAAGGGAACCAACAGGTAGTGGTGTTCATATGACTCTGCTGTCCTCTTTGACTGTGTTGGTCAAAGGTTTGAGAGGTGCTGTTGGGGTAGCCAAGGTGAGTAACTGCAGTACACCTGTAGCCATGTGCTGGTGTTGAAGGGAATGCTTAGGGTGGTGTGAGAGGTTCTTGATTATCAGTATCAAAGGTTACAGGGAGAAGGCAGGAGAATGGGGTTGAGGGGTGTAGTAAATCAGCCATGATCAGACTCAATGAGCCAACTGGCCTAATTCTGCTCCTATGACCTAAATTGAGTATTTATTCCTGGGTAGTGTTGAACTTTCCTCCTTGCAAGTCTGTTGAATACATAAGGTAGATGAACTTGCAGCTGAGTTGCAGATTGGCAGATGTGATGTTGTAGGCATCACTGAAACATGGCTGAAAGATTATAGCTATGTACTTTATGTCCAAGGATATACATTGTATCAAAAGACTAGGCAGGAAGGCAGAGATGGCAGCATTGCTCTGTTGGTAAAAAAAAAATATGAGATCAAATCATTAGGAGGTGACATAGGGTCAGAAGGTGTTGAATCATTGTGGATACAGCTAAGGAACTACAAGAGTAAAAAGACCCTGAAGGGAATTGTATACAGACTCCCAAACAGCATTAAGGATGTGGCCTACAAATTACAATGGGAAATAGAAAATGCATGCCAAAAAGGCAATGTTACAATAGTCATGAGGACTTCAGTATGCAGATAGGCTGAGAAAATATGGTTGGTGCTGGATTTCAGGAGGAGGGGTTTCTGGAGTGCCTACGAGATGGCTTTTTAGAACAGTTTGTGGTTGAGCCCCACTAGGGGATCAGCTATTCTGGATTTGGTGTTGCGTAATGAACCAGAATTGATTAGAGAGTTTAAGGGAAAAGAACCCTAAGGGGAAAGAATCAGAATCAAATTTATTCTCACCGGTGTCTGGTGAAATTTGTTAACTTGGCAGCAATAGTTTAATGCAATACATAGTATAGAAGAAAAAAATAAAATAATAATAAGTAAAGTGGTCATAATATGATCAAATTCACCCTAGAATTTGAGAAGAAGAAGCTAAGGTCAGATGTGTCAGTATTACAGTGGAGTAAATGAAATTACAGGAGGTGTGAGAGGACCTGGCCAGAATTGATCGGAAAAGAACACTGGCAGGGATGGCAGCAGAACAGCAATGGCTTTAATTTCTGGAGGCAATTTGGAAGGTACTGCATATCCAAGAGAGGAAGAAGTATTCTGAAGGAAAGATGACACAACTGCGGCTAACAAGAGAAGTCAAAACCACCATAAAAGCCAAAAAGAGCGTATAATAGAACAAAAATTAGGGAAGTTTGGCCAGGTGGATTCAGAATTGGCTTGCCTGCAGAAAGCAGAGGGTGGTGGTGGAGGGAGTACATTCAGATTGGAGGGTTGTGACTAGTGGCGTCCCACAAGGATCGGTTCTGGGACCTCTGCTTTTCGTGATTTTTTTTTTATTAACGATCTGGATGTGGGGTAGAAGGATGGGTTGGCAAGTTTGCAGACGGCACAAAGGTTGGTGGTGTTGTGGATAGTGTAGAGGATTGTCGAAGATTGCAGAGAGAAGATTGCAGAAGTGGGCTGAGAAGTGGCAGATGGAGTTCAACCCAGAGAAGTGTGAGGTGGTACACTTTGGAAGGACAAACTCCAAGGCAGAGTACAAAGTAAATGGCAGGATACTTGGTAGTGTGGAGGAGCAGAGGGATCTAGGGGTTCATGTCCACAGATCCCTGAAAGTTGCCTCACAGGTAGATAGGGTAGTTAAGAAAGCTTATGGGGTGTTAGCTTTCATAAGTCGAGGGATAGAGTTTAAGAGTCGCAATGTAATGATGCAGCTCTATAAAACTCTGGTTCGGTCACATTTGGAGTACTGTGTCCAGTTCTGGTCGCCTCACTATAGGAAGGGTGTGGAAGCATTGGAAAGGGTACAGAGGAGATTTACCAGGATGCTGCCTGGTTTAGAGAGTATGGATTATGATCAGAGGTTAAGAGAGCTTGGGCTTTACTTTTTGGAGAGGAGGAGGATGAGAGGAGACATGATAGAGGTATACAAGATATTAAGAGGAATAGATAGAGTGGACAGCCAGCGCCTCTTCCCCAGGGCACCACTGCTCGGTACAAGAGGACATGGCTTTAAGATAAGGGGTGGGAAGTTCAAGGGGGATATTAGAGGAAGGTTTTTTTTACTCAGAGAGTGGTTGGTGCGTGGAAAGCACTGCCTGAGTCAGTGGTGGAGGCAGATACACTAGTGAAATTTAAGAGACTGCTAGACAAGTATATGTTGGAATTTAAGGTGGGGGGTTTATGGGTGGTAGGGTTTAAGGGTCAGCGCAGCATTGTGGGCCAAAGGGCCTGTACTGTGCTGTACTATTCTATGTTCTAAAAATTAGTGGCATTTTAGAGGATTGGGAAGCTTTTAAAAACCAATAGAAGGCAACTGAAAAAGTCATTAAGAAAGTAAAGATGGAAGATGAAAGTAGGCTACCAATAGTATTGAAGAGGATACCAGAAGTTTTTTCAGATAGTGTAAAAGAAAGGGGAGAGCGGATATCGGGTTGCTGGAAAACTATGCTGCAGAGGTTGTAATGGGAGAACAATGAAATAGTGGACAAACTGAGTAAGTATTAGTCTTCACTGTGGAGACACTAATAGTGTGCTGAAAGTTCCAGATGTTGGGGCATGAAGTGTGCTAGTTAGAGAAAAGGTTGTTGGGAAACTAAAAGCTCTTAAAGTTAGATAAGTCATCTGGACCAGATGGTCTACACCTGGAGTTCTGAACGAGGTGGGTGAAGAGATTGTGGGGGCATTAGTAATTATCTTTCAAGAATCACTAGTTTCTGGAATGGTCTTAGAAGACTGGAAAATTGTAAATGTCACTCCACTCTTCAAGAAAGAAGAGAGGCAGAAGAAAGCAAACTATAGGCTAGTTAGTCTGACCTTGGTGGTTGGGGAGATGTTGGGGTCTATTATTAAGGATGAAGTCTCAGGGTACTTGAAGGCTCGTAATAAAATGGGCTGTAGTCAGCATGGTTTCCTCAAGGGAAAATTTTACTTTGCAAATCTGTTGGAATTCCTTGAAGAAATAACAAGCAGGACAGACAAAGGAGAATCAGTTGATGTTGTCGACATGGATTTTCAGAAGGCCTTTGACAAGGTGCCCCACATGAGGCTGCTTAGCAAGCTACGAGCCCATGGTATTACAGGAAAGATCCTAGCACAGGTAAAGCAGTGGGTGATCAGCAGAAGGCAAAGAGTGGGAATAAAGGGAGCTTTTTCTGGCTGGCTGACTGCCAGTAACCAGTGGCGTTCCACAGGGGTCTGTATTGGGACTGTTTCTTTTTAAGTTGTATGTAAATGATATGGATGATGGAATTGATGGTTTTGTTGCAAAGTTTACATCTATCTGCTGGGCTGTTTGTAACATTTTTAATAACAGTTTTAGTAATGGTGTATTTAAAATAGATGCTAATCTTTTTATTGCAGAGTGTAAATATAATTTAGATTACAATGCCTAAAATAATGCAAGTATCTTCGAGAAAAACATTCAAATGAAAATTAGTTGATACTTAGGAGAATGGATAAAAGCTAGGTCACAGGTTACTTGAGTATTTCATCAGATAAAGGATGGACAGGGTTGGTAGAAAAAAGAGCTTTTGTGCTGTGGTTGGAACAACTTTGTATATTTGTGATTAAATTTTGATGTGAACGATTACAGAGAATAAAAAGTACTTTAAAACTGATCTCTGCATTTTTCTTTTCCCAAATAAGGTTTTGGCTGAGAAATATGCTTTGCAGTTGTGCATCGACATTAGGAATGTGGAAAGTATCCTTGAAGGTTTGAGATGTAATGCACTGCAAGGCTTGAGTGCAAAAAAGACATTTGAAGACACTGGACTCGCAACAATACGTATTAATTACACTAGTAATGTAAGCAGCTCATAATTCTTCCCTAATTGAACAACATATTAATGAAATTTGACCTGCCAAATATTTTATTGTTTGCTGCGTACTAAATTCTAGATCAAGAATGTTTGCCAAATTAGTGCCCTTTTATGAAATACTTAAATATATTTTGAAAATTGGCTGTTACACTCCTGTAATTAAATTGAATCTGTGGCAGTGAGATTATTAATATGGGCAAATTTCAAATAACATTCATCAGGCATACATAGGCTTTTTCCACTGAGGTTGGGTGAGACTAGAAGCAAAGGTTGTGCGTGAAAGGGGAACATGAGAGGGGAACTACTTCAGAGAGTGGTAGAGTGGAATGAACTGCAATGGGCTCTATGGCTAAAAATAAACTATTCACTAGAGCTGAACAGTTTTAACATGGCTGCTGTTAATTTGCAAAATATTAAGAAATGTAACAAAACTATGGATGTCTAAGTTCATGGTGAACTGTTTTATTGTAAGATTTTTTCACTTTTTAAAAGGAGTTGACAATACACCTATTTGTGTAAGTATATTTGTATTAGTTGAGTATCTCACTCTTGGTTTACAAGAGTTGTGCTGTTGTGCTGAAATGCTTTAATTTCATTTGAGATACGACTGAAGCCAGCATTTATTGGCTGTCCCCAATTGCCTTTGAAGAGGTGATAATAAATTGGTGTTAAACCATGCCGACTTTCTGATAAAGGTACTCATAGTGTTAGAGGGTGGAGGATTCAAGGATTTAGACCCAGTGATGGTAAAGTTCAAAGTAAATTTATAATTAAAGTACATATATCACCATATACAACCCTGAGGATTCATTTTCTTGAGGGAAATCAGAGTAAATACAAGATTAACAATAGAATCAATGAAAGGCCGCGCCCAACAGGATGGTCAATGTGTAAAGAACAATAAACTCTAAGTACAAAAAGATAACAAACGAATAAGGATAATAGAACACCACAGCACAGGAACAGGCCATTCAGCTCACAGGGTTGTGCTGAACCAGCTAAAAAGCAAATCAAAAACATCCAAACACTAGTCCCTCCTACCTACACAATGTCTATAATCTTGCATCTTCTTTCCATCCATGTGCCTATCTAAACGTCTCTTAAAAGCCTCTGTTGTATTTGTAACTACCACCATACCAGGCAGTGCATTCCAGGCATCTGCCATTTTGAGTTTTTAAAAGAAACAATTTGCCCCCTCACATCCTCCTTGAACCTATCCCTTCTCACCTTCAATGCATGCCCTCTAGTATTAGACATTTCAACCCTGGGAATCAGATACTCCTTATCTACTCTATGGCTCTCATAATTTTGTAACCCTCTATCAGATCTCCGCTCAGCCTCTGCCATTCCAGCTTCTCGTGATGGCTCATGCCCTCTAAACCAGGCAGCATCCCGGTAAACCTCTTCTGCACCCTTTCCAAAACCTAAACATCCTTCCTATAGTGGGACAACCAGAACTATATGAGGCCTAACCAGAGTGGATAAATAAATAAGGAATGAATATCATGAACATAAGATGAAGAGTTTTTGAAAGTAGGTTGTGGGAACAGTTGGGTAATTGCTCCCGAACCTGCTGGTGAGTGTCCTGTGCCTCCTGTACATTCTTCCCAATGGCAGGAGCGAGAAGAGAGCATGGCCTATGTGAAACAATATTTCCAAGGTAGGATAGTGTACATTTAGAGTGGGACGTTATGCTGCCATGTCCTCACATGGTCCATTTTGTAGATGGCATGTAATGTTTAGGAATGTCTCAGCCTTGTTATACAGGTCAGAAACAGACCTTTTGATTAATCAAATACACATGAACTCCCCACATTTCCATCAACCCTTCCCACATTTCATCACTCATCTACACACCAGGTAACTCGCAGTGGAAAGGGAGATCACATTCATTCATTGGAATGAGAGATGTTTCCTATGGCGGGAGAGTCTAGGACCAGAGGACCCAACCTCAGAATAGAGGGGCCTCCTTTTAGAACGGAGATGAGGTGGCATTTGTTTTGCTAGAGCTTGCTGAATCTGTGGAATATATCTATATGTCTTGATTGGTCAGGACATGAAGGGGTATGGGGCTGAGAGGAAAAACGGATTGGTTATGATGAAAGGCAGACTTGATGGGCCAAAAAGCCTAATTCTGCTCCTATATCTTCTGGTCTCCTGGTGTAAATGGACCATGGAATTGCCACCACTGCAAGTTGTAATTCTATGCAAGGTATTCCTCTATTTAAATTTTTATTTAGTAGATACAGTACAATAACAGATCCTTCCAACCCAATGATCCCATGTCACCTAATTACACCCTTGTGACTAATTAACCTGCTAACCTTTGGATGAAAATGGAGTACCAAGAGGAAACCCATGTGGTCATGAGGAGAGGAGAACGTACAAACTCCCTTGAAACAGCAGCGGAAATGAACTCAGGTTGCTGCTTGTAATAGTGTTACTATGCTGCCCTTAACCACTATGCTATTTTGTCACCCACAGTACACAGTATTGGTAATAATGACTTTAAATATATTGTATTTGATTAAGCCAGCGAGAGCCTTGAAGCAAGTCACCTGACTCGAGGGTATTATCAAATGATGCTTACTTGAAGGCCATTTTCTGTCTTTTTGTGAAGACGTAGTCTTTTATTTCTTCATTGGTTGTAAATACATTAGCGTGACCTTGTTGTTTGTGGACATTATATGTAATTGTTTTGCAGAATTATTTCACTTGTAATCCAGTTGATATCAGAATGTGTGGTGACACTTATGGGCTGCCCCCAGCGTGCCCTCGGATATGTTGGTTGATACAAATGATGCTTTTCACTATATACATGTGGCAAATAAACTCACAACTTGAAACTAATCCCGAGCAGGTTGTGAGGAGATAATCAGCCAGTCTTGTAAACCTCTTTCACAAACATTTTCAGATATTGGCAGTTTCCTTCCAAACTAATTGTGGTCTGGTTCTTAGAAAATAATTAGTGGTTGCAATATGCCTTTAATGTAAAAAAAAATAAGTGGGCTGTTTTTAATATTACAGGGAAAGCGAAAAGAAAAAACAAAGCTGACAACCAAACTCAATATTTCAGCTGGTGATCTAAGAGCTGAGTATGTTTTTCATTTTCATTTGAAACATTACATTTTTAGGATAAAGATTGAAATTAATGTGAATATTCATTCTCATGCCCATTGCTAACAAGGTTAACATTTACTAGCTGTTATTGATACTGGTGTTACACTTCATGATTCAATAAATCCATTATGATGGATGGGGGCTTTTGAGATTTTTGAGGTTAGGAGTACAAGCCATTATCCTAACAATACCAAACTAACTTAATTAACTTTGCCTCCAACTTTCACCCTGCCCTCAAGTTTACCTGGTCCATTTCCGACACCTCCCTCCCCTTTATAGATCTTTCTGTCTCTGGAGACAGCTTATCCACTGATGTCTACTATAAGCCTACTGACTCTCACAGCTATCTGGACTATTCCTCGTCTCACCCTGTCTCTTGCAAAAATGTCATCCCCTTCTCGCAATTCCTCCGTCTCCACCGTATCTGCTCTCAGGATAAGGCTTTTCATTCCAGGACGAGGGAGATGTACATTTTTTTTTAAAGAAAGGGGCTTCCCTTCCTCCACCATCAATTCTGCTCTCAAACGCATCTCCCCCATTTCACGCACATCTGCTCTCACTCCATCCTCCCGCCACCCCACTAGGAATAGGGTTCCCCTGGTCCTCACCTACCACCCCACCAGCCTCCGGGTCCAACATATTATTCTCCGTAACTTCCGCCACCTCCAACGGGATCCCACAACTAAGCACGTCTTTCTCTCCCCCCCCCCCCCCGCTTTCCGCAGGGATTGCTCCCTACGCGACTCCCTTGTCCATTCGTTCCCCCCCCATCCCTCCCCACTGATCTCCTGGCACTTATCCTTGTAAGCGGAACAAGTGCTACACATACCCTTACACATCCTCCCTTACCACCATTCAGGGCCCCAGACAGTCCTTCCAGGTGAGGCGACACTTCACCTGTGAGTCGGCTGGGGTGATATATTGCGTCTGGTGCTCTGGATGTGGCCTTCTATTCATTGGCGAGACTCGATGCAGACTGGGAGATCGTTTTGCTGAACACCTATGCTCTGTCCGCCAGAGAAAGCAGGATCTCCTAGTGGCCACACATTTTAATTCCACGTCCCATTCCCATTCTGATATGTCTATCCATGGCCTCCTCTACTGTAAAGATGATGCCACACTCAGGTTGGAGGAAAAACACCTTCTATTCCATCTGGGTAGCCTCCAACAGTTAGTCCTGACGAAGGGTCTCGGCCCGAAACATTGACTGTACCTCTTCCTAGAGATGCTGCCTGGCCTGCTGCGTTCACCAGCAACTTTGATGTGTGTTGCAGATATTTTATATGCCCAGTTTGCACACTCCGGATTCCAGCCTGTAATTCCTCACTCTGGCATCGGAGGAGAGAACTATTTTGCATTTGAA
Source organism: Mobula birostris (assembly GCF_030028105.1). Classification (NCBI taxonomy): domain Eukaryota; kingdom Metazoa; phylum Chordata; class Chondrichthyes; order Myliobatiformes; family Myliobatidae; genus Mobula; species Mobula birostris. The sequence continues at coordinate 215,859,531 of NC_092372.1, read as the reverse complement.
AAATATATCATTTTCTTTTGTATTCCTGTATACTGTACATAAGAAAAATCTTCATGATTGCATTTTTTCCTTTTTGTACAGAATTGCAAAATTAACAGAAATGAATGAAGGACATTTAAAACTTATCATGAACTCTAAAGTTCTTAAAATGGGTAAGTAGATGACTATAGTAATATTATTGCTCTACTCCAGCAGGGGTGGCAACCCTATGGTATGCCAATCAATGTAACTCTGTCCAAGATTTGGGTCCATGTTCTGAAATGCGTTTGCCCCACTGCTATATCATTGGATCTTTGCAGCCAACGGATAATGACCATGATTAGAATTAATTAATTAATGGCCCCGTCTGTCTAAGTAGCCAATAGATGTGCCCGGTTTTTCGGGGCACGCACCTGGACGATGAATATGGAGATCTTGGGCTGCCCAGACATCAAGATCCCCCTCTCGGCCTCGCGGATGTGGTCCAAAGGAATGCGAAGCAGTACATTTGGCATCAGCTTGGCTGCAAGAGCTGCCGGGTGGGGGGGGGTGGGGGGGGGGTGACGTGATACATCATCCAACCACCTTAGGGGCTCCACTCCGGATTTGTGTAGAGTTTACTCCTTAGCCTTCTCTTCTCTTCTCCCGAAGATACCTGCAAGGCAGTGGGATTGGTAACCCTGGATAGGGGCCCATACCGGGTACAGTCAGCTGGAGCCAGCTGAGCCCGGGATTCGTGTAAGGCAGGGTCGTCACGCCCTGCAGTAGTGATATATGGAGCCACTACCCGATTAGAACTAAAGAACAGTGGAAAAAATTGTTGGCACGCAGCATGCAGTGCTGCCCCTCAATTCTTTAAACCCCATGCATAATTAAAAAGACATATAATTATCTTTTCTGCTAAATGAAGCAGTGAATGATTTTTTTTAACAACACGAGCAGTGAGATGTTTCCTTAGGGCACACCTCACGCCAGCTTGGCACTAGCAAGGCAGTTGCACAAACACATGATGTTAAATGATGTAGTTTAAAATCCTCATGGACCTGGTGTACACATCAGTATTTGGATATTAAACAGTTGACCATTGGCTATGCTCTGCTTATTTTTTTTCTTCAGTCACTTATGAATGAAAATTGGAAATTCAATGATAAAATAGTCAAATATTGTCTGCAGTTTTGTGCCACCATGAATATTTTTCACATTTCTTTTTAAAAGATTAATATTAAGTTTTAAGTTTTTTTAAGAGTGATTCATTCATTTCAATCTCTCTTGTTACTTTTTTTTAATAGTAAAACAATGAATAAATGAAAATGAGCAACACTCATTCCGCATTATGGAAAAAAGTTCATTAATTATTATTACCGGTTCATTAACGAATGATAATCTTGACTCAAAATTACCATGGCATGCAAGAGAATTTTTTAACATTATTGCTAATTTTGGTCCATGCTCTGAATAGGTTTGCCAGCACTACTCTGTCATTGGGTCCTTGCAACCAATAGATAATGACCATAATTAGAACTAAGGAACAGTGAAACACTATTGTGGAAAATAATTTTGTCTTGGGATATGGAACTAGCAAAATTGGTATCTAATTCCTTTCCCTAGTTGCTTTTGAAGAGATGGTCATGAGAAACCTAACCAACTTTTATTCCCTGAATTAATCATGTTTACAACAGTTCAGTAGTTTCACATTTACAGTTTTTAATATTTCTGTTTTAGTTACTTGAGATGAAATTCTCCGGCTGCCATGGCAGGATTCAAATCCAGATTAGTGTTCCAGGTCTCTAAATAACCACATTGCTTCTTAACTATAAACGAGGCTAGTTAATCCTGTTTTGTCTCTTACCCATAAATGCTGTGTGGTTAGACATAAATCTTAAGTGAATCACTGTGTTCTTTTAGAAAACTATCTGACTGTTTTTCCAGATCAATCTCTTGCTGAGCAGAATGTGAGAAATAATTCGCTGATCATGGTTATGCAAATAACTGTCACCGAGGAAGAAGCAAAAGAGCAGGAGATGGTCTTCCAAGAAGAGCTAAAGGAACAGGATGAGCGGAAAGCCAAAATATCTAGGACCAGGAAGGGGGCTGAAATTTTGGCACAATATGGTAAGTTTACCTAAACAGAATTGGAATAGCGTTTTAGGCCCTTCACTCTCGTGGTAATGGATCTTTCATCTGAAACAGGAGTACAAGGGGTGATTGAGAAGTTTGTGGCCTAAGGTAGGAGGAGTCTATTTAGAAAACCTAGCACATGTATATTTCAACATAGTCCCCTCCTACATGTACACACTTTGTCCAGTGGTCGTGGAGCATACGGATTCCTTCTTTGTAGAAGTGGTCCACAGCAGGGGTGATTGATAAGTTTGTGGCCTAAGGTAGAAGGAGTTGAGTTATTAACTTCAAACTTTCTGCATTATCACTGAGTTGAACTGCACGTGCATGTAACAAGAGCGTCTTGGACCTCCAGGTGGTCCACAGCAGGGGTGATTGATAAGTTTGTGGCCTAAGGTAGAAGGAGATGAGTTATACAGCTCTTGTTACATGCACATGCAGTTCAACTCTTTGAGTGAAAATGCAGCAAGTTTGAAGTTAATAACTCATCTCCTTCCACCTTAGGCCACGAACTTATCAATTGCCCCTGCTGTGGACCACTTCTGGAGGTCCAAGACACTGACTTCTACAAAGAAGGGATCCGTATGCTCCATGACCGCTGAACTAAGTGTGTAAATGTAGGAAAAATAAATGTGCTAGGTTTTCTAAAATTGACTCTTCCTACCTAGGCCACAAACTTATCAATCACTTCACGTACTTTGCAAATTTAGCTACCCTACTTTTAAGCTTCTACCTGAATGGATTAGTACATTCAGTACTGTGCAAAAGTCTTGGTTACATTACAAATAGCTAGGGTGCCTAAGACTTACGCACAGTACTGTAAATGCCTAATTCTTGATACTGGTATTGGTGAAGAAGATATTTTGGTTCAGTTTATCAATTCAAGCAATATCTTAAACATTATAAACAATTCTTCTGCCATTCTGACCTTGGTTGAGGAAGCAGGCAGCATTTCAATCCTTTTCTATGCCATTGCGATGCCAGCCATGCGTTAAATAGGTTTGGAATGAAATCTTGATACCTAGCCAGCAACCTCAACTGGTACATTTGGATTGAATTGGATATAGTCATATTGTTGATTTCCCAATAGACCGTAAGACATAGGAGCAGAATTAGGCCATTTGGCATATCGTGTCTGCTCCTCCATTGCATCATGGCTGATTTATTATCCCTCTCAACCCCATTCTCCTGCCTGTTTGTTGTGGTCTCTGATTCTTAACTCTCTTCTATACAGTTGTGATTATTTTGGTCTAAATTTGGCTTTAACTTGATTTTATATCTCCTCCTCTGCCCCCCCCCCCACCAGGCGAGTACAGTAACGTTCCGTATCTAGAAATTGCAGACCAGAAAGGGAGACCCATTCCTATTCCAGCTGTGGAGAAAAAGGTACATTGCTTGTACTGATGGATAAGTTTCAAAATATCATACTTGAACTTTCTAATCCTATCCCTACAATTAAATGTAGAGTAAGGGAGCTGGAATCCCTAAGGCAGTCTGACATTGCCTTCAACCTTGTTCTGGCAACTCTTGTGATGACATTGGTGCCAAGCTGTATCAGCCCTTGCCTTTCCCTTGGGCAACATCGGTGTCGTGGAGAGGGGAGACTCGATGCTTGGGCAACTGCCGGTCTTCCATACAACCTTGCCCAGGCCTGTGCCCTGGAGAGGACACTCCAGCATCACCTTACCGCGACGGCACAATACAGGCAAGACTTCCCAGGCACAGATCCATGGTCTTGCGAGACTAACGGATGCCACCAAAAAATGATTCAATGTAGAAGGGAAATCTGTGGAACTAATTTGCACAAAAGTTGTAGAGCCTATACTATATTGCACTATTCTTTGGCACACAATGTTGTGCTGACCTTTTAATCCTTTCCTTCCACTTAGCCCCTCCCTCCCATTTTTTGAGTCTCTTAAATGTCCCTAATGTAAATGCCTTCATCATCCCTGCAGTGTGTTCCATGCACTTGCCCCTCTCTGTGTGTGTACAAAAAAGAAAACTACCTGTGATTCCCCTCCCCACCCATACTTTGCTCCAATAAGCTTTGAGTTGTGTCTTGCATTAGCCATTGCCACCCTGGGAAATGTGGGGTGTGGAGGAAATAGATGATGGCTGTCCACTCTATTTATGCCTCTTATCATCCTGTTCACTGCTATAAGGTCTCCTCTCATCTTCCTTTGCTCCAAAGAGAAAAGCCCAAGCCTGCTCAAACTTGCCTCATAAGATATGCTGTCTAATCCAGGCAGCTTCCTGGCAAATGTCTTCTGCGCTCCCTTAAAGCTTACACATGCTTCCTATAATGAGGTGACCAGAACTGAACACAATACTCCAAGTGTGGTCCAACCAGAGTTTTGTAGAGCTGCAGCACTGCCTCACGGCTCTTGAGCTCGATCCAACAATTACTGAATGCCAGTACTCCATATGGCAGTGTCAACTTGCACAGCGACTTTGAGGGATCTGTGAACTTGGACCACAAGTCTGTCTACATTCTATCCATAAATTATTTAAAGGAACTTTCTCCAAGCGTATATAAGGAATTAATCTTTATTTCCACTTTCCTGAGACAGGAGAAGTAATAAATCTTTCAATGTATTTATGCTATTGGTGCTCTCAAGATGCTGTTTGGTTCTTGCTACTGTACCTTTAGTGCCTTCATAAAATGACCTGTAACTCTTTAAAATTAATACATGTGATGGATAATGTGGGAGAAGAAATTGTGAATTTTACCCAATCTTTGTTCTACATAGCAAATTGTGATGATTTTCATGGTAATAAATTGCTTTTATGAAAAGGAAGGGGCCAGAGCAAAGCATTTTTATCTGTATCTTTGGTTTCTCCTTTCACCTCAGGAAGTATCAGTATTAATTCCTTGCTTTTATAAAAGAAGTTCATCAAAGCTAAACAGTTCTAAAGAGCATCTCAGTGCTTCAGGATGAGTTTTCTTTCTCCACTTGTGGAAAACAGTAATGGAGGATTAGTTGCCAGTATCTAATTCTGCTGTTCCTCCACATGCACTTAGTGGCATAAGACATAGAAGCATTAATAGGACATTTGACCCATCGAGTCTGCTCTGCCATTCTATCATGGCTGATTTATTGCCCTTCTCAAACCCATTCTCCTGCCTTCTTCCCATAACTTTGACACCTATACTCATCAAGAACCTATCAAACTCTGCTTTAAATATACCCAATGACTTGTCCTCCACAGCTGTCTGTGGTGAGGAATTCCACACATTCACCATCCTCTGGCTAAAGAAATTCCTCCTCATCTCTTTTCTAATGGGATGTCATTGTATTCTGAGGCTGTGTCCTCTGCTTGTAGACTCTCCCAAGATTTTGTATGTCCTCTGCACATCTACTCTATCTAGACCTTTCAATATTCATTACGTTTCAATGAGGTTCTCCCCCCCCCCCCCCAAACTCCAGAGAGTACCGGCCCAGACCCATCAAATGCTCCTCATACATTTACCCTTTCATTCCTGGGATCATTCTCGTAAACCTCCTCTAGACACTCTGCAATGTCAGCACATTCCTCCTTGAGTATGGGGACCAAAGCTGCTCTCAATAATAGAAGTATGTTTGGGCTATGCCTTCTAAAGCCTCAGCGTTACATCCTCTCTCTTGTATTAGAAGCTCCATCCATATTAGCCAGGGATGTGACTGCCTGTGGCTTTAACATAACTTAATACAATGCTTGCATTTTAGTCTGTTTTTCTCATTCTCAGGATTTAAAGCTGCTAATGTCCTTTTCCAGTCTAGTCACTCTGGGGATGTGGGAAGTAAAGCTACCCCATTTCAACATTTTGAAAAAAAGTTTCATTTCTTGCTAGGCACTTCTGTTAGCCATGACGTTACATGAAAAAGGCAGAGCCGTCATGAAGAAGAGAGATTATGCATCGGCGTTATTATGTCTGTTGGATGCTGATGAAGAATTTAGGTGAATATTTCTTTTAATTTCATTTTTATTATGATTGGCGTTAAAGAATATTGTGGATTCACTAACTGTGTCGTTCAGAGCTGTTGCCCACACAGACTCTTTTTCTTGTATTCCTGAGGCTGCCAGAATATTTCAATATGCATGCATCAACTACAGCAGCATTTGATACAATCTTTTGCCCAGAGTACATAGAACAGTACAGCACAGAACAGGCCCTTTTGGCCCACAATGTTAAACCAATGACTCAGATTCAGATTTATTTATCGCATATACCATCGAAACATACAGTAAAGTTTATTGTTTGTGTTAATAACCAGCATATCCAGTGATGTGTTTGGGGCAGCCGGCAAGGTCATGACACGTTCCAGTGCCAGCATAGTATGCTCAGCAGAACAAAGTTCACAGTAAATTCATGATCAATGTACATATACAACCCTGAGATGCATTTTCTTGTGGGTGTTCTCCTAAATCCAGTAAGCATAATGGAATCAACGAAAAACTGTACCAACTTGTTCATTCAACCAGTCTGCAAAAGAGGACAAAATCTGCAATTACAAAAAAAATGAGTAATTATAAATAAATCACAGTAAATATCAAGAACATGAGATGAAGAGTCCTTGAAAGCGAGTCCATTGGCTGTGAGAATATTTCAGTGATGGGGCAGGTGAAGTTATCCTCTTTGGTTCAAGAGCCTGATGGTCAATGGGTAGTAATCTGATGGTACAAGTCCTGAGGAACAACCTCTCTTGCCTGGACGTTGACCATATCCTTCTTTCTCTGCATATTCAAAAGTTCAAAGTACATTTTATTAAAGTATGTATATTTTATACACCCTTGAGATTCTCCTTACAGGCAGCTATGTATGTGCCTGTTAAAGAGTCACTTAAACGCTCCACGCTATCTGCCGTCACCACTCCTGGCAGTGCATTCCAGGCCCCACCACTCATGTTTAGATAATAAAACACAAAAAAACCTGCCTCTCATGTGTCATTTATATCGCCCCCCCCCCGGCCCCAAATCATCAATACATGTCCTCTAGTACTAGACATTCTAGACAGACATTTTTACTAGTGAGCAATTTTAAGCTGGGGAGAGAAACTCATTACTAAAATCAGCAAATTAGTGTTTTACTTCAGAACCAGTGTTAGATACCTAGCAATTTTTGCTTGATCACATTGTGCTCCCCCATACACAATTAACTTTACCCAAAAATAGTGTTTTTTTTTCTCCTTGCCTGTCAGTTCTATTTTTCCTTCTTTCCAATTACACCATTTTTTCGTACTGCGCTTTGCTTACTAAATATTCATGCTCAATTGCTGCTAGTTTTCACAATGTATACTTATGCTCTTTTTCACTATTTTATATTGTCGTAACTTGCAGTAATTTTGTCTTGCACGGTACTGCTGTCACAAAACAAATTTCACAACATTTGTTAGTGACAGTAAATCTGAGTCTGATGTTAGCAGCACATATTCCATCTGGGTAGCTTCTAACCTGACAGCATGAACATTGATTTCTCTAACTAACCATAATTTCTTCTTTCTTCCCACTGCCCCCCCCCTTAACATTTCTCCTTCTGGTTTCCCTTGTGTCCCTTCTCTTCATCTGCCTATCATCTCCCTCTGGTAACCTCCTTCCCTTTCTCCCATGGTCCATTCTCCTCTCTGATTTCTTCTTTTAGCCCTTACTACTTCCATCTGTCACCTCCCAGCTTCTCACTTCACACCCACTTACCTTCTCCCTCAACTGGTTTCATCTACCATCCCCTAGTTTGTACTGCTTCCCCTCCCCCCCCACCCCCCACCCACCCCCAAATCTTAATCTGGCTTCTTCCCCCTTCCTCTCCTGTCCTGATGAAGGATGTCAGCCTGAAACTGAAATGTCAACTCTTTATTCCTTTACATAAATGCCGCATTCAACCAGAGTTTTGTGTGTTACCTGATGCAGGAAGTATTATGTTTGTACAGAAAAGCATTTATATAGTGATACAGTGCCGTTTATGATGCAAACACATCCTAAGTACTTTCCTCTAAACTGCAGTTGCTATTGAAATGTTAAGTATCCCTCCCATTGTAAACATGTAATTAACAAAGCAGACTTCAAGCTGTAATGTTTTCCTGTAATTGAAGTATTGACATGGAACTTGCATCTTAGGAAGTGTCGGTCTGAGCTCCTGAACACGGTAGATAACCATGCAGTTCTGCAACTGGAAATCGTGTGGTGTTTTCTTCAGCTGGAGCAGCTCGACTGTCTTCGTGATGCAGAAGAGAGACTAAAACGGGCCCAAACTCGGCTGAATAACTGCTATGGGGAGAATCTGGAGCGACTTTATAACCTTAAGGTCTATTCTCCATCTATTTTTTAAACTTGTTGGATAATCTTGCTCTACTTAGTCAGAAGTCATCTATTACTTCAGTGCCCATCTTAACTTGCTGCTTAAGGCAAAATTGTACAATGCCGTTTGTGAACGTTGCCTGGGGGAAGACCTCCTGTAGGCTTGCTGACTTGCCCATGTTGTTTTTCACAGGGCAGCACTGCCAATGAGCAGGTGCTGTACTTGCGGTTGATGCTACTTCAGGGAGTGGTGCTGTTTCACAAAGGAAAACTGCAGGAGGCAAGGAATCATCTGAATGAGGTGTGGCTTTTATCTGTCTTCATTTCTTTGTAATCATTAACATTCTGTTTAATCAGACATAAGCCATAGGAGCGGAATTAGGCTATTTGGCCTGTCGAATCTGCACTGCCATTCTATCATGGCTGATTTATTATCCCCCTCAACCCCATTCTTCTGCCATCGAACTTGTAACCTTTGACTCCCTTACTAATCAAGAATCTATCAATCTCTCTTTTAAATGTACCCAGTGGCTTGACCTTTACAACTATCTGTGGCAATGCATTCCACAGATTGATCATAAGAGCAGCATTAGGCCATTCAACCCATTAAGTCCACTCTGCCATTCCATCATGGCTGATCCCGGATCCCACTCAACCCCATACACCTGCCTTCCCGCCGTATCCTTTGGTGGCCTGACCGATCAGGAAACTAACAACTTCTGCCTTAAATATACCCACAGACTTGACCTCGACCGTGGTCCGTGGCAGAGCTTTCCACACACTTCTTACTCTCTGGCTAAAAAAATTCCTCCTTGCCTCTGTTCTAAAAGGTCACCCCTCAATTTTGAGGCTGTGCCCTCTGGTTCTGGATACCCACTTCATAGGAAACATCCTCTTCACATCCACTCTTCCAACAATCAGTCGGTCCTTTCAACATTCGGTGGGTTTCAATGAGGTTTCTTCCCCCCCCCCCCCCCCACTCTCTTCTAAATTCCAGTGAGTACAGGTCCCAAAGCTGCCAAACACTCTGCACGTGTTAACCTCTTCATTCCTGGAATCATCCTTGTGAACCTCCTCTGGACTCTCTCCAATGACAACACATCCTTTCTGAGATATGGTGCTAAGTGGAACCTGTCTAGTGTCTTTAACAGGTTCAACATTCTCTCACATAAAAATGCTGGTGAACGCAGCAGGCCAGGCAGCATCTCTAGGAAGAGGTACAGTCGACGTTTCGGGCCGAGACCCTTCGTCAGGACTAACTGAAAGAGGTAGTAAGAGATTTGAAAGTGGGAGGGGGAGATCAAAAATGATAGGAGAAGACAGGAGGGGGAGAGATGGAGCTAAGAGCTGGACAGGTGATTGGCAAAAGGGATATGAGAGGATCATGGGACGGGAGGTCTAGGGAGAAAGAAAGGGGGGGGGGGGAACCCAGAAGATGGGCAAGGAGTATAGTGAGAGGGACAGAGGGAGGAAAAAAAAGAGAAAAAATAAATTAATAATAATAATAAATAACAGATGGGGTACGAAGGGGAGGTGGGGCATTAAGGGAAGTTAGAGAAGTCAATGGCATGAACATTCTTCCTTCAGTTAGTCCTGACGAAGGGTCTCGGCCTGAAACGTCGACTGCACCTCTTCCTAGAGATGCTGCCTGGCCTGCTGCGTTCACCAGCAACTTTGATGTGTGTTGCTTGAATTTCCAGCATCTGCAGAATTCCTGTTGTTTGCGTTTAAGTTAACCTTCTGGGAGTCTTGCACAAGGAGGCCCAAGTTCCTCTGCACCTCTGATGTTTGAATTTTCCGCCCATTTAGATAATATTCTGCAGTATTGTTCCTTTTACCAAAATGTATTATCATACATTTCCCCACACTGTATTCCATCTGCCACTTTTTTGCCCATTCTTCCAATTTGTCTGAGCCCAGCTGCAATCGCATTGCTTCCTCAGCACTACCTACCCCTCCACCTATCTTCATATCATCTGTAAACTTTGCCACAAAGCCATCAATTCCACTATCTAAATCATTGACAAACAATGTGAAAAGAGTGGTCCCAATACTGAGCCCGAGGAACACCACTAGTCACCGGCAGCCAACCAGAAAAGGCCCCTTTTATTCCCACTTGCTGCTCCTGCCTGTCAGCCATTCCTCTATCCATGCTCGTACCTTTCCTGTAATGCCATAGGATTTTATCTTGTTAAGCAGCCTCATGTGTGGCACCTTATCAAATGCCTTCTGAAAGTCCAAGTAAATGACATCCACTGTCTCTCCTTTGTCCACCCTGCTTGTTACTTCCTCAAAGAACTCTTAACAGATTTGTCATCAAGATTTCCCTTTACAGTGACCATGCTGACTTTGATTTATTTTGTCATTAGTTGTCTTCTGGCTAAATAAGTTCCTCCTCATCCTGTTCTAAACACCCTTGATCCTGGTTCCAGATTCCCCAACTGTTGGAAACATTCTCTCCACATCCACTCTATCTAGTCTTTTAGTATTCAATCCCCATCATTCTTCTGTGCTCTAGTAAATACATGCCCAGAGCCATTGAGTGCTCCTTGTATGTTAACCCTTTCATTCCTTGGATCCCACAGTGATGTTTACTTTATTTAGCAGCAATCTACATTAGGGTAGAAGCTCCCCCTCAGTTACCCAGGAAAATTGTGCACGTGAAGCGGCTCTGCTGTACCTTACTTCTGAAATTGGGGCCAATTGCCTTCGTCCATAGAAAGCTCATCTAGTTTCTCCCAAAGTTAATAGTGGGGAAAGAACTAAACTTGGCAGAAGTATCACGGTTGTGTATTGAGCACCAATCAGTAACATCTGATTTCTACCCCTTGTCTTCTATTCTTCTTACAAAAGCAAGGCCTGATGGTGTGGAAGCTGGGAAAGGTAGTGAAGATAGTGCTAGGATTTGATAAATTGCTATCTTTCCAAACTGTTATGGGTTTTTCAATTCTATTAAAGTGATTTTTAAAAAAAAATTAGTGTCAAAACACAAAGTATGAATCACGAAGTTCAGACCTGAAGTTTAAAACACCAAGTATGTTTCTGCAAACTCCATTTTCTATTAAACCAAAATTGATTACCTTATGCTTTCTCAATAGTAGACCCTAATTGAAATGAGAAGTCTAATTGATGTGTGGTCTGGGCACTGACAGCATTAGTGCTGGGAAGTTCTAGAGATCAGAGCAGCCATAATCTATGGCAGGACTTCCCAGGCTTTTTTATGCCATGGACCCCTACTATTAAACGAGGAAGCTGTGGACCCCAAGTTGGGAACTCCTAATCTGTGGAGTCATACAACACAGAAATGGGCTGTTAGGCCCAACTTGTTATCCAAGGTAGTCCTATTTGCTGCTTTTTGGCCTATAACCATGTCTTATCTTTATACCTGTCAAGCTGTCTTCTAAATGTTATTATACCTGCCTTAATATCTTCCTCTGGCAACTCATTCCACGTTCACACGTGTTTTTTTAAATTATCAATTAAGTTACTATTATATCTTCCCCCTTTCATACAAAAAATGCTGGTGAACGCAGCAGTCCGGGCAGCATCTCTAGGAAGAGGTACAGTCAATGTTGCGGGCCGAGACCCTTCGTCAGGACTAACTGAAAGAAGAGCTAGTAAGAGATTTGAGAGGGGGAGGGGAGATCCGAAATGATAGGAGAAGACTGGAGGGGGAGGGATGGAGTTGAGAGCTGGAAAGTTGATTGGCAAAAGGGATGTGAGAGGATCATGGGACGGGAGGCCTGCAGAGAAAGAAAGGGGGAGGGAATCTCAGAGGATCGGCAAGGAGTTATAGTGAGAGGGACAGAGGGAGAAAAAAGAGAGAGAAAAAATAAATAAATGACATGGGCTATGGAGGGGAGGTGGGGCATTAATGGAAGTTAGAGAAGTCAATGTTCATGCCATCAGCTTGGAGTTAGATTAGTCCTGACGAAGGGTCTCGGCCCGAAACGTCGACTGTACCTCTTCCTATAGATGCTGCCTGGCCTGCTGCGTTCACCAGCAATTTTTGCGTGTGTTGCTTGAATTTCCAACGTCTGCAGATTTCCTCATGTTTGCGTTCCCCCTTTCATATTAACCTTTTGCCCTCTACATCATGATTTCCCAAATCTGGAGGAAAAGCCTGCTCCATGCACTCCAGTCAAGAGGGGTGTATATAAGTTCAGTGTGCACAACCTTTTTCCCCTAGTGTTGGGGAATCAAGAAGCAGAGGGAACAAGTTTAAGGTGAGTGGGGAGAGATTTAATACGAATCTGAGGGGCAGCATTTTCATGCAGAGGGGGTCAGAATATGGTGTGAGCTGTCAGAGGGAATGGTTCAGGCAATTACATTAACACATTTAAACAGTTATTTGACTGATACATGGATAGGAAAGATTTAGAGCAGGTGTTCCTAAGCTGGGGTCCACGGACCTGTCGGTTAATGGTAGGGGTCCATGGCATAAAAAACTTGGGAACCCCAGATTTAGAAGAATATGGTCCAAATGCGGGGAACTGGACCTAGCTTAGCTGGGAATCTTGGTCACTGTGGACCAGTTGGGATGATAGGCTTGTTTCAGTGCTTTGACACTATCTATGCCTCCTCATGATTTTATGCTCTATGTGAACACCTCTCAGTTTCCTAGTGTACAGCAGCAGACAGCATCCAGAAAGTTGTCAGCAGAACTCATTCACTAAATTCCACACTTCTCTGTTTGTCTGGAATTCAAAATACACTCTGCACCATGTAGAATTGTCTGCAAGTTCCACCTAAGTACAACTGTTATATTTTTCTTTTGAATACAGACCAGTTTCTGTCCCTATTGGTGTTGGACTGTCAGATTTTATGAACTACCAAATGCCATTAATACCCCAACAGAATTGTTAACTTCTGGATTTTTGCAGTATTATGTATTTCCTCAGTGAACTTAGAAGTTTAAAAAGGTACACTTTAGATGAGACCCTGGTGGTCAGCTTACAGGGAACTAGGGAACCACGCAAAATGCTAGAGGAACTCAGGTCGGGCAGCATCTATGGAGGGGAATAAACATTTGATGTTTCGGGCTGACACCCTTCATCAGGGCTGTGTTTTGATATAGGCACTTGGCCCAAAACAGCAACTGTTTATTCATTTCCATAGGTTCCACCTCAGATACTGAGTTCCTCCATTTTGTGTGTGTGTGTGTGCGTGCGTCTCTGCGTTTCCAGCATCTACAGAATCTCTAGTGTTTAGGGAACTGGGGAGTCGAACAAAAGCACAGGAACTTGGGGCCCCAGTGAGACAGAGGGGAGTGTGGCATCCTGGGCCTCTGAAATGAAAGGGAATGTGGCAAGCATTACCTGCTAAGCTCTATACTGAACCATCCAGAGTTCCAGAGAGTTGGATGGCAAGTTGTTGGCCTCTACTGCGCTTGAGTATATGGCATGTCTTTTTAACGTTAGATCTTTATGAAGAAGTAAATTACCTGTGCTCCAAATCTTACCTTGAATGCAATAAACTTAAAATGTGGGCCAGTTTAAATGAAAAAGATGCCATGTTGCCTTTTCTGCTGTGTGGCTAGTTAAATGCCAATATTTTCATGGTTGATGTGTTAACTCATTGCCATTTGCTTTACACCATGCTGACACTCAGCACACATGTAAGCATGTCTGAATGTCCTGCTCCCCCCACCCTAACTCACAGACACACACACACTCATCCTGAATTGGCCGCTACATCCTCTTTTGCTGCTGTTTCATATATTTATATGACTGCTTGCCCTTTTATAATAGTACCAGTAACATTATACTGTCTCACATAAACCTGCACCTTGCACTTTATATCAATCTGTCAGTCTTCAGCCCATGTCACTCAGGGACCTGTGCTAATTTTACTTTGTGACTGTCTGTGCTGGATCATAACTCTGTGCTATGTGGTCTGTATGAGTGTCTGTGGATTGTAACTGTTGAGTGATCTGTGTGAGTGTCTGGATTGTAATTCTGTTCTATGATCTGTGTGAGTGTCTGTGGATTGTAACTGTTGTGTGATGTGTGAGTGTCTGTGGATTGTAACTGTTGTGTGATGTGTGAGTGTCTGTGGATTGTAATTCTGTGTGATCTGTATGAGTGTCTGTGGATTGTAATTCTGTTGTGTGATCTGTGTGAGTGTCTGTGGATTGTAATTCTGTTGTGTGATCTGTGTGAGTGTCTGGATTGTAATTCTGTTGTGTGATCTGTGTGAGTGTCTGTGGATTGTAATTCTGTTGTGTGATCTGTGTGAGTGTCTGTGGATTGTAATTCTGTTGTGTGATCTGTGTGAGTGTCTGTGGATTGTAATTCTGTTGTGTGATCTGTGTGAGTCTGTGCTGGATTGTAACTGTGTGTCTGTGGATTGTAATTCTGTTGTGTGATCTGTGTGAGTGTCTGTGGATTGTAATTCTGTTGTGTGATCTGTGTGAGTGTCTGTGGATTGTAATTCTGTTGTGTGATCTGTGTGAGTCTGTGCTGGATTGTAACTGTGTGTCTGTGGATTGTAATTCTGTTGTGTGATCTGTGTGAGTGTCTGGATTGTAATTCTGTTGTGTGATCTGTGTGAGTGTCTGGATTGTAATTCTGTTGTGTGATCTGTGTATGTGTCTGTGGATTGTAATTCTGTTGTGTGATCTGTGTGAGTCTGTGCTGGATTGTAACTGTGTCTGTGGATTGTAATTCTGTTGTGTGATCTGTGTGAGTGTCTGGATTGTAACTGTTGTGTGATCTGTGTGAGTGTCTGGATTGTAACTGTTGTGTGATCTGTGTATGTGTCTGTGGATTGTAATTCTTTTGTGCGGTCTGTGAGTGTCTGTGCTGGATTGTAACTGATCTGTGTGAGGCTATGTGGATTGTAACCACGTGCTATATGTGTTAAGTTTTGCACCTTGGTTTCAGAGGAACAATGTTTTGTTCATTATATCATGTGCATGGTTGAATGACAATAACTTGAACTTGCACCATCAGTTTGATTGCTACCCAAGTATCATCTCATCCTGTGTTTAACAATGCTCATTCATAATTCAGCTGTTGGTTTTCTTTCTTCAGGCAGAAGTATTATTGGCAAAGCTCTCTGTGGATGATAAAAAGGTTGTACAACTTATGAGTCTTGGGTTCACGGCCCAGGAAGCACGGTTAGGTTTGCGAGCCTGTGATGATGATATCAACTTGGCTGCCTCTCATATCTACCAGAGGAGAGAGGTAACTATAATATTAGGAGTCTCTAGTAGTCTTTCCAACATGTTTCTAATTGTTGACTTGTTTGTCATTGGTTCAGAAGTTTAAATTACACTTCACACTGCGTTGGACAACATAATCAAAACCATATTCTTCCCTCCCCTCCCACCCCCTAATTGTTCTCTCTTCTCCCTCCTTCCATCAGCAGAAGATATAGAGCTCCCACTATTGAGTTCAAGGGCAGCTTCTATCCCACTGTTATTGCAATCTTGAATGACCTCTTGTACAAAAAATAAAATTCATGATCTCTCAGTCTGCCTCGTCATGGGCCTTGCACCTTACTGCCTGCCTGCTCTACACTTTCTCAATAACTTAGCAGTTAGACCCACAGCCACCGGGCTCCTGAACTTTACACCACAACTATGAACTGATTCTACAACCGACAGGCTCACTTTTAAGACTCTTATGAACTCGTGCTACAGTCAAAAACTATGACACAAGCAGGCACTTTGGCCCATCTAGTCTGTGCCAAGCCATTTAAACTGCCTACTCCGATCAACCTGTACCTAGACAATGCCCTCCATACCCCTCTTATCCATGTACCTATCCAAACTTCTCTTAAATGTTGAAATCTAGCTTGTATGCACCACTTGTGCTGGCAGTTTGTCCCACATTCTCATGACCATCTGAATGAAGAAGTTTCCTCTTGTGTTTCCCTTAAGCATTTCACCTTTCACCCTTAACCCATGACCTCTGGTTGTAGGCCCACCCAGCCTTCGTGGAAAAAGCCTTCTTGCATGTACCCTATCTTTACCCATCATCATTTCGTATACCTCTATCAAATCTCCCATCAATCCACAACATTCTAGGAAATACAGTTCTAACCTATTCAATGTTTACTTATAACTCAAGTCCTCCACTCCTGGCAACATCCTTGTATATTTTTTCTGTATTCTTTCAATTTTATTTACATCTTCTCTGTAGGTAGGTGACCAAAACTGCACACAATACTCCAAATTAAGCCTCACCAATGTCTTTACAACTTCAACATAACATTCCGTCTCCAGTACTCAGTACTTTGATCTATGAAGGCCAATGTGCCAAAAGCTTTCTTCATGGCCCTACTTGTGACACCACTTTCAACTGATTATGGATTATGGACCAGTATTCCCAGATCCTTTTGTTCTCTCGCACTCCTCAGTGCCCTACTGCTCACTGTGTGAGACCTACCCAGGTTGGTCCTCAAAGTGCAACGCCTCACACTTGTCTCTATTAAATTCCATCTGCTATTTTCCAGTCCATTTTTCCAGCTGGTCCAGATCCCGCTGCAAACCTTGGCCTTCCTGACTGCCAATCTTGGTGT
Organism: Mobula birostris; assembly: GCF_030028105.1. NCBI lineage: Eukaryota > Metazoa > Chordata > Chondrichthyes > Myliobatiformes > Myliobatidae > Mobula > Mobula birostris. Next base: position 215,842,635 of record NC_092372.1, on the reverse strand, counting down.
CCTCCCAAAATTTGCTGATTCAGTTAATCACATTATCATCCAGATTGTTGATGTGTTCTCAGTATTCTTAATTTATTTGCATAATTTGTTGTCTTTTGCACATTGATTATCTTTGCATAGTTTTTTGTAAATTCTGTTCCATTTATTTTCTTGTAAATGCCTGTAAGAAAATAAATCTTTGGATTGTATATGGTAATATACGTACTTTGATAATATTACTTTGACTATATTGTATTTTATTATTGTTTTTCCCTCTGTACTATCTGCTCCATTACTGTGCATGCCACGTCCTGACCATTCAATTAGTTTATTGGCCCCTATAATGAGATACAGTGGAAAAGCTTTGCTGTGCATGCCATCCATACAGATCATTTCACAACATGCATTGAGACCACAAGACATGAGAGCAAAATTAGGCCATTTGGCCCATCAAATCTGCTCCACCATTTCATCATGGCTGATCCATTTTTCTTCTCTGCCGCAATCTCCTGCCTCTTTCCCCCCCCCCCCCCACCGCCCCCAAATCCCTTCATACCCTGACCAATCCAGAATCTGTCAACCTCTGCCTTAAGTAGATACAAAGACTTGGTCTCCACAGCTGCCTGTGGCAAAGAATTCCACAGATTCACCATTGTCTGGCTAAAGAAATTCCTCCTTATCTCTGTACTAAAACGATGACCCTCTATTCTGAGGCTGTGTTCTCTGACCATAGGAGACATCCTCTCCACATCCACTCTGTCAATGCCTTTCACTATTCGATAGGTTTCAATTAGGTCACCCCTCATTCTTCTGAATTCCAGTGAATACAGGCCCGCAGCCATCAAACACTCTTCATGTGACAAGCTATTCAATCCTGGAATCATTTTCATGAACCTTCTTTGAACCCTCTCCAGTTTCAGCACATCCTTTCTAAGATAAGGGGCCCAAAACTGCTCACAATACTGCCTCACCAGTGCTTTATAAGGTCTCAATATTACATCCTTGCCTTGAGGTCATACTTGGTAAGGAGGAGAAATTACAAGACTGTCAGAGTAGCTTAGGAAAAGATGGATGTGGACTCAACAGGCTGGGCATCATTTTATTTCATTTTGTAACCATTCTTGTGATAGACACAACTTGGGTGTACCTCGCTGGCTGGCATAGCAGACATGTGGTTTTATCGAACCCTGTATTTTGAATGTGCCTTTGGCATACTTCTTTGGTATTCTCCAAGGTAGTTGGTCTATTCACAACGAAAAATAAAAGCAGAAAGTTCTAGAATACCAATCAGGTGTCATTTATTGGAGTTAACAGTTGATTAATTTTCTATTTAATAATTTGATACAGAGCAACAATGGGATCAGGACTATAGTGATATCTTTATTTTCATTTAATTTTATAACATTTGTATATAATATATAACTAAATTATTTTTATATTTATTTATAAATGAATATTGTCATTTTTTTCTCCATGCAGCACCAACACGCCATAGCAAGTTCCTAATTCATAAATGTATATGGTCAATAAACTTGTTCCTTGATATCATCTTAAAGGGAAAATGGGTAGATTAGTAGAAACATAGTCATGTCCTTGCGTGTGATGAGACCAAATAAGAACCATTCACTTTTAGATGAGCACAGCAAGTAAAATTAGAGATCTAATCAGGTACAGTATTTAGCTTATCCACTGACATTAACGCTTGCTTGGGAAGTGGGCAAACACATTGATAGCTTAAAAGCACTACTGCAGGTCTGCTGGGAAACATTACACCTAGCCACACCTGTATCATCATGGTTTGAATACACCCCATGCCAGGGCCACTGTCCATAGACATCTCTTCCTCCAATTTTCTCTTTTTTTTAATTCATGCTTTTTTTTTCCATTTGTTTTTCTTTGAATGACCAAAATTTGATTTTAAGAACTTCTGTTTTAGCTTAAGGGCATGAGACGTTTGATAGTATGTTGTGTATCTTGTAGGAGAAAGCTGAAATAAGAGGAAAAGAGAGAGCAGAAAGGAAAAGGAGAAAGCAAGAAGCTATAAATTCCCTCATTGCCATGGGCTTTTCAGAAAAAGCTGCTACCAAAGCATTTCGATCGGCCAACAATAACTTGGAACGTGCAATGGAGGTCAGTCAATCCCACTGTGTTGTGAACTATATTTCATTCGTACATGGGAGGGAAAAGGATGCACTGTGTTCTTCTTCCTAACCTGGGCCCAAAGCTTGGAGAAATTCTGAAATTCTGCAGATGCTAGACATCCAGAGTAACAGCCACAACGTGTTGGAGGAACTCAGCAGGTCAGGCAGCCTCTATGGAGGGAATAAATGGTTGACGTTTTGGATCAAGAACCTTCATCAGGAGTTTCACATGTCGAATCTTGTCATGGCCATTGCTGAAATTGATGTCAACTATATCCATTGCTCTCATCAATACACTTTTTTTTTTACCACTTCAAAAACTCATTCAAGTTGGTCGGACTGGCTATCTCCCCAAAAAAAACATGCTGTGACAATCACATGTTAATTCCTGCCTTTTTCCAAACACAATTTAATCTGTGCCTTGTATCTCTGGAAAAGTTTTGTTGTAATTGTGCACACAAAGGTGTTCTGGCTGTTGGAAGGGCAGAAGAGGAGGTGGAAGAAACTTCTTGGCTCAAAATGTCAACTATTTATTCCCCTCTGTAGATGCTGCCTGACCTGAGTTCATAGAACATAGAACATTACAGTAGAGACCCTTCAATCTAACCTTTCCCTCCTACACATGTAACCCTCCATTTTTCTATCATTCCTCCAGAATTTTGTGTGTGTGCTGCTTGCTTGTATCCTGATTGGGCTTATCCTGCCGACTACGCCAAGGTGTAAGATGATGAGAGGCATTGATCGTGTGGATGGCCAGAGGCTTTTTCCCAGGGCTGAAATGGCTAGCACGAGAGGGCACAGTTTTAATGTGCTTGGAAGTAGGTACAGAGGAGATGTCAGGGGTAACTTTTTTTACGCAGAGAGTGGTGAGTGCGTGGAATGGGCTGCCGGCGACAGAGGTACAATAGGGTCTTTTCAGAGACTCCTGGATAGCTACATGGAGCTCAGAAAAATAGAGGGCTATGGGTATGGACATGTTCAGCACAGCTTTTTTGGGCCGAAGGGCCTGTATTGTGCTGTAGGTTTTCTATGTTTCTGTGTTATAGACTAAACGTTGAGGCTTACACTTCTGGTTACTGTGTCGGTCAGAAATGAGCAGAGTGGCTGCAGAAACAACACTGATCCTGCCAGGTGAAGTACATGGGCCGTCCTTCAGCTCCATCGCTGCAACCTATGGGCCTTATTGTTTGAAGATCTGGCCCAATACCTGCACTTGCCTTTAGCATGCTACAAAGTGCACAGAGCTGTCTGTAGTGAATGAGATATAGTGAATGGTGACACAGTAGCAAGGCTGTTAGCATAATTACTTCACAGCATCAGCGATCATTGAGAGTTTAATTCCCATCGCTATATATGTTGCAAAATTTTGAAGGGTCCTCAAAATTGTCGATGTATTTTCTCAGATACTTCAATACAGCTCTGAGCACGTCTACGCAGAGGATGAAGCTGGACCAAGTAACAGTGTGCAAATCTCTGATGAAATGATTAATCAGGTCTGTTTCTGTTTCCCATTTTGTATAATTTGCACAAGCAAGTGGAATTATTGTTTACTTCTGAATCTGCAATAGGCCCTTGCTGTTTTAACCACATCACATATTCCTAGTCAAGATTCAACATTGTTCATTCTTCAGTACTGAGTGTAAAGAAGAACAAAATGATTGTTAGTCTGGATCAGATGCAACATAAAAAAATGTAATAAACATAAAGAACACAATAAATATAAAAGCAATCCTATACAATATAATATACAAGTGACTGTTACTTAGTTTCCACTCTTAGTTAATTTTTCCCCTTCTGGGGTTCAGTTATATGGCTGTAACTACTTTCTTATGACCCTTTTGAAGGAAGAAGGCATCATGTTCTCTCTTCATTTCGTATTTTAACTTAATCCTTTCATTGCTATAATGGGAAGAGAAGCCACAATGTGATATTCCTCCACCTCCCACAATTGTTTTTTTCTCTATCCTATTGATGCTTATAAGCAGGATAGGTTCTGAACCTTGGCACTTTAATTGAAGATAACATTAATGCTGCAGTTGACAAAGTTTACTTGAGTGTAGAGCTTTGTGCGTGTATGCTGTAAGTAGTAGCAATATCGTCTGACTGCCAATGATTGAGCAACTGTTTAGATTCAAGATTTAAAAAACTTTATTGTCATTCTAACCGTACATCAGCTCTGCAGGGCAGAATGAGACAGTGTTTCCCAGGAGCAGTGCAATCATAACATAACAAATGCAACACTGAATTATAAACATAACAATAAATAGTAAAACACAACAGCTATATGTCAGTTAAAATTAAGTTATAAGTGTCCAGTGCGAGTTAAAAGTGTCCAAGCAGAGTCAGGTGGAGCAGCTATTTAGCAGTCTGACTGCCTGTGGGAGGAAGCTGTTCAGTAGCCTTGTGGTTTTAGTTTTGATGCTCCTGTAATGTTTGCCTGATGGCAGAAGAACAAACAGTTCATGGAGAGGGTGTGAGGGGTCTTTAATGATGTACCGTGTCTTCTGGAGGTATCGACTCTGAAAGAGGTCTTGGACAGAAGGTAGGGAGACCCCAATAACCTTCTCTGCTCCCCTAACCACCCTTTGCAAGGCTTTTAGATGATTATTCCACAGAGTAATGTTGAATTGGAGTTGAGGGAATCACCAGTCAACAACTAAACTAGTGTGTGATAGAGTAGTGGTTAGTGTAACACTATTACAATCCAGCAACCTCAAAGTTGAAAGTAAAGTTATTATTGAAGTACACATATCTCACCATATACAGCACTGAGATTTGATTCCCGAGACAGGGTGGTAGAGGCAGGAAATCTCAACGTTTAAGAAGCACTTAGATGAACATTCAAATCACCAAGTCAAAGAGAAAGCTGTTGGACCAACTATTCTTACATGGTATTAGTATGGTTACTGATGGACATGGTGGGCTGAAGGGCCATTTCTGCCTTGTATGGGAGTAAACAGGAGCACCCGGGAGAAACTCTTGAGTCAGAGAGAGTGCATACTTGGCGCAGAAAGCAGAGGTCAGGATCATCTATTATTTAGGGGCTTGTAGATACAATGTGCCAAATTGTCTCGTTCAATGCTCTAATATTCTGATTCTAATGCAGTTCCATTAAAGTGATAGCCGCATATAGAAACACAAATAAGCTGGGGAAGATCTGAAAGTTATTTTTAATTCCTGATCCTGCTGATATTACTGACTGCAGGTAGTTACAAGTAATCCATTCGGTAACATCTTCTGTCTTTGCTTTCAAAAAAATATATATAGGTGGCATTCTTGGGTTTCGATCACTCTGCTGCAGAGATCGCCCTGAGGAGATTTAACGGCGATATTGAACGTGCTGTTCAGGCATTAATGAATCACGGTGGATACCTACCTTCAAGTCTGCTTAATTCACCCCCTTCATCATCATCGTCACCCGAGGATATGGAGGTCGAAGGTGATTATGATGCATTGGCTGACAAAGCTGAACCATGCTTGGCAAAGAGTGAATATATAAAAGTATTGAAAGAAGGATCAATAGGCATTATGATCATGACCTCTAAACCCTTTCACCAATATTGAATTGTTTTTTTATTGTGTCACTCTTGGTGAAGGGGAAACAAGCAAGCTACTTGCAACGAAAGTATAATAGAGGTGTTTAAGAGGCTATGGGATAGGCATATTCATGTGCAGGAAATGAAAGGACATTGTGTAAGCAGAAGAGATTGTTTAGTTGGGAATTTGATGACTATTTTAGTTTGGAATGCCAATGTTGATGGTACGGCCTATTCCTGTACTGTACTTTTCTGTGTACACAGGTGAGCTGCACAAAATGCATCCAGGTCATTACTATTCCCATTTCTTTTATGGTGCCACTGTGTGCTGCCTCAGTCCACCTGTTATTGGAATCCCTCATCCATATGTATTACTTGGTCCTACTACTCCAACATCTCCATAAACTAATCCTGTGCTCCATAGTCCAGAGCATTCCAGTTACGTCGCATAGGAGGTTCACGAGGATGATTGAGGGGGTTAACACGAGGAGCATTGGGCCTGTACTCACTGGAATTTAGAAGAATGCGTGGGAATCTCATTGAAACCTACCGAATGTTGAAAGAACTAGATGGGGTGGATGTGGAGAGAATGTTTCCTATGGTGGGGGTATCCCGAACTAGAAGGCACATGGATTCAACCTCAATCTACATCATCAAAGCCTTGCACCAGATTGTCTACCTCTGCTGCACATTCTCTGTAACTTTAACGCTTTATACATTCCATTATTGCTTTTCCCTTGTATTACATTGATATTCTGATCTGATGAAATGAAAGGTACTGATAGCATGTAAGATAGTTTTTTACTGCATCTCAGTGACAATAAAATATCCATTTACTAATTTTGGTCCTTATTCTCTCTCTGCCCTGACCTCTCCTACAGCCCCTCATTATCTCCAATCCTCTAATTCAATTCTTGTAATCACCCCCAAATTGAATCTCTCCACCACTGGTATTGTGGTAAAATACTGAGTGCACTATGGATCCTGATGAAAAGATAACGATCTGAAAAGTTACATCTTTCTCGCCCACAAATTACGCCTGATCCCTGTTGATTTTCAGCAGTTTTCTATTTAAATTAATATTTCAACTATCTGCAGTTGCTGATTTTGTAACGCCATGGTGTCCTAAGAAGATATAGCATGAAAGTGGATCGTTCAGCCACTAGGTCTGCACCTGCTGTCAACCGTTCATTTGTACCAATCCTGTTTGTCCTGCATTCTCAGTTTCCAGCAGTGAGAAGAGAATTTCTACTGAATACATATAATATTTGCATGGACTTTGAACACTTGTGTCCCGGAGTTGTTTTAAAGCACAGAATAATTCTCAAGACTAAGCATTTGAATTTGTATTTTAGACAATCTACTTTGAACCATTTGGTCTGTCTCTAGTTCAAGTTCAACTTGTCCCTTTTGTTCAGGTCAACATGCCCCAAAGGTCCAGGAACCTGAATCCCTCTTTGCACCATCTACAGTACTCTATTCTCTGACTGTTCAGTCGCTGGCACTTTTCTGTAATTCTGTGTCAACTCAAACCTCCGGCCCTGAGAATTATTCTGTACTTGAAAGCAATCCCAGTGCATGCTTTGTGGTCTTAGATCACACTGGTCACCTGCATTGCCCAAGCAAGTATCACATGCATTTAATAGAAAGTATGTAAGCTTGGTTTTATACATTTTTCACAATTTTGGCATTTTCCACAGTGTTTTACAACCAAATAAATATTTATTGACCTATATATGATACTATTTCATGTTGTTTTGGCATAACTCAGTTGCTATAACACCACTTTGGATTTGACCTCATCCTTCATGGAGCCATTAGCCAAAAGGCTAAGAAATTTGTGTTGCTGCTATGTGAACTTGGGTACAGTCATTTGGCAGGTGAATTATCTGTGATCCCTTACCTCCAAGACGCAGTAATGTTATCCCATTACATATACAAATATTAGGCTTTTACACAGTGGTGGGTTTGTAGAGTATTAGGGACATTTAAGAGACTCCTGGGCAAATGGATGAAATAAAAATGGAGGGCTTTGTGGCAGGAAAAGGTTAGATCGATCTTATTGTAGGTTAAAAGATTGGCACAACATCAAGCCTGAAAGGCCTGTACTGTTCCTGTTCTAAATTTATCTGTGGCTACTGATAGCAACCAGGCAAAGGTCCTGCTGAGGTACATGCATCTGTAATATAACATGGATTTTTTCTTAACCTTGCAGTTAAATCCAGAAAATTTTAAGCTTTGTTCAGAGAATAACCAAGGCACAGTTGCAATGCTGTAAGAGACTTGTGCTCTTCATTTCCGTCTTTTAGATCCGTCGGAGGAAAAACAAAAAGAACGTGAAATTGTGGAAGAGGTTTTGGCCGATATCCCGGAACATGAAGAAGACTACCTTGATGTGACCCTAGAAGAGGAAAGGGAGGTCGTTATCAAGTACAAGACTTGGCTACAAAGTTCACAGCAATCTACCTCATAATTGGCAAGCATCGAAGCAATCAGTACTGGACCTTGGTCTCTAAATTGTGCCTCATGCCCTTTACAAACATTTGCCTTTTTGGGGCAATCCGTCAGCTTTAGTTTCTAACTTTGTCAATGATTGACTGCCAAACTCATTTTTATATTAAAAATATATATAAAAGGGCCCTTTGGTGTCCTTTTAATCAAATGTGCTTTTTTTTGAATAATTATTAGTAAAACTGACAGTTTGCTCTTGTACCTTTTGCAGCAAGTGCAGACATCTGCTTTAGCAGCATTGAGCCTTTCCAGACTCTGTACTGGTGTGTAAAATGGATATTGGTGTGGTTCCCATTTGTACTGAGTGATTGGCTTTGGCCATTCAGTTACCATTCACGTGACTTCTCTTGGATTTTGGTAACACGTATACTGAAGTGTTAACTCACCAAGATTGGTGGTGCAGAAGATGCTTTTGTCCATTTCAATTTAATCAGTCAGACAGTGAATAGTGCCATGAAAATGCTGAATTGCAGCAGTCATTGAGTTTTTGAGAGCACAACATTTAATTGTAACCCTTAATACAAAATAGATATGGATCAGTATTAAAAATTGTTTTCTCTGGTCAGGGGTACTTAATGACATGTAATGCTCTGGTTTCATGCACCAGTCAGTGTTAGTTTTGACTGTACAGCATCCTGCAAATGGAGGATGGTATTTTCCAGGTTAAGTATTTTTAATCGGACATAATGCACAGGACAGTCCACGTGTATATTCAAGGGTTATCCGTGTCTCGTACAGAAGTTGATCTGTGGAGATCTGCAAGGCAAAGTAATCACTCCTAGAATGAATAGGAGCACCTGGACTTGTTTATGTGGAGTTTAACCATATGTTTCAAGTACTGAGGGCTGCATGTATCACATGCTTTCCTCAGTAGCCTGATTGTGATTGCTGACCCAAAGGCTGTATCTGAAAATTTTCTGCTACTGTCTCTGCATATTCTAACAAAAGACATCTGGAGTTGCTTATATTTGAGTGGCAGGACCATATCAGTTGATTAAATATAAATGAGTGCAGTTCTTGAAAGGCACTGCTGCAAATTGATGGATATTTAAAGTTGTAAAAGTAGAAATCTTCTTTAAACTTGGCAGAAAAGTTAAAATAGAAATTGTATGCAACCTTATTTTTGAAAAAATGTATTTTCTATTACTGGAATGCAATTTGTGTACAATGTCAAATTTTCAGCAATAACTGAGATGAATTTATAGGGAAATGCTTCATTAGCACTTATTTCTGGATTGTACAGTAAAACTGAATTAACTGTTCACTAGAGCTGCTTGCAAAACACTGACAGAGGCAGGCATTTTGAGAGTTCTTGGACGTGGGCTTCCATCAATTACTGTAAAATCAATTACTGTTTATCAGACTCTCATCAAATGACCACGTTCTGAATTTACCAGCCTGGCCATATGTGTCACTTTTTTTTCCAAATCCATTTGTGGGGTTGTACTTCAAACCTTAGATCCCTCTCCCTTTACTGTTTTATTTTCTTTCTGTTAGTGACAACCATCTTGTTTTTTTTTCCTTAAAAATTAATCCATTGCCTTTATTCTTAGAAGTATAATTTTTTGAACATAATTTGAGTTTAAAATTCTCAAATAAAATATACTGAGAAATGCATGTTTCGATTTTGTGTTGATATTTTAGAGCTAACAGCTGTTTGGAGGGGAAAAATGTTTTGACAATGTTAATTTATCAATGCTTTAAGGATTATGTCAGACATCCCAACTCTCGCGGAAGTTCCGGGAGTCTCCCGCATTTGAATAGTGGTTCCCTGATCCCCGCAAATTATATACAATATCACAGAAATCAATTTTTTTGAGAGTGAGCGAGAGAGCAAGCGAGAGAAAGCGAGAGCACACCATGGCAGAGTGTTCCAAAAAAAAAATATAAAATGTACGTCACCCCAGACTACACTAAAGTGTACCCCTGCCTAATAGGGGTCAAAAATAATGATAGTGTTGCTCGCTGCACTGTTTGCAACAGTGACTTTTCTATTGCCCATGGTGGGTTAAGACTGTAAAAGACATGTTGAGGTGAGTTTAACAGGTGTCATTCATTCATTAGCATAGCTAACGTTATTTAAACTAGCTGGCTAGCTGCTAAGGAGCTACTCTATTGCAGACATCCCACCTCTCCCGGAAGTCTCCCGCAAATTGATGGTGCTACCTCCCTGAAATCAGTTTTTGCAGGGTGGGATGTCTGGATTATGTCCAGCCATGTTCCTAAAATTTACAGACCCACCCAAAGTTTACCAGCTGCCCAGATGTATTTTAACCTCAGTGGCAATGTGCCAGGAACCATGATGAATTCCTTGTAAAAATCCACCACTGCATCATTTCTCTCACATACCTTTGTGCTTGGCAGCACTACCTACAGGCGATTTCATCATGGGGGTGGGGTGGGTGTGACTCCAGAGGGCAGCACAGTTGTGTAGCACTTAGCACTGCGCCAGTGACACGAGTTCAAATCCCACTGCTGCCTCTCTGTAAGGAGTTTGTGTTCTCACCATTACTGCAGTTTTCTCTGGCTACTCTGATAACCTGCAGGTCTCTGGAATGTGGGAGAATATTGTTAATTAGTCAGTGTGGGCTTGTTAAATCAGAATAGCCTGTTGCTGTGCTGCATCTCTAAATAATTTTTAAAAAGAATACAAATTGAGCACCCTTATCCAAAATGCTTGGGGGCAAAAAGTATTTTAGATTTGGGATTTTTCTGAATTTTGGGATACTTGCTTGTATATAGTGAGGGATCCAAGTCTAAACATTACATATGTAGCTACAATACATATGCAGCTATACATTTAGCCTGAAGCAATGTTCCCTCTAATTTGTAATGACTAGTGTGCTCAAAAATCTTGTGCTGTGCAATTTTTTTGCCCACTGACAACATGTGTGCACTGAATAATTTCTTCACTTAAAAACTGTAAATAAGACCATAAGATATAGGAGCAGAAGAAAGACATTCAGCCCATCAAGTCTGCTCCAGCATTCAATCATGGGCTGATCCAATTCTTCCAGACATCCCCACTCCCCTGCTTTCTCCCCATACCCTTTGATGCCCTGGCTAATCAAGAACCCATCTATCTCTGACTTAAATGCACCCAATGACTTGGCCTCCACTGCTGCATGTGGCAACAAATTCCACAGACTTACCACCCTCTGACTAAAGTAATTTCTCTGCATCTCAGTTCTAAAAGGACGTCCTTCAATCCTGAAGTTGTGCCCTCTTGTCCTAGACTCCCCTACCATGAGAAATAACTTTGCCATATCTAATCTGTTCAGGCCTTTTAACACTCAATGTTCCTATGAGATTCCTCCCCCCCCCCCCCCATTCTCCTGAACTCCAAGGAATACAGCCCAAGAACTGCCAGACGTTCCTCATACGATAAACCTTTCATTCCTAGAATCATTTTCGTGAATCTTTTCTGAACCCTCTCCAATGCCAGTATATCCTTTCCAAAATAAGGGAGTCCAAAACTGTACACAATACTCTGTGATCTCACAAGTGCCTTATAGAGCCTCAACATCACATTCCTGCTCTTATATTCTATACCTCTAGAAATGAATGCCAACATTGTGTTTGCCTTCTTCACAACTGACTCAACCTGGAGGTTAATCTTTAGGGTATCCTGCACAAGGGCTCCCAAGTCCCTTTGCATCTCTGCATTTTGAATTCTCTCCCCATCTAAATAATAGTCTGCCCATTTATTTCTTCTACCAAAGTGCATGAGAATACGCTTTCCAGCATTGTATTTCATTTACCACTTCTTTGCCCATTCCCCTAAACTATCTGTCTTTCTGCAGGCTCTGTTTCCTCAACAGTACCTGCTCCTCCACCTTTCTTTGTATCATTGGCAAATTTAGCCACAAATCCATTAATCCCATAGTCCAGATAAGCCAGTTCTAAAATCTGCAGATAAATCATCGCAAATTCCATGTTGTCAACACTGTCCATACCAGAAACCAGAAAAGGAAATGTGATCATGCACAATTATGAAATATACTTAACATGCCAATGAGGTAGAAGGTGATAATCTTTTGTGCGCAGTGTAAATTCCTTTGTGGGCTAGTAACAAAAGATGTGTGCAGGTGCACTCGCACACCCTAAAGGGAACATTGGTCTGAAGATAGTTGTGTATATAATATTTTAATAGTGTTGTGCATGAAACAATATGTACATTGAACCGTCGAAGGTAATCTATCACTACTGTGGCAGCCCCGTGAATGGCCAGTGGCTGTCATTCCTGACTCTGACTTTGTGTTATTGGTGGGTGGACTTTGTTCTACATATGTTCATCATACAATTACTGATGCAACCATTCAGGTATGTTAGATTTTCATCAGCAACTATCTTGGCAAACTCATCAATGAATTTCTCTGCTGCTGCTTAGTAATCAGCAGATCGCCACAATCTTTAAAAATTTAATGGTGTGCCTTTTCTTAAATTTCAGCAACCAGCCTGCTGAATATTCACAAGTATAGATAGATCTTTGCTTGCTTCATGATCAGCATACAGTCAAGCAGCATATGTGCATTCTGACACTGACAGATCCACTCTTTCAATACACGATCGAGATCTTAATTTTTCACTTTATGCAGTGTTTTTTCTAATTTTCATTAACTTCTGTTTATTACATATGCGAGGTCACTTCTCAGAACAGTCTGTGATGTGGAGAGATCTGTGTATCGCCTGGGAGCCTTCCCAGCAGCTTGTGGAGTTCTCCATTTGTGACGTGATGTCCGCGCTCAAAAGATTTTGGACCTTCAGATAAGGGGTGCTCAATGTGTATTGTAATTTTCCATAACATCAATCCACATCATCGAGTCCAAAAATATAAAGCTGAAAAGGAAAAAAATTGATGCCCATTCTGTGAGTATTTTTACCTCCTTGGAATTTTTCCTAGTGATTTATGAATTCCACTGAACCAAAGATGTCACTTGAATGCAGCAGTGTGGAAATCTCTCCCCTAAAACACTTTTAGTAGTTCCTAATGGCTGTCCGCCCACTGACGTATGGCCATATTTATCTTTTGTTTACAGTAAAGCGTTGGCTCCTGCCAGCCTAGCAGGAAGTTTAGTTGTCCAGAAAAAAAAGTCAGAATTTCCCTGCAGCTTCTCCAACAGACATGAGAAGTCAGAATTGAAAATGGAAAATTCTAGACGGATCAGTTAAGGCAGTCAGTCAGTGTGGAGTGGAAGTTGACCTTTCAGCTGAAAGGCTTTTAACAGAGCTGAAAAATGTTCAAGGAAAAATTACATTTTCAAGGCAGAAGAGTCCATTTGGCCCACCGCATAAACACTGACCATCAACCAGCCTACGGTGGTTGTCTGACGATGAAAGGAAATCTGTGTGGGGGGATTTTATAGTGGAAAAGCCACCTTACTGGGGCAGTTCCACTCTCTCGGCCTCAGGAGTCTGGGTCCAGTGGTATGGACAAGCGCCTCGGACTGGGGTCTCCTTGGTTGCTGCTGATGACCGTGAGGTCTTCTGTGCCTTGTAATGCCCTTCACTCTCCATGGAGCGTCGCAGTACCACCTTCCTGGCCATTTGTTCTCACTGTGGATCTCATCTTCCCAGTCTGCCAGAGCTGACTTTTCATGGTAGATGTGCCCCTATCTCACCAGGGTATGAGGCCACCTGATGAAGTGGTGTCCCGTGCTGTGGCTGCCATTGGTTTGAGCCACAGGTGAGAGCTGCGTGTCCGGTGGAGACCAAAGGTGAGTGAACCTCCCTGGAATGGACACAACAAACTCCTTCACCAGAGATGCTACCCTTCCCTGGACACCCCATCAAGCAAGCACTTACACTAATCTTACATTAATCCCAGAGGACTGCTGAGGTGGAATCATGATAAGTAAATGGTGAGATAATAACAGGAGCATGGTGATAAGTAGACGGAGAAACATAGAAAACCTACAGTACAATACAGGCCCTTCGGCCCACAAAGCTGTGCCAAACATGTACTTACTTTAGAAACTACCTAGGGTTACCCATAGCCCTCTGTTTTTCTAACTTCCATGTACCCATCCAGGAGTCCCTTAAAATACCCTATCATATCCGCCTCCACCACTGTCGCTGGCATCCCATTGTGTTCTATAGTGGGGAATCTAGAACGATAGGGTACATCCTCAGAATAAAAGATGGCCCTTTAGAACAGAACAGAGGAAAAATTTCTTTAGCCAGAGGATGGATTTCATTGCCACAGATGGTTGTGGATGGCAAGTCATTGGATATATTTAACGTGGAGGTTGATAGGTTCTTCATTATTAAGGGTGTCAATAGTTACAGACAGAAGGTAGGAGAATGGGATTGAGATAATAACCAGTCGTGATGGAATGGTGGAGCAGACCCCAAAGGATGAATGGCCTCCTGTGTCTTCGGGCCTTATGATAACAGAGGGAGTAGTTGAACTTTGTGGAGGATTATTGTGTCTGGTTAGGTTGAGCTTTGACCATAAGACCAAGGAGCAGAAGTCGGCCATTCGGCCCATCGAGTCTGCGCCGCCATTTTATCATGAGCTGATCCATTCTCCCATTTAGTCCCACTCCCCCACCTTCTCACCATAACCTTTGATGCCCTGGCTACTCCGATACCTATCAATCTCTGCCTTAAATACACCCAATGACTTGGCCTCCACTGCCGCCCGTGGCAACAAATTCCATAGATTCACCACCCTCTGGCTAAAAAAATTTCTTCGCATTTCTGTTCTGAATGGCGCCCTTCAATCCTTAAAGTCATGCCCTCTCGTACTAGACTCCCCCATCATGGGAAACAACTTTGCCACATCCACTCTGTCCATGCCTTTTAACATTCGAAATGTTTCTATGAGGTCCCCCCTCAATCTTCTAAACTCCAAGGAATACAGTCCAAGAGCGGACAAACGTTCCTCATATGTTAACCCTCTCATTCCCGGAATCATTCTAGTGAATCTTCTCTGTACCCTCTCCAATGTCAGCACATCCTTTCTTAAATAAGGAGACCAAAACTGCCCACAGTACTCCAAGTGAAGTCTTACCAGTGCCTTATAGAGCCTCAACATCACATCCCTGCTCCTATACTCTATTCCTCTAGAAATGAATGCCAACACTGCATTCGCCTTCTTCACCACCGACTCAACCTGGAAGTTAACCTTAAGGGTATCCTGCACGAGGACTCCCAAGTCCTGTGGCATCTCAGAACTTTGAATTCTCTCCCCATTTAAATAATAGTCTGCCTGTTTATTTCTTCTGCCGAAGTGCATAACCATACACTTTCCAACATTGTATTTCATTTGCCACTTCTTTGCCCATTCTTCCAGTCTATCCAAGTCTCTCTGCAGAATTTCTGTTTCCTCAGCACTACCAGCCCCTCCACCTATCTTTGTATCATCAGCAAACTTAGCCACAAAGCCATCTATTCCATAATCCAAATCGTTGTTGTACAACGTAAAAAGAAGAGGCCATGAAGAGGTTGGAACGGGGATTAGGAAAACCAACCATGGTGAGAGATAATCAGTAACTCAGAGCTCTGCTTGCTGACTGAACAGAGATGTGCAAGGTGGTCACTCATTGGGATGTGGAACCCTGCAAAGGAGATGGTCAAATGATCCATCTCTGGTTGCATAATAAGACCAGGGAAAGATGGAGGAGGGTCACTGAATAGATTTCTTTCCCATGTTGAAATGAGTAGGTGAAGAGGAAGATATTTGTTGTAGCTTTTCCCAAAAGAGGCTAGAAATAGAGACTGGTAGTGTTGTAGGTGATGATAAGGAGGGTCTCAAATTGGAAACTGATCCAAGGTGACAATGGTGCGTCTCCCTCCCAGAGGTTTAAGTTTGCCCCAGCTGTTGATGGATTTAGATGTCTCAGGAGAGTAACTCACATCCTGGACACAGTAGCGTAGCAGTTAGTGCAACACTTCCATGCTGGCCGGCGATCTGGTTTCAGTTCTGTAAGGTCTACCTGTAACCATGTGGGTTTCCTCTGGCAGCTCCGGTTTCCTCCCACATTCCAAAGACGTGCGGGTTAGGATTAGTAAATTGTAGGCATGCCACGTTGGCCCCGGAAGCAGGGTGACACCTGCAGGCTGCCCCCAGTACAATCCTTGGGCTGTATTGTTGATCCAAACGACACATTTCGCCGTACATGTGACAAATAAAACTAGTCCAATATCTTAATCTGCCACAAAAGAGTTAAATGATACATAAAGCCTTGGCTTCTTGAGCTGGTTAGTCTGAAACCTGCTTTGTACAAAGCGTCAAACAGTTGTTCACTCCAAAACAGAAAAAAAAATAGTGGGTTAAAAACCTCGCAGAGTACTTTTAGTTTCACTTTCTTGTAAAGTGTCTTCTGACATAGCAGGTCTAGCTGACAAACCATGGCAGAAGGGAGACAGCCAGTAAGTTGAAATGTGATCTAAATTGCTCCGGTTCTTAGTCACTTGAGTAAGAAAGGGTCCACAGGGTGTACTGTAAGTGTTCTCAGAATGTAATTCAATGTCAAGATCAAAGAGTGGATCCTTAAGTAATCTCAAAATCATTATTTTTTTTAAACGACAAATGGTTGTCGGGGTGGGGGTGGGGGAGGGATTTGATTCATCCAGAGCGGGATGGGAGACGCAGAGAAACATTACTAAGGGGAAATTTTATTTCCGAACAGGAAGAGGTGAATGTTACCATCGAAGTTCAAAGCTTCTTGGGATAAACTGCACTTTGTAGTTTTGATGCTGTAAATTGGGTGAAGGTGATCCTACAGAGAGAGAATGCTTGTGGATCTTAATATCTGGGTGTGTTTGTCACACTGTGCGCTTCCCTCTGTATCTGTGCATCTCCCCCTCTCTCACCCCACCCCCTGCAGGGGTGCTATCTGAGCTTGTTGGCTGGGGCTTTCCGCTCGTAAACCCCCTTGCAACACTGGTGAAAGTGAAAGCTGACACTGAACTGCATTTTCAGTGAACCTTGCTGTGGGGGGGGCAGCGGTATGGCACTGATGTTGCTGGTATTGCAGTGACAGTCCAGATATCAGTGTTGGTTCCGATATCACCGTGAAGCTGCAGATATCACCGTGATGGCACAGATATTCCCATAACAGAGCAGGCATTGCAGTGATGCTGCAAATATCACAGTAACAAAGCAGGTACGGTAATGAAGAGACCGTCTGCTCCTGTGCCCTGTGGTCCATATAAACCTCTGGCAGGGTTTGCAAATTCGCCCTGTGACCTCTCGGACACTTACAGTTAGTAAAAGTTAGTTGAAATGGGTGCTGGGTGGTGCCCACAGGCTCGAGGGGACTATTTCTATGACCCTGTAACCCATTAGTATCGGCGATTCTGAAACAGTGAATATTCTGAAGAAAGTGAACCTCACGGTGATAATGGCTGTCTGTACTCTCCCAACACAGCAAGACACAGATGCCAATAATATGATGGATTGTGCAGAGAATATGGACACCAGCTCTGGAGATCTACTGCTTAACATTCAGTTACCACAGCAACTCCAGGTAAGATCAGCCTCAACGAAAAGCTCTTGCCCTCTGACCCAGGACTGCTCTATGCCAGAGGAACAGGAAACCCACAAGACTATAGAACATAGACTATTCAACAGTACAGCACAGTGCAGGCCCCTCCGTTATGTTGTGCTGTACTTGTGACTTGCTCCAAGATCAATCTAATCCTTCTCTCACACACAATCCTCCATTTTTATTTCATCCATGTGCCTCTTTTTGTCATTAACGTACCTGATTTTAGCACCACCTCTGGCAGGGTGATCTACATATATTTAAAAAAACTACTTCTGACATCCCCCCCTATACTTTCCTTCGATCACCTTAAAATTATGCCCTCTAGTACAAGCCATTTTCGAACGGGTAAAAGGCGCTGGCTGTCCACTGTCATCATCATGTACACCTCCATCAAGTTACCTCTCATCCTCCTTTGCTCCAAAGGGAAAAGCCCTAGCGTGCTCAATCTTGCCTCATATGACTTGCTCTTAAATGTTACTATCATATCTGATTCCACTCTTTCCCTGACAGCGTGCTCCAGACCACATCACTCTGTGTTTAAAATAATCTTGCCCTGTAAATATCCTTTAAACTTCTCACCTCCTCACCTTGAACCTATGTCCTCAATTTAGTAACATATCTACACAGGGGAAAAAAATATTCTGACTCTTTACAATATTTAAACCTTTCATAACTTTATGAGCTCCAATCACGTCACCCTACGCCCCATCGACCTTCAGCGGTTCAAGAAAGGTAATCCAATGTTCTCCAGCCTCCCCTCATAGCTCATACTCTCAAACGCAGACAACATCCCAGTGAACATCTGCAGTCTCTCCAAATCCTTCACGTCCTTTCCATAATGAGCTGACCAGAACACTACACAATAGTCCAGATATGGCCTAACATAAGTTTTGTCCAAAGCTTTTACCTACTTCCTGTAGTGACTGACCAGAACTACACACAGTAGTCCAAATATGACTGCAACGTGACTTCTATAATCAAGCAATGAAAGGAAATATGTCATACAGCTTCTTTACTACCTTATTTATATGTAGCCTCATTCAGGGAACTATGGACTAGTACCCAATGCCCCTTAGGGTCCTGCCAATTAGATTATGAAGACACGCAGTCCTCTTTTATTGTCGAATAGTAATGCATGCATTAAGAAATGATACATTATTTCCTCCGATGTGATATCACAAAACACAGGACAAACCAAGACTGAAAAAACTGACAAAACCACATAATTATAACATATAGTTACAAACAGTGCAACAATACCATAACTTGATGAAGAAGTCCATGAGCACAGTAAAGTTCAAAGTTTCTCAAATGTCCCGCATCTCACGCAGACGGGAGAAGGAAGAAAAACTCTCCCTGCCATGCCGACCACAATCCGACTAAGTCATCCGAAAACGTCGAGCTCTGATCAGCTCTCCGACACCGAGTACTGAGCGCCATCTCTGTCCAAATGATTCGACCTCCTTCTCGGTCGCCAAAAGCAGGCAAGGCCAGGGATTTTGAGGCCTACCTCAAAATTACCTCATGGAATTAAAGTTCCATGTTCAAAGTTCAAAGTAAAATTATTATCAAAGTACATGCTGTACATGTCACCATATACAAACCTGAGATTTGTTCCTGACATACTCAATAAATATATTATAGAATAATAACCATAATAGAATCAATGAAAGACCGCACCAACTTGGGCATTCAACCAGTATGCAAGAAAAACTCAACTGTGGAAATACAAGAAAGATATATTATATTAAACAAATAATAAGCAATAAGCATCAAGTACACAAGGTGAAGAGTCCTTGAAAGAGAGCCCATAGGTTGTGGGAACATTCTTGCAGGCATTCACAATAGAACTGAGAAATGCAATATGATCAATGAAAGTTACACACAAAGACTGACAACGTGCAGAAGAAAACATCTGTCCAAATACAAAAGGATGATAATAATAACAACTAAACAAATAAACAAACAAATAAATAAATAATATTGAAGACATGGGTTGTCGAGTCCTTGAAAGTGAGAGGAGATGAGTGAAGTTATCCACTCTGGCTCAGGAACCTAGTGGTTGAAAGGTAATAACTGTTCCTGAACCTAATGATGTGGGACCTAAGGCTCCTGTACCTCCTTCCCAATGGCAGGAGTGAGAAGAGAACATGGCCTGGATGGAGGAGTTTCTTAATGAGAGGGGCTGCTGTCTTGGTATATTGTACACTCTCCTCTTACAGCTGACTTCCCAAAGTGCAGCACCTCACGCCTGTCCAAATTATTCCTCTCTGCTCATATTTCCAACTGGTCCTACTGTGACAACCTTCCTGAGCATCCACAACTCTGCCAATGTTTGTGTCACCTGTAAAACTTACTAGTCACCCCATCTAAATCTTCATCCAAATCATTTACTATTATCACAAACAGAGGTCCCAACCCTGATACTTGTGGAACACCACTGATCACAGTCAGTATAACACGCTTCCAACACTTCTTTGGCCAAACCAATTTTGAATAAAGTCTACCAATAAATAAATAAATATTAAATTAGTGTAAATGGGAACAAGCTTTTACACTGGGGTTGAGTGAAACTAGAACTAGAGGTCATGGGTTATGGTTGAAAGGTGAAATGTTTAAGGGGCACATGAAGAGACACTTCTTCACTCAGAGAGTGGTGAGAGTGTGGAACGAGCTGCCAGTGGAAGTGGTAAATGCAGGTTCGATTTCAACATTTAAGAGAAATCTGGATAGGCACATGGATGCGAGGGGTTCGGAGGGCTCTGGCCCGGGTGCAGATTGATGGGAGTAGGCAAAATAAAAGTTCAGCATGGAATAGAAGGGCCAAAGGGCAGTGTTCTGTACTGTAGTGATCTACGACTCGAAATAAATGAATCTGAAATCCATGGACCCTGTGTACAATCTTCTGGAGCAGCCTACCACGAGGGTACTTTATTAAAGTCCATGTAGACAGCATTTATTGCCCTATCAATCATTTTCATCATATATACATATATATTTGACTGGTTGTGTTTTTAGTAATATTCTATATGTGACTGTAGATGCGAGGTCTGGGCCTCTAAGCTGCAGTGTTGCCTTGGGGGCATCAGGTATCAGGGCCGGTCATCAGATGATATAGGTGGGCTGGGGGGTCTGGACTATATTCTATATGGGTTTGTTGACTAGTGTGTGCAAAGGTTGCGGGGAGTGACGGGAGGCAGCATCAGGTTATCCTGTGAATGTGTTCTTGTGTGTGATTGTTGGCAACGTGTTTTCGCACCGTGGCCCTGGAGTAACACTGTCTCATTCATGAGTACTCGTGTGTGGTTGAATGACAATTAAACTTGAATTGAAATGAATTCATTACCTCAAGAATCTGACCTACCTCCACATACTGACTATCCTCAACGTCCTTGCTTCTCCAGATGTGAGTAGATCCTGTCCCTGAGAATCTTCCTTTCCATAAGGCTCAGCGACTGATTACCTCCTGGTTTGTCCCGATTCCCCATCTTAAAGCAAAGAACCACATTTGCTATGTCCCAGTCCGTTGGGACCCCACATGTGACTAAGGAGGATGCAATGATCTCTGTTAAGATCCGTACAGTCAGAGAGTCATACAGAATGGGAACAGGTCCTTCAGCCCCACTGCATCACCCAGTCAGCTAGTCACTGCTGCATGAAGTAAGCCCAGAGTTCTCCGAGCATCTCCCATCCATGTCCTTATCTGGATTGCTTTTAAATGTTGTTCATGTGCCTGCTGCAACAACCACACGTTTCTGGCAGCTCATTCCAAACACACACCACCTTTGCATTAAGCAGCTGCCCCTGATGTCCCTTTTAAATCTTTTGCATCTAATCTTAAACCAATGCTCTCCTGTTTTTAGCACCTCCTCTCTGGGGTAAGAGTTAGGTACTTTCACCTTCTTTATGCTCCTCATGATCTTATATACATCTCTCAGGTCACCCCTACGTTCCAAGGAATAAAATCCTAGCCCATGTAACTTCCCCTTGTAACTCAGGCCTCCAAGTACATGCAACATCCTGCACTCTTTCTAGATTAATAACATCTTACCTGTAACAGACGATCAAAACCGTTCACAATATGCCAAGAGCAACCCTCCCAACATCTTGCCACATAACTTCCCAATTCCAACACTCAAGTAACTGATGAAGGGCAGCATGCCAGATACTTCTGTCACTACCTTATCTAGCTGTGACTCAATTTTCAGTGAACTTGCATTCCATGACCCCTCCGTTTCATGAAACATACAGGACCCTACTATTCAGTGTACAAGTCCTTCCTTGGTTTGATCTCCCAAAATGTAATGCTTCACATTTATCTGGATTGAAGGCCATGTGCCAATCCTCAGCCCACATACCCAGCTGATCAAGATTCCCTGGTAATTTTTCCATAACCGTCTACATTATCTACATCTATTTAGTATCTTTCTCAAATGTGTTAAACATGCTTTGTTCATTTGCATTCAAATCACTTGTATTAAGACTCAGCATTTCTTAGGTTGGAGGAGCAACACCTCATATTCCATCTGGGTAGACTCCAAACTGAACATCAAATTCTCAAATTTGTGGTAATTTCTTCTGCCCCCCCCCCTTTCCTTTTATTCCATTCCCCATTCTGGGTCCTCTCTCACCTCTTCTCTTCTCCTCACCTGCCTATCAGCTCCCTTTGGTTCCCCTCCTCCTTCCCTTTCCCCAGTGATTACTTCTTCTTCATCTCTTTACCTCTTCTATTTATCATCTCCCATCTTCTCATTTCATTCCTTCTCCCTCACCTGGCTTCACCTATCACCTGCCAGCATGTACTCCTTCCCTTTCCCACCTTCTTATTCTGGCTTCTTCCTCCTTCCTTTCCAGTGCCGATGAAGGGTCCCGACCTGAAATGTCGACTGTTTATTCATTTCCATAGACACTGCCTGACCTGCTGAGGTATCTATCCATGGGCTCCTCCACTGTCGTGATGAGGCCACACTCAGGTTGGAGGAACAACACCTTATATTCCGTCTGGGTAGCCTCCAACCTGATGGCATGAACATTGACTTCTCTAACTTCTGGTAATTCTCCCCTTTATCATTCCCCTTGCCCTTTTCTCTCTCTCTCACCTTGTCTCCTTGCCTGCCAATCGCCTCTCTCTGGTGCTCCTCCCCTCCCCTTTTCTTTCTCCCATGGCCTTCTGTCCTCTCCTATCAGACTCTCCCTTTACCAGCCCTGTATCTTTTTCACTAATCAGCTTCCCAGCTCTTTACTTCACCCCTCTCCCTCCCAGTTTCACCCATCACCTTGTATTTCTCTCTCCTCTCCACCCCACCTTTTAACTCTACCCCTCACCTTTTTCTTCCCCTCTAGTCCTCCTGAAAGGTCTTAGCCTGAAATGTTGACTGTACTCTTTTCCATAGATGCTGCCTGGCCCGCTGAGTTCCTCCAGCATTCTGTGTGTATTGCTCTGGATTTCCAGCATCTGCAGAATTTCTCTGATTTGAGTTCCTCCAGCATTTTGTTTGCAGTTCTCAGCAATTCTCTCTCTTGTTTCGCTGAACAACCCTGGATAGGTCCCACCAGGCCCTGGAGACATTCACTCTGATGTACTTTGAAATGCCTAATCTCTCCTCCTTTTTGACATCAATGTGCCCTAGAACATTAGCACACCCCCTCCCTGATCTTTCCACCCTCCATGTCTTCCTCCTTAGTGAAAACCAATTTAAGGTATTTTTATTACTACCTCTCCCATTTCTTCTGACTTAGAATGGCACCATGTTGGCTGCAGACATGACAGGCCAAAGGGGATGTTCCTGTGTGTACTATTCTATGTTTTATGAACTAAAGTCAGATTTACCTTGCAGAGAGAAAAAAAGAAAATGAAGATCAAGATCTCTCGAGATGCCACAGGTGCGGAACTGTGTAATGAGTAAGTAAGAGATCATAATATTTAATTTTAAAATTGTGAAGGACGACAGTTATGAGATGCTTATCTACAAAATTATGTGCTGGCATTGGAAAGGGTCCTGAGGAGGTTTACAAGAATGATCCCAGGAATCAAAGGGTTAACGTATGAGTTTTTGATGGCTTTGGGCCTGTACTCTCTGGATTTAGAAAAATGAGGGAGGATCTCATTGAAAGCTATCAAATATTGAAAGCTCTAGATTGAGTAGATGTGGAGAGGATGCTTCCAATAGCGGGAGAGTCCAGGACCAGAGGGCACAGCCTCAGAATAGAGGGATGCCCTTTAGAATGGAGATGAGGAATAATTTCTTTAGTCAGAGTGTGGTGGATCCATGAAATTCATTTTCACAGACAGCTGTTGGGGCGAAGTAATTGGGTATATTTAATGCAGAGGTTGATAGATTCTCAATCAGTCAGGGCATCAGATATTATGGGGCAAAGAATAGGGTTAAGAGGGATAACAAATCAGCCATGATGAAATGACAAAGCAGGGTCAATGGGCTGAATGGCCCAATTCTGTTCCTATGTTTTATGAACCTTATGGGGCTCTTATCTCCGGTAAAGAGGATAAAGTGCTCGCATCCCTCTCCGCTAAGTGAAGGTGGAGCTCCAATTGTTCCGTGTCCAACACTAATGCTTTGTGATTTATTATGTTGTAACTAGCTGAATTACATTTTACAGAATTGCGAAGAACTTAGAGAATATCAAAGCAGAGAACATGCAATTGATATATAAAGGCAAGAATATAAATTTGGGTAAGTACAAATTTTAGTTGCCTTATTATAAATAGTGGCAAACGTTCAGCATCACACTGCAATCTTCGTACAATTCTTCATAGAATCCCAATGATGGATACTTCCAAACATACATGTTCATATAATTGGAATGGTAATATCATACTAGGATACAGTTGAAGAGTAAACTAACGTGTGACATGCAGTGCTTGAGAAGGACGGGCAACCTTAAACCTTGGTTCCCAAGCTGCTCCTTGACACATCGCTTGTGTCACTTCAGGATGTGGTGAGGGGAGAAAAAAAGCAAAAATCAAGATGTTGATAGGATGCAAAGCTGGGCTAAGAAGTGACAGATGAAGTCCAACCCAGAAAGCATGAAGTGGTTCACTTTAGAAGATCGAATTTGAAGGCAGAATGCTGGGTTACTGGCAGGATTGTTAATGGTGTGGAGGAAAAGAGGAATCTTGAGATTCACGTTCATAGATCCGAGAAGTTGCCATGCGAGTTGATAGGATTGTTAAGAAGACATGTGGTGTGTTGGTAATATTCCCTCTAAGGTTTGCACGTGTGCATGCGTGCACACATTTTTTGCTTCAAGTGCACAAAGGAACTTAACTGCGGACAAAACGTTGTCACCCTCTACCTCGTTGGCATGGTAAGCATATTTCACGCACCTGCGCAATCACATTTCCTTTTCTGGTTTCTGATGTGGATAGTGTTGACAACATGGAGTTTGCAATGTCTGCAGATTTTAGAACTGATTTATTTATACTGTTTTTATTGAAGAAATTATTCAGCACGCACCTGTTGTTGTCACTGGGTATAAAATTGCCAGCACAATATTTTTGCACACACTGGTCATTACAAATTAGACATTGTGTATTGGCCTTCATTATTCAGGGGATTGACTTCAAGAGTCACAAGATAACATTGCAGCTCTATAAAATTCTGGTTAGACCACACTTGGAGTATCATCTTCAGTTCTGGTTGCCGCATTCCAGGAAGAATGTGAAAGCTTTAGAGAGGGTGCAAAGAAGATTTACCAGGGTGCTGTCTGGATTAGAGAGCATGTCTTATGAGGATAGGTTGCACATTAGATTAGATTATGAAGACACGCAGTCCTCCTTTATTATCATTTAGTAATGCATGCATTAAGAAATGATACAATATTCCTCCGGTGTGATATCACAGAAACACAGGACAGACCAAGACTGAAAAACTAACAAAAACCACATATTGTAACATATAGTTACAACAATGCAACAATACCACAACTTGATGAAGAACAGGCCATGGCACAACAAAAAAAGTTCAAAGTCTCTCGAAAGTCCCACATCTCACGCAGATGGGAGAAGGAAGAAAATTCTCCCTGCCATGCCCAACCACAGTCTGACTCTGAGTTGTCTGAAAACTTCGAGCCTCCAACCAGCCCTCCGAGACCGAGTACCGAGCATCATCTCTGCCGAACGACTCGACCCCAGCCCCGGCCGCCAGCAGCAGGCAAGCCAGGGATTTTGGGGCCTTCCCTCCGGAGATTCTCGATTGCACAGTAGCAGCGGCAGCGAACCGGGCATTTCAGAAATTTCTCCAGATGTTCCTCTGTGCTTCTCAAGTCTGTCTCCATCAAAACAGAATTGTCCACTGCCCCTATTTAACAAATACAATATCATTTCACCGGAGAGCTGCGCGCGCTGCATCGCACCGCCATCTTCTCCTCCTGCCATATGGGGGGGATGTCAGAGGTAAATTCTTTACACTGAGAGTGGTGAGTTGGTGGTTGCTGCAGATACATTAGGGACATTTAAGAGACTCTTAGGTGGGCACATGGATGATAGGAAAATGGAGGGTTATGTGGGAGGGAAGGGTTAGATTGACCCTTGAAAGGTCGACTCAACATCATGGGCTGAAGGACCTGTACAGTGCAGAACTTATGTTAAAGGTAAAACAAGAATCAGGCATTGCATTGATAAGACTCAGTGCCAACTGGACCACCATTTCACTAAGCACCTTCGCTCTGTCTGCCATTTCAATCAGGACCTCCTGGATGACAGCCGTTTTAATTCCTCTCCCCATTCCCACAGTGACATGTCTGCCCTCGGCCTCCTCCAGTGACAGGGTAAGGCTAAAGACAAACTAGAGTAAAGGCTCCTGGTTAGCCTACAGCCTGGCTGCACTACTCCTAGCCTGCCTCCATAACCCCATCTCTTTCCCCTACTCCACCCTCTGCATCTGCCAATCACCCTCACACTCCCCCTCAAGAAGGCAACATCCATCATCAAAGATCCCCACCATCCGGGCAATGCCATCTTCTCGCAGCAGGAGGTACAAAAGCCCAACGTCCCACACTAACAAGCTCAGGAACAGCTACTTCCCTTCAGCCATTTGGTTCTTAAACCGACTGACACAAAGCTAATCACAAGAAAACCTATGACCTCTTTGATCATTTTGAACTTTGGTTATTTTTCCAATTATGGTCTTTCTTGTTTAACCTTAAGATAATATTTTCTTGAATGTTGTGTGTTTGACACTGTGTGCCTGTGATGCTGCTACAAGTAAGTGTTTTATTTTTCCTCATGCATACATACTTAAGCAAGCAACAATAAACTCGACGTTAAGAACAGAGGTGATCACATTGAGTAGGCACTTGTGAGTACTGCCACCAAGTGGGTTGTACATTTTCCTGGTGATGAGCACTGGTCTATTGCTTTCTTGTTATAGCACTGCCTGAGTAAAGCAGCCAGAATAATTGAAGACCCCACCCAGCCCAGGCATTCTCTCTTCTCCCCTCTCCGACTGGACAGAAGATACAAAATGCTGAAAACACATACCACCAGGTTCAAGGACAGATTCTACCCTGCTGTTATCAGAATTTTGAATGGACCTTTTGTACAAAAAGATGGACCCTTGACTTCACCATCTACCTTGTAAACCCACCTCCCACCACCTAGCATCACCTGATGTACATACAGACAGCCTACGTATATAACAGTTACTTGTACATTGTGTTTTAAAGGATTGCTTTTATATTTATTGTGTTTTTACACTTATTGTATTTTTTTATACTACACTGGATCCAGAGTAACAATCATTGTGTTCTCCTTTACACTGAAGAATTACGATAAACAATCTTGTATCTTGAATCTTTATTCTACACTCTGTTTTTGCTTCACGATGTATAACTTGCTGTGCGGTGTAATGATCTGATCTGTATGAACAGTATGCAAGACCAGCTTTTCACTCTCTCTTGGCACAAGGGACAATAACAATATTCTCATTGCTCCTCTCCAGACAAGACCCTTGGTGAACAAGATGTGAAGGATAAAGGGATTGTTCGTTTCACTCAAGTTAATAATGAACAAAGAAAGCACGAGGCACTTACCTCCAGAATTATTAAAGGGGCAGAACTGTTGGCAAAGCGAGGTGAGTATTACAGATTCCAGAATCCACTCAAAGTTTTGAAGTAAATCCATTATCAAAGTACACATACATTCAGAGGCCACTTTATTCGAAATCTCCTATACCTAATAAAGTGGCCACTGAGTGTACGTTCATGGTCTTCTGCTGCTGTAGCCCTTCCACTTCAAGGTTCGATGTGTTGGGCATTCAGAGATGCTCTTCTGCACACCACTGTTGTAACGCATGGTTATTTGAGTTACTGTCACATTCCCGTCAGCTTGAACCAGTCTGGTCATTCTTCCCTGACCTCACTCATTAACAAAGTGTCTTTGCCCACAAAACTGCCACTCACTGGATTTTTTTTTGGTTTTCGCACCATTCTCTGTAAACTCTAGAAAATGCATGAAAATCCCAAGAGATCAGCAGCTTCTGAGATACGCGAACCACCCCGTCTGGCACCAACGATCATTCTACGGTCAAACTGACTTAGATTACATTTCTTCCCAATTCTGATGCTTGGTCTGAGCAACAACTGAACCTCTTGATCATATCTGTGTGTTTTTATGCATTGAGTTGCTGCAACAGGATTGGCTGATGTGATATTTGCATTAACAAGCAGGTGTACAGGTGTAGTTAATAAAGTGGCCACTAAGTATATACAGAGCCTGTAAAAAGTACTTCCCCCACCCCCCAAGGTATTCATGTTTTATTGTTTTACAACATTGAATGACACTGGATTTAGTTTGGCCTTTTTGACACTGATCAACAGAAAAGACTCTTTAGTGTCAAAGTGAAAACAAATTCCCCAAATTGGTCTAAATGAATTACAATTATAAAACACAAAATAATTGATTGCATAATTACTGACCCACTTCAAGGCAGTATTTCGTAGATGCACCTTTGGCAGCAATTACAGCCTTGGGTCTGTGTGGATAGGTCTCTATCAGTTTTGAACACCTGGACACTGTAATTTTTCCCCATTCTTCTTTATAGAACTGCTCAAGCTCTGTCAGGTTGCATGGGGATTGGGAGAGAACAGCCCCAGTCCAGCCGCAAATTCTCAATGGATTGAGGTCTGGACTCTGACTTGGCCACTCCAGGACATTAACTTTGTTCTTTTTAAGCCATTCCTGTGTAGCTTTACTTTATGCTTGGGGTCATTGTCTTGCTGGAAAACAAATTGTCTCCCTGGTCGCAGTTATCTCGCAGACTGCATCAGGTTTTCCTCCAGGATTTCCTTGCACTTTGCTACATTCATTTTACCCTCTACCTTCACAAGCCTTCCAGAGCCTGCTGCAGTGAAGCATCCCCATAGCATGATGCAGCCACCACCATGCTTCACGGTAGGGATAGTGTGGTTTTGATGATGTGCGGTGTTTGACTTACACCAAACATAATTGTAAGATAGAAGTATCTTAGTATCTCTCCGCGAGCTTTGCGTTACATCTTCCTCAGACACGGTGTCTCAAGGCCCTATACAGACCTCTGACTGTAGGAGCGGTGCCACCCATCCTGTGCAGTGTAGGCTCTGCTCTGGAGTGTCTGCCTGATATCATTTCCATATCCCAAGATATATGGTGGTTGGCAAAATTAGACCATAAGATAACAAGAATCTCCTATCAGATTCCTTCTTCTTCAGCCTTTACCTTTCCCACCCACCTGACTTCACCTATCACCTTCTGGCAAGTCTTCCTTCCCCTCCCCCCCCCCCCGCAACTTTTTATTCTGGCATCTTCCCCCTTCCTTCTCAGTCCTGAAGAAGGGTCTCAGCCTGAAACGCTGACTGTTTATTCATTTCCATGGATGCTGCCTGACCTGCTGAGTTCCTCCAGCATTTTTGTGTGTGTTGCTCTGGATTTCCAGCATTCTCAAGATCTCTATAAGATATAGGAGCAGAATTAGACTATTCAGCCCATCGCATCTGCTCCGCCAATCCAAAACAGCTGATTTATTTTCCTTCTCAACCCCATTCTCTTGCCTTCTTCTGGTGGGTGAATAGAATGCACTGCCAACAATGGTGGTTCAGGCGGATACAATAGAGGTTCTTAGATGGGTAGGTGGAGCTTAGAAAAATAGAGGGCTATGCAGTAGGGAAATTCTAGGCAGTTTCTAGAATAGGTTACATGGTCGGCACAACATTGTGGGCCGAAGGGCCTGTAATGTGCTGTAGATTTCTATGTTCTAGTTACCTTTGATGCCCTGATTAATCAACCTCCGCTTTGAGTATACCCAATGATCTGGCCTCCACACCTGTCTGAGGCAATAAATTCCACAGATTTGCCACCCTCTGGCTAAAGAAATTCCTCCTCATCTCTGTCCAAGTAGACATCTCTCTATTCTGAGTCTGTGCTCTCTGGTCCTAGACACCCCCACTATAGGAAACATCCTTTCCAAATCCACTTGATCTAGGCCTTTCAATATTTGATGGGTTTCAATGAGATCCCTTCCCGTCCTTCTTCTAAACTCCAGTGAGTACAGACCCAGAGCCATCAAATGCTCCTCATACGTTATCCTTTTTACTTCCGGGATAATTCTCATGAATCTCCTCTGAACCCTCTCCAGTGCCAGGATGTCCTTTCATAGACGACGGTCCCCAAAACTGTTCACAGTACTCCAAGCCCAGTCTGACCAATGTCTTGTAAAGCCTCAGTTAAAATTACTTTAGCTCCAAGGCATCAGTTAGGACATGGAGTGAATGTGTTAGGATGACATGTTATAGTTTTGCAGGACATTGATAAAGCCACATTTGGGGCAATATGTTCAGTTCTGGTCACCCTGTATATAAAAAAATGTTATTAAACTGGAAGGCTACAAAACAGATTTATGTGGATGTTACTGGGAAAGGAGGGTTTGAGGAACAGAGTTTTGGCCAGCAGTCAATCTGGACATCAGAAGTTTGGAGAGGAAGGGACTTCAATCAGGTTCACTGTCTGAGGATAAAAGGCAGGAGCAGGTCACAACAGCATAATAGAGCTTCGACCAGTGACCAGTTGGCATCCGGGATTGATGAGCAAGAGCAAGTTAAAGGCAGGCAGGGGCAAGTGCAGTGGAGTCATCTGAGTGGACAGAGTCAGAGTGGTGATCTTGAGACTTTAGCTCTTCGAGGATTCAGTGAAGAGAGGCTTCACTCAAGAGGAAGCAAAGGAAAGAAAAGCTCAAGTTTTTTCTTTCTCTTCTTTATACCTGCTCATCCAGGTAGAGATGTCAGGCAGGATAGTTGAATGCTCCTCTTGCAGGATGTGGGAAGGCAGGGAGACCTCCAGTGTCCCTGATGACTACAAATGCAAGATGTGCATCCAGCTTCAGCTTCTAACAAACTGTGTAAGGAGTTGGAGCTGGAACTGGATGAACACCGGTTCATTCAGGAGGCTGAGAGGGTGATAGACAGGACATATAGCGAGGTAGTTACACCCAAGGTGCAGGACACAGGAAACTGGGTGACAGTCAGGAAGGGGAAAGGGGTTACGGAGTACCGCTGTGGCCATCCCCCTCAACAACAGGTATGGTACTTTAGATACTGTCGAGATGGGGGGGGGGGTTGGTTGAGGAAGGACTAACAAAGGAAAGTCACAGTCTGCCTCTGACTCTATGGCACTGAGTCTGCCTCTGTGATTCTGACGGGAAGGGGCAAGAAGAGGCACACTGCGGTGATAGGGGATTCATTAGTTAGGGGAACGGACAGGAGGTTCTGTGGGGAAGAACGAAATTCCCAGATGGTATGCTGCCTCATGGATGCCAGGGTCCGGGATATCTCGGATCAAGTCCTCAGCATTCTTAAGTGGC
Organism: Mobula birostris; assembly: GCF_030028105.1. Taxonomy (NCBI): domain Eukaryota; kingdom Metazoa; phylum Chordata; class Chondrichthyes; order Myliobatiformes; family Myliobatidae; genus Mobula; species Mobula birostris. Next base: position 215,811,121 of record NC_092372.1, on the reverse strand, counting down.
AGGTTGAACAGTCAGAAGTCATGGTCCATGTAAGTACCAATGACATGGGTAGGATGAGTGACTAGGTTCTACATAGGGAGTTCCAGGAGTCAGGTGCTAAGTTAAAGGGCAGGACCTCCAGGGTTGTGATCTCAGGATTGCTACCTATGCCTCATGGCAGTGAGGCTAGAACTAGGAAGTTTAATACGTGATTAAGAAGTTGGTGTAAGATTTTTGGATCATTGGGCTCTCTTCCAGGGAAGGTGGGACCTATACAGATGGGACAGTCTTCACCTGAACTGGAGGGGGCTAATATCCTAGCGAGAAGGTTTGTTAATGCTGCATGGTGAGTTACAGAGGGATGGGAACCAGAGTGCTAGAACAGTTAGTGGAGAGTTTGTGGAGGCAGATGTTGGTAAAGCCTCAGACAAAGTTAGGAATCAAAAGGCTGAGCATGGTGCAACTGGTGTCCTAAGCAGCCTATATTTAAATGCAAGAAGTATCATAGGAAAGGCAGATGATAGTGCTGAAGATGAGGTAGCTGGCTTACAAACAGAGGCAATGTGTGGTGAGGAGAGGCAGTTGATAGGTCAAAATTGCAGTCAACAGGGTGAGTTGCAATGTAAAAGGCAGGCAAAATCGAGAAGAGAGAATACAGGACTGAAGGTGTTTGAATCTGCACAGTATACAGAATAAAGTAGATGAACTTGCAGCACAGTTGCAGATTGGCAGGTAGCATCACTGAGTCATGGCTGAAAGATTATAGCTGGGGACTTAATGCCCAAGGATACACATTGTATCAAATAGATAGGCAGGAAGGCAGAGGGGATGGCATTGCTCTGTTGGTAAAAAAATTAAATCAAATCAGAGTTGGCAGGTATTGGATCATGTGGATAGAGCTAAGGAACTGCAAGGATAAAAAGACCCTGACAGGGATTGTATACAGACCCCTAAATAGTAATAAGGATGTGGTCTACAAGTTACAACAGAAGATAGAAAATGCATGCCAAAAGGACATTGTTAGTCATGGGGGATTTCAATATGCAGGTCGATTGGGAAAATCAGGTTGGTGCTGAATTACAGGAGGGGAAATTTCTAGAATGTCTACAAAGTGGCTTTTTAGAGCAGCTCATGGTTGAGTCCACTAAAGGATCAGCTATTCTGGATTGGGGGTTGTGTAATGAACTGGAATTGAGTAAAGAGCTTAAGATAAAAGAACCCTTAGGGGAAAGTAGTCATAATCTGATCAAATTCACCCTGAAATTTGAGAAGGAGAAGTTAAAGTCAGATGTATCAGTATTACAGTGGAGTAAAGGGAATTAAAGAGGCATGAGAGAGAATTGATTGGAAAAGAACACTGGCAGAGCATTAATGGCTGGAATTTCTGGAAGCAATTCAGAAGGCACAGGATATATACTGTACATCCCAAAGAGGAAGAAGTATTCTAAAGGAAAATGACACAACCATGGCTAACAAGAAGTCAAAGCCAACATAAAAGCCAAGAGAAGGCAAATAATAGAGCAAAAATTAATGGGAAGTTTTTAAAATCCAACAGAAGGCAACTGCAAAAGGCATTAAGAAGGTACCAAAAGTTTCTTCAGATACATAAAGTGTAAAAGAGAGGAGAGAGTGGATATCGGACCACTGGAAAATGATGCTGGAGAGGTAGTAATGGGGACAACGAAATAGCAGATGAACTGACTAAGTATTTTGTATCAGTCTTCACTGTGGAAGACACTAGCAGTGTGATAAAGTTCCAGGTGTCAGGGGCATGAAGTGTGTGAAGTTACTATAACTAGAGAGAAGATTCTTGGGAAACTGAAAGGTTTGAAGTTAGATAAGTCACCCTGCTCAGTTGATGTACACCCTAGAGTTCAGAACAAGGTGGCTGAAGAGATGATGGAGGCATTAGTAATGATCTTTCAAGAATCATTAGATTCTGGGATGGTTCTGGAAGACTGTAAAATTGCAAATGTCATTCCACTCTTCAAGAATGGAGAGAGGGAGAAGAAAGGAAACTATAGGCCAGTTAGTCTGACCTCAGTGGTTGGGAAGATGTTGATTATTAAGGATGTCTCAAGGTACTTGGAGGCACATGATAACATTGGCCATATTCAGCATGATTTGTTCCAGGGAAAATCTTGCCTGACAAATCTGTTGGAATTCTTTGAAGAAGTAACAAGCAGGATAGAAAAAGGAGAATCGGTTGATGTTGTGCACTTGGATTTTCAGAAAGCCTTTGACAAGGTGCCACACATAAGGCTGCATACCAAGGAAATATTCTAACGGTGGCTGATTGGCAGGAGGCAAAGAGTGGGAATAAAGGGAGCCTTTTCTTGTTGGCTGCTGGTGACTAGTGGTGTTCCACAGGGGTCTGTGTTGCAAGCAATTCTTTTTACGTTTTATGTCAATGATTTGGATGATGGAATTGATGGCTTTATTGCAAAGTGTGCGGATGATATGAAGATAGGCAGAGGGGCAGGTAGGTTTGAGGAATAGAGAGGCTACAGAAGGACAGACAGATTAAGAGAAAGGGCAAAGAGATGGCAGATGGAATACAGTGTCAGGAAGTTTATAGTCATGCACTTTGGTAGAGGAAATGAAAGGGTTGACAGTTTTCTAAATAGAAAGAAAATACAAAAAAATTGAGGTGCAAAGGGACCTAGGAGGCCTTGTACAGGATTCCCTGAAGCTTAATTTGCAGACTGAGTCGGTGGTGAGGAAGGCAAGTGCAATGTTAGCATTCATTTCAAGAGAACTAGAATAAAAAGGCAAGGATGTAACGGTGAGGCCTCACTTGGAGCATTGTGAGCAGGTTTGGGCCCCTTATCTTAGAAACAATTGCTGAAACTGGAGCGGTTCCAAAGGAGGTTCACAAAAATGATTCCAGGATTTGAATGGCTTGTCATATGAAGAGCATTTGGGGCTCTGGGCCTGTATTCACTCGAATTCAGAAGAATGAGGGGAGACCTCATTGAAACTCATCGAATGGTGAAAGGCTTTGTTAGAGTGGATGTGAAGAGGATGTTTCCTGTGGTTGGAAAGTCTAAGACCAGAGAAACAGCCTCAGAATAGAGGGGCATCCTTTTAGAATGGAGATGAGGAGGAAATTCTTCAGCTAGGGAGTGGTGAATCTGTGGAATTTTTTGCCACGGAGGCCAAGCCTTTAAGTATATTTAAGGCAGAGGTTGATAGATTCTTGATCGGTCAGGGCATGAAGGGATACGGGGAGAAGGCTGAAGATTGGTACATGGACCTTAGGAAAATAGAGGGCTATGGGTAACCCAAGGTAAGGATATGTTCGGCACAGCTTTGTGGGCCGAAGGGCCTATATTGTGCTGTAGGTTTTCTATGTTTCTATTGGGGCTGAGAGGAAAATTGGATCGGCCTTGATGAAATGGTGGAGCAGACTTGATGGGCCAAATGGCTTAATTCTGCTCCTATATCATATGGTCTTATGGAGTTATAGGGAGAAGCAGGATAGGCTTGTACATTTTCCCCTCTGCATGGGGGGGGGGCTGCTGAGAAGTGACTTTATACAGGTTTGCAATATGACAATGTTTGCACAGTAGTGTAGCAGACAGTGTTGCAGCTATAAGACTAGGTTTGGTGCCCACTGCTGTCTGTAAGACATTTGTAAACTCTCCCCTAACCGTGTGGGCTTATTCACTGATGACAGATGCAAAGAAACTGTTCCTAAAACATTGAGTGTGTGCCTTCAGGCTCCTGTACCTCATCAGGATGGTTGTAATGATAAGACGGCATGTCCCAGGTAGTGGGGGTCTTGACATAAGACCATAAGCCATAGGAGCAGAATTCGGCCAGTTGACCTTCTGCTGTATCTCAAAAAATAAACAAGTAAATAATGGGTGCATTGCCCTTTTTTGGAGTGACTCCTGGAAGTGAGGGCCCCTGAGTTCCTGAGGCACGGATTATGGGAGCAGATCTCGAGGAGACTGGTGTCCTCGTTGCTGAGAGTGCAAGCCAGATACATCACTGACTTAAGTTTCACATTTGTGGACATGACTTTTCAGAGACCCATCTTTGATCCTGTTGCAGATAAAGATTTTGAAGGGAAATACTTCAATGCAATAAGCCACATAAGAGAAATTGTTGATCTCCCTGAAAGTGAAAAGGTGGTAAGTATTCTGAAAAAACATACACTAAACCCTTTCTGACCTGATGTGTGGGGCATTACTAAGAACTAAAGAACTTATTGGTTTAAAGGGCATTTGTGCATTTCCTTTGAAGCGTGATCCAGAATGGAGCTGAGTAGAACACATTCTTCAGAGACTTCAACACAACGTCCATAAGACCATGAAATACAGGAGCACTTATAGGCCATTTAACTCCATCCTCCCTCCTGCTTCCCCTGGTCTTAACCCCCTTACCAATCAAGAATTTATCATTCTCAGCCTCCATTACCCTCCGTGGCAATGAATTCCACAGATTCATCACGCCCTGGCTGAAGGAATTTCTCCTGTTATCAGTTTGAAAAGCACGTCCCTCTATTCCGAGGCTGTGCCCTCAGATCCTAGACTCTCCTACTAAGGAGAACATCCTCTCTATATCCACTCTATCCAGACCTTTCAGTAGCCAGTACATCTCAATGAGATCCCCCTGTCATCTCCTGAACTCCATCGAGTACAGGCCCAAAGGTTGTTCAGGAGACTCTCCGTCCTCCACTGCCTGGATCTTCTGCTCTGACCTCTGGAGTGGGACTTTGATGCTGGTGCCTCAATGCACAGTGTAATGATCTGATCTGTATGAACTGTATGCAAGACAAGTTTCTCAGTGCATTAGACCAGTTTACCAGTTCCGGTTCCAACCGCCTGTGACATCTGCAGACAGATTTTCCATTTTTTGCTGATTTAACTTCTGCATTTATTTGGTGATAGGGTTTTCTAACAGCCTTGATTCTGCATGAGGTTGGTCGATGGAATATGAAGAACAGTGACTATCCACAGGCACTTCATTTTCTAAATCACGCTGAGAGAGAATTCAGGTGATCGAGTTTGCATTTAAATGTCCTTTATGATCCTTATGTACCAAGGTGGTGAATTATAAGGGTGGAAGGTTCTAATTTAAGTTAACCATCTTCAGCCTTCACATGACCTAACATGTGAAAATTAGGACTAGAGTTTAAAGATTAGCTTTAATGTCACATGTATGTGGAAACAGCGAAACATATAGTGAAATGCTACTTTTGCGTCAAGAACCAGCACAGTCAGGAACTGTGCCGGGGCAGTCTGCAAGTGTCACAACTCTCATTTAAAAACTGCTTGCTCTAATATGGTGTAGCGTCTAATGGCCACACAAGTGCACGCATCTTGTGCTAGTTTGAACCAGTTCAGCAACAGTCTTCTGTCCCAAATAAACAAAGGGAATCCCGGCTGTTTTCTCGATTAGACTTTGTTCCTTTAGAGTTGTCCCAATAAATGGCTGCCCTGATTAACCAGTGGCCCAAATCAACTGCACTTACCATAAGACCACAAGACTATAAGACAAAGGAGCAGGAGTCAGCCATTCGGCCCATCGAGTCTGCTCCACCATTTCATCGTGAGCTGATCCATTCTCCCATTTAGTCCCACTCCCCTGCTTTCTCACCATAACCTTTGATGCCCTGGCTACTCAGATACCTATCAATCTCTGCCTTAAATACACCCAATGACTTAGCCTCCACTGCTGCCCGTGGCAACAAATTCCATAGATTCACCACCCTCTGGCTAAAAAAATTTCTTCGCGTCTCTGTTCTGAATGGGTGCCCTTCAATCATTAAGTCATGCCCTCTCGTACTAGACTCCCCCATCATGGGAAACAACTTTGCCACATCCACTCTGTCCATGCCTTTCAACATTCAAAATGTTTCTATGAGGTCTTTGCTCATTCTTCTGAACTCCAAGGAATACAGTGCAAGAGCGGACAAATGTTCCTCATACGTTAACCCTCTCATTCCCGGAATCATTCTAGTGAATCTTCTCTGTACCCTCTCCAACGTCAGCACATCCTTTCTTAAATAAGGAGACCAAAACTGCCCACAGTACACCAAGTGAGGTCTCACCAGCGCCTTATAGAGCCTCAACATCACATCCCTACTCCTATACTCTATTCCTCTAGAAATGAATTACCTACCTCCTGTTTAAATACTTCCAAAGATCCAGCCTCTACAAGCTTCTGGGGTGGAGAATTGTACAGATTCTCCGCACACGGTGAAGAGTAATTTCTAGGTTGCGAGGAGCGATTGGAGATGTACACAAAATCCCATCCTCAGATGCAGAAGACGCAGCTAAGGTACTAACTGGGGATCCTATGTCAGGATCCACCAAGGAAAGGATGCCAGCAAAATCTCAGTCAGATGCAAATTATATGAAATAATTACAGGGAGGAAAAGCCTTGAGGAGGAGGTACTGGGAATAATGGTTCTACATAAAACAATTTTGTACAAAGAGCAATTCATTTGTCTAACTAGGACTGATCCACATTTCTTTTCATTTCCTGAACCGCACAGTAGCCTGCTATAGAGGGCACTGGCTACTGGGCTCCTGGCAATACGTATAGAAAGGAGTGAACAGTTAACATTTGGGTCCGAGAACCTTTCCTCAGGACTGGAAGAGAAGGGGGAGGAGCACAAGAAGGTGGGGGAGGAGGAGGAGCACAAGCTGGCAGGTGATAGGAGAAACCAAGTGAGAGGAAAGGTGGGTGTGTGGGTGGGGAGGAGGGGTGAAGTAAGAAGCTTGGAGGTGATAGGTCGAAAAGGTGAAGGGCTGAAGAAGCTATCTGATAGGAGAAGAGAGTGGACCATGGGAGAAAGGGGAAGTGGAGAGGCACCGGGGTGGGGGGGGGGGGGTTGATAGGAGAGTGAGGAGGAGAGAAAGGATGAAAGAGGAGCCAGAAAGAAGACTGAACGATGCATTTCACTGTACATTTTTGTGTTGTTGTTCCTTTCTGTGCCTTGTGGTCCATTGGGCAGCATTTTTGCCGTTTCTGTAGTATTTGACTGTTTTTTTAACGAGGCCAAGTTGCCGGCTCGACACTCAATCCAGCACAGATGGGAAGTGTGTAAGGGGCCGGCCGGATTCGAACCCGGGACCAATTGCCTCGAAGTCCAGTGAGAATGCCACTGCATCACCGGCCGGCAAAAGGTTTTGATGTCCATATGACAAGTAAAGCTGATCATGAGGGACAAAGCAACAAATGAATAGCCACAGTCTTTTCCCCAGGGTAAGGAAGTCCAAAACTGCAGGGTATACATTTTAAGATTTAAATGGGGCCTGAGGGGCACAGCTTGGTGAGTATATGGAGCAAGCTGTAAGGTGAAGTGGTAGATGGGGGGTACACTATGGTGTTTAGAAGGAATTTGGACAGTTATTGTACATTTCAGATGAGGTGACCAAGTTCTTGTTCCAAGATGGAGGAGCATCTTAAAGAGAGGCCTTGAGTAGGATGCAGGGGAGAACTCACAAGCGATGCCAAGGTGATTGAAGAGATAGCTGGTCAACGTTGGACTAACAACAGCTGATTGGTGCAAGAAATTAGTACCCAGCATTAAAACCATTCTGACGTCCTTTAAAACTATTGAATGGTGAAAGGCCTTGATAGAGTGAATGTGGAGAGGATGTTTCCTATGGTGGGAGAGTCTAAGACCAGAGGACATAGCCCCAGAATAGAGGGGCATCCTTTTAGGATGGAAATGAGGAGGAATTTCTTTAGTAAGAGAGTAGTGAATCTGTGGAATTTGTTGCTACAGGCGGCTGTGGAGGCCAAGTTTTTAAGTATATTTAAAGCAGAGGTTGATAGATTGTTGTTTGGTCAGGGCATGAAGGGATATGGGGAGAAGGCAGGAGATTGGGGCTTGGAGGAAAATTGGATCAGCCATGATGAAATGTTGGAGCAGACTCAATGGGTCAAATGGCCTAATTTTGCTCCTATATCTTATGGTCTTATGATAACTGAAAATTAAAGAAATTGTTGGGGGGGTGGGAACCAAACTGAAGAGACTGGGGAAGAGGAGGTGGGCAAACAAATAGAGAAAGCTAGGAGACAGTGCGGGAGGGAGGATAGGCAGGTGATAGAGAAGGGACACGCTCAGACCTAAGGTTTGAGATGCGTCTATTTTAATGCAAGGAGTGTTGTGAACAAAACAGATGAGCTTAGAGCGTGGATCAGTACTTGGAGATATGATGTGGTGGCCACTAGAGACTTGAATGGCTCAGGGACAGGAATGATTACTTCAAGTGCCGGGTTTTAGGTGTTTCAGAAAGGTCAGGGAGGGAGGCAAAAGAGGTGGGGGCGTGGCACTGTTGATCAGAGATAGTGTCACGGCTGCAGAAAAGGTGGACGCTATGGAGGGATTGTCTATGGCATCTCTGTGGGCGGAGGTTAGGAACAGGAAGGGGTGAATAATTTTACTGAGTGTTTTTTATAGGCCGCCCAATAGTAACAGGGATATCAAAAAGCAGATAGGGAAACAGAACCTGGAAAAGTGTAATAATAACAGAGTTGTCATGATGGGAGATTTTGATTTCCCAAATATTGATTGGCATCTCCCTAGAACAAGGGTTTTAGATGGGGTGGAGTTTGTTAGGTGTGTTCAGGAAGGTTTCTTGACACAATATGTAGATAAGCCTACAAGAGGAGAGACCGTACTTGATCTGGTATTGGGAAATGAACCTGGTCAGGTGTCAGGTCTCTCAGAGGGAGAGCATTTTGGAGATAGTGATCACAACTCTATCTCCTTTATAGTAGCATTGGAGAGAGATAGGAACAGACAAGTTATAAAAGTGTTTAATTGGAGTAAGGGGAATTATGAGGCTATCAGGCAGGAAATTGGAAGCTAAAATTGGAAACAGATGTTCTCAGGGAAAAGTATGGAAGAAATGTGGTAAATCTTCAGGGGATATTTGTGTGGAGTAATGCATAGGTACGTTCCAATGAGACAGGGAAGTTATGGTAGGGTACAGGAACTGTAGTGTACAAAGGCTGTAATAAATCTAGTCAAGAAGAAAAGCTTACAAAAGATTCAGAGAGCTAGGTAATATTAGAGATCTAGAAAATTATCAGGCTAACAGGAAGGAGCTTAAGAAGGAAATCAGGAGAGCCAGAAGGGGTCATGAGAAGACCTTGGCGGGCAGGATTAAGGAAACCCCCAAGGCATTCTACAAGTATGTGAAGAGCAAGAGGATAAGACGTGAAAGAATAGCACCTATCAAGTGTGACAGTGGAAAGGTGTGTACGGAACCAGAGGAAATAGCAGAGGTACTTAATGAATACTTTGCTTCAGTAATCACTACGGAAAAGGATCTTGGCAATTGTAGGGATAACTTGCAGCGGACTGAAAAGCTTGAGCATGTACATAATAAGAAAGAGTATGCACTGGAGCTTTTGGAAAGCATCAAGTTGGATAAGTCGCCGGGACCGGATGAGATGTACCCCAGGCTACTGTGGGAGGCAAGGGAGGAGATTGCTGAGCCTCTGGCAATGATCTTTGCATCATCAATGGGGACGAGAGAGGTTATGGAGGATTGGAGGATTGCGAATGTTGTCCCTTTATTCAAGAAAGGGAGTAGAGATAGCCTAGGAAATTATAGACCAGTGTGTCTTACCTCAGTGGTTGGTAAGTTGATGGAGAAGATCTAAGAGCAGGATTTATGAACAGTTGGAGAGGTATAATATGATTAGGAATGGTAAGCATAGTTTTGACAAGGGCAGGTCACGCCTTTCGAGCCTGATTGAATTTTTTGAGGATGTGGCTAAACACATTGATGAAGGAAGAGCAGTAGATGTAGTGTATATGGATTTCAGCAAGGCATTTGATAAGGTACCCCATGCAAAGCTTATTGAGTAAGCAAGGAGGAATGGGAACCAAGGGGACATTACTTTGTGGATCCAGAACTGGCTTGCCCACAGAAGGCAAAGAGTCGTTGTAGACAGGTCATATTCTGCATGGAGGTCGGTAACCAGTGGAGTGCCTCAGGGATCTGTTCTGGGACCCTTATCTTTCATGATTTTTATAAATGACCTGGATGAGGAAGTGGGGGAGATGGGTTAGTAAGTGTGCTGATGACACAAAGTTTGGAGGTGTTGTGGATAGTGTGGAGGGCTGTCAGATGTTACAGTGGGACATTGATAGGATGCAAAACTGGGCTGAGAAGTGGCAGATGGAGTTCAACCCAGATAAGTGTGAAGTTGTTCATTTTGGTAGGTCAAATATGATGGCAGAATATAGTATTAGTGGTAAGACTCTTAGCAGTGTGGAGGAATAGAGGGATCTTGGGGTCCAAGTTCATAGGACGCTCAAAGCAGCTGTGCAGGTTGACTCTGTGGTTAAGAAGGCGTACGGTGTATTGGTCTTCATCAATCGTGGATTGAACTTAGGAGCCAAGAGGTAATGTTGCAGCTACATAGGACCCTGGTCAGACCCCATTTGGACTACTGTGCTCAGTTCTGGTCGCCTCACTACAGGAAGGATGTGGAAACCATAGAAAGTGTGCAGAGGAGATTTACAAGGATGTTGCCTGGATTGGGAAGCATGCCTTATGAGAATAGGTTGAGTGAACTTGACCTTTTTTCCTTGGAGCGACAGAGGATGAGAGGTAACCTGATAGAGGTGTATAAGATGATGAGAGGCATTGATTGTGTGCATAGTCAGAGGCTTCATCCCAGGTACCTGAAATGGTTGCCCCAAGAGGACACAGGTTTAAAGTGCTGGGGAGTAGGGACAGAGGAGATGTCAGGGGTAAGCTTTTTACTCAGAGAGTGGTGAGTGCGTGGATTGGGCTGCCAGCAACGGTGGTGGAGGCGGATACGATAGGGCCTTTTAAGAGACTTTTGGATAGATACATGGAGTTTAGGGAAAATAGAGGGCTATAGGTAAGCCTAGAAATTTCTAAGGTAGGGACATGTTTGGCACAACTTTGTGGGCCAAAGAGCCTGCATTGTGCTGTAGGTTTTCTATGTTTCTGTGTTTTAAAAAAGATTATCTTTATTTGTCACATGTATATCAGAACACCAAAACATACAGTGAAATGCGTACTTTCTGCATCAAGAAGAACACAGCCCGAGAATTGTGCTGCGGACAGCCCACAAGTGCCGCCACGTGTCTGGCACCAGAGTGGGATGGGATGTCGTGCTGAATTGGTGTCAGGCATTGGTGATGCCTACCTAGTATTGTGGGCAGTTTTGGTCACTTACCTACAGAAAAAATGTAAATAAGGTTGAAAGAGTGCAGAGAAAATTTACAAGGATTTTGCCGGGACTGGGATTTCAACACTTAGGGTAAGTTTGGGTAGCTACCTGGATGGGAGAGGTATGGTCCCAGTGCAGGTCAGTGGACGTAGGCAGTTTAAATGGTTTGGCATAGACTAGATGGGCTGAAGGGCCTGTTTCTATGCTGTACTTGGAACGTGGGAGGAAAACAGAGCACCCAGAGGAAACTCACATGGTCACAAGGAGAAAATACAAACTCCCTAAAGGTAGCAGCAGGAATTCAAAGCTCAAAGGAACTTTACTATCGAAGTGCATATACAGCATGTTACCACATGCAACTCTGAGGTCCATGTGAATTCTGACTGGTATTCACTGGCACTGTAAAGCGATTACACTAACCACACCAGCCTATATCAGCTTAAACTCCACGTGCACCAGGAGACGAGCTGGTCCTGAGGCGATGGGGTTGTTAGACTGTTCCTCTTCATATTGATTTGATGTGCATGCTGATTTTACAGACAATGTAAGGAGGAGCTGTTGAACAGCGTTGACAACTATGGAGTGCTGAATCTAGACATAACCTGGTGCTACCTCCAGCTGAACAGCATCCAGCGTCATACAGAGGCCGGAAGGAGGTTAGAAGATGCCCAGGCATATTTCAACAGGTGTTTTGGAGAAAATCAGCATCGTCTTCAAGAACAGAAGGTTGGTGGTTCTAATCCTTGCAAGCACACGAATACTATCTTCTAATACCAGGCAGCATGCATTTAAGGTGAGAGCAGATAATTTCAAAGGAGATGTGAGGGGTAAGATTTTTTTTGCAGAGAATGGAGAGTGTCTGGAATGCCTGTCTGGGGTGGTGGTGGAGGCAGGCACATTAGGGACTTTTAAGAGACGTTTATATAGGCACATGTGAGGGAAGTGGAAGGATATGGACATTGTGTAGGCAGAAGGAATCAGTTTAGTTGGCCATTTGATTGCTAATTTAATTGGTTTGGTACAACATTGAGGGCAAAGAATTCCACAAAGAATTCCAACAGATTGGTCAGGGAGGAATTCCCCTTAGGGAAACCATGCTGAATTTGGCCTATTTTATCATGTGCCTCCAAGTACCCTGAGACCTCATCCTTAATAATAGACTCCAAATCTTCCCAACCACTGAGGTCAGACTAACTGGCCTATAATTTCCTTTCTTCTTCCTCTCTCCCTTATTAAAGAGTGGAGTGATATTTGCAATTTTCCGGTCCCCCGTAACCATTCAAGGACAGCTTGTATCTCACTTTTATAAGATTATTAAACCATCCACATTCAATAAAGTGGACTTCTGACCTCACAATCTACCTCTTTATGGCCTTGCACTTTATTGTCTACCTGCACCGTACTCTCTGTATCTGCACTTCATTCTGCACTCTATTGTTTGACCTTGTACTACCTCGGGTGGTGGAGTAGAGATATGTCTCTACCAAAGGAAGTGAAAGGTGCTCCTTCCCTTTGCTAACCTGCAGTTCACCTATGGGCAAGGTGTAGCACCTGCTTAGCACCCAACCCCGATCAGGGTCACGTGAAGCCATGGGAGCAGATGGTGGATGGTGGTATGAGCAGCTGGTGCAGATCACAAGTCCTGGTTATGTGACCACTGATGCCAGGCATACAATCTCTGAAGAGTATTGATAATGGCTGGGGTCGCCTAACTTGTAAAGACACTGCCCAGAAGAAGGGAATGGAAAACCACTTCTATAAAAAGACCATGATTGTCCACATCGTACAACACAGCATATAACGATGGAACAGATTACCTCAATGAACTGTTGCAATGAATTGATCTGTATGGATGGCGTGTAGTTTTCACCGTACCTCAATACATGTGACAATAACCGACCAATTTACAAATTTTACTTTACCAATGTTTTGGTGATGGGGTCTCCATTAATGAGAACTGACATTTTAACCTGCTGGGAGTAGTCATGTCTGACACATTTTCGACTGTGCCTATGCTTTGACCTGCTCCATTTCCTGAGCGGTAAATCGTATTGACCTGATTCAGCCTTAGTGGACTTCCCTGCTGTTGACCTAGTTTGGAACCCAAATGAAGCTGCTGAAGATGGTGGGGTCAAGGGTACTTTTATAAAGGGTTGAGATATGTAACCTCCAACAAAGGTCTAAGTAGAGTGGGTATGGAGAGGATGTTTCCTATAGTGGGAGAGTCTAGGAACAGAGGGCACAGCCTTAGAATAAAAGGACATCCCATTAGAATAGAGATGAGGAGGAATTTCTTCAGCCAGAGGGTGGTGAATCTGTGGAATTCATTGTCACAGATAGCTATGGAGGCAAAGTCATTAGTTAAAATTTAAAGCGGAGGTTGGTAGGTTCTTGATTAATGAGGGAGTCAAAGGTTACGGGATGAAGGCAAGAGAATGGGGTTGAGAAGGGCTCAAACATGATGAAATGCCATTGCAGACACAATGGGCTGAATGGACAAATTTTACTCCTATGTCTTATGGTCTTATAGTATGAAACTATCAGATAGTTTTGTCCTTGAAGTTTGTACTTGGTCAAGAGTCAATCACTCTCACATCACCTCTGGAATTTACATACCTGGATGAAGTCCATAGACAACAGTCCTGCTGAAGCCTAAACTGGACAACTTAATAGATCTGTTGACTTCACTTAGAGATTATGAGGACACTCAGTCCTCATTTATTGTCATTTAGAAATGCATGCATTAAAAAATGATACAATGTTCCTCCAGAATGATATCACAGAAACACAGGACAAACCAAGATTAAAACTGACAAAACCACATAATTATAACATATAGTTACAACAGTGCAAAGCAATACTGTAATTTGATAAAGAGCAGACCATGGGCACGGTAAAAAAAAGTCTCAAGTCCCAATAGCCCCATCATCTCACGCAGACCGTAGAAGGGAGAAACTCTCCCTGCCATGAACCTCCAAGTGCCGCAAACTTGCCGATGCAGCACCATTGAAAGCACCCGACCACAGTCTGACTCCGAGTCCATCCAAAAACTTCAAGCCTCCGACACCAAGCACCGAGCGCCATCCTCTGCCGAGTACTTCGACCCCGCCCCAGCCGCCGAGCAACAAGCAAAGCCGAGGACTCGGGGCCTTCCCCTCCCGAGATTCTGAACCACACAGTAGCAGCAGCAGCGAAGCAGGCATTTCAGAAGTTTCACCAGATGTTCTTCCGTGCTGTCACGTCTCAAATCAGGATTGTGCACGGCACCCTACTTGACAGATAACAGATATCACCACCGGAGTGGCCGCTGCGCGCTGCGTCACGCCACCATCTTCTCCTCCCGCTCCACTTCGTCTCTGATCCAGAGTAGATGGCACTGTAGTGTGACGCTTTACAGCACCAGTAATCAGGGTTCAATTCCTGCAGCTTTCAGTATTGAGCCTGTACTTTCTCCTCGTGTCTATGTGGGTTTCCTCAATGTGTGCTGATTTCCTCCCACATTCCAAAGGCATACAGATTACGGTTAGCATGCTATGTTGGCGCCAGAAGCGTGGCAACACTTGCGGGCTGCCCAGCACAATCTTCAGACTGCGTTGGTTATTGATGCAAATAACACACTTCACTGTACATTCCGATATACTTCTGACAAATAAAGTTAATCTTTAACCTTTAAATTGAGTGTTCAATAATCGACGAGGTTGGACTTTTTGAACAAGATGTACCAGAAATAACTAACATAATTGAATAAAGAACCCTTGATGCAGCTTCTGTATGCCCGCTCTATCTACACACATGGCTACTTTATTAGGTACCTCCTGTACGTTCATGGTCGTCTGCTGCTGTAGCCCATCTACTTCAAGGTTCTGCACGTTCTGTGTTCAGAGATGCTCTTCTGCACACCACTGTTGTAACGTGTGGTTACTTGAGTTACTGTCGCCTTCCTGTCAGCTTGAACTAGTCTGGCCGTTCTCCTCTGACCTCTCTCACGAACAAGGTGCTTTCATCCACAGAACTGCCGCTCAATGGATGATTTTTGTCTTTCTACACCATCCTCTGTAAACTCGAGAAACTGTTGTGCATGAAAATGCTAGGAGATCAACAGTTTCTGAGATCCTCAAACAACCCCATGTGGCACTAACTATCATTCCACGGTCAAAGTCACTTAGATCACATTTCTTCCCCATTCTGATGCTTGGCCTGAACAACAACTTCTTCTTCTTCTTCTATTTCCGGCAGTTTAGATGCATCTAGGCACTTTACAGCCCTCTGCAGGATGTATAATTAATTATAGAACTTCAAGGAACTCAAATTCTAGAATATAACCTAGTCTCACGTATAAACTGAATAATAAACTCTTCAATCAGATGTTGATGGCCAAACAAAGATTTAATAGAAAACCAAAATAAATTTAAGCCAGATAGCCTCTTGAACAACATGGTTCTTTCAATTTTGTGTCGATTACAGCTCAGCAAAACATGCTGGACTGTCTCTGGACTACCACAGTCACATAATCCAGCAGGATGTTTTGCTATTATCTTTAAATAATAGTTTAACCCACACTGCCCTAACCTAAGTCTTGTTAATTTCACCATATCTCTACGACTTAAAAGGTAACAGTCTGAGACCTTTTTAACAAGTGGGTGACTAGAAAAATAATGCCTGCCCCTTAATTCATTTTTCCAATCCCCCTGCTACTTCTTCTCTATACCTTTTTTAATCCTACTTCTCAATTGTGCTAGAAACATAGAAACATTGAAAATAGGTGCAGGAGTAGGCCATTCTGCCCTTCGAGCCTGCACCGCCATTCAGTATGATCATGGCTGATCATCCAACTCAGAACCCTGTACCAGCCTTCCCTCCATACCCCCTGATCCCTTTAGCCACAAGGGCCATATCTAATGCCTTCTTAAATATAGCCAATGAACTGGCCTCAACTGTTTCCTGTGGCAGAGAATTCCACAGATTCACCACTCTCTGTGTGAAGAAGTTTTTCCTCATCTCGGTCCTAAAAGGCTTCCCCTTTATCCTCAAACTGTGACCCTTCATTCTGGACTTCCCAACATCGGGAACAATCTTTCTGCATCTAGCCTGTCCAATCCCTTTAGGATTTTATACGTTTCAATAAGATCCCCCCTCAATCTTCTAAATTCCAACGAGTATAAGCCTAGTCGATCCAGTCTTTCATCATATGAAAGTCCTGCCATCCCAGGAATCAATCTGGTGAACCTTCTTTGCACTCCGTCTATGGCAAGACTGTCTTTCCTCAGATTAGGGGACCAAAGCTGCACACAATACTCCAGGTGTAGTCTCACCAAGGCCTTGTACAACTGCAGTAGTACCTCCCTGCTCCTGTACTCGAATCCTCTTGCGATGAATGCCAGCATACCATTCGCCTTTTTCACCATCTGCTGTACCTGCATGCCCACTTTCAAAGACTGGTGTATAATGACACCCAGGTCTCGTTGCACCTCCCCTTTTCCTAATCGGCCACCATTCAGATAATAATCTGTTTTCCTGTTTTTGCCACCAAAGTGGATAACCTCACATTTATCCACATTAAATTGCATCTGCCATGAACTTGCCCACACACCTAACCTATCCAAGTCACCCTGCATCCTCTTAGCATCCTCCTCACAGCTAACACTGCCGCCCAGCTTCGTGTCATCCGCAAACTTGGAGATGCTGCATTTAATTCCCTCATCTAAGTCATTAATATATATTGTAAACAACTGGGGTCCCAGCACTGAGCCTTGCGGTACCCCACTAGTCACTGCCTGCCATTCTGAAAAGGTCCCGTTTATTCCCACTCTTTGCTTCCTGTCTGCCAACCAATTCTCTATCCACATCAATACCTTACCCCGAATACCGTGTGCTTTAAGTTTGCACACTAATCTCCTGTGTGGGTCCTTGTCAAAAGCCTTTTGAAAATCCAAATATATCACATCCACTGGTTCTCCCCTATCCACTCTACTAGTTACATCCTCAAGAAGTTCTATGAGATTCGTCAGACATGATTTTCCTTTCACAAATCCATGCTGACTTTGTCTGATGATTTCACCGCTTTCCAAATGTGCTGTTATCACATCTTTGATAACTGACTCTAGCATTTTCCCCACCACCAATGTTAGGCTAACCAGTCTATAATTCCCCAGTTTCTCTCTCCCTCCTTTTTTAAAAAGCGGGGTTACATTAGCCACCCTCCAATCCTCAGGAGCTAGTCCAGAATCTAAAGAGTTTTGAGAAATTATCACTAATGCATCCACTATTTCTTGGGCTACTTCCTTAAGTACTCTGGGATGCAGACCATCTGGCCCTGGGGATTTATCTGCCTTTAATCCCTTCAATTTACCTAACACCACTTCCCTACTAACATGTATTCCCCTCAGTTCCTCCATCTCACTAGACCCTCTGTCCCCTACTATTTCCGGAAGATTATTTATGTCCTCCTTAGTGAAGACAGAACCAAAGTAGTTATTCAATTGGTCTGCCATGTCCTTGCTCCCCATAATCAATTCACCTGTTTCTGTCTGTAGGGGACCTACATTTGTCTTAACCAATCTTTTTCTTTTCACATATCTATAAAAGCTTTTACAGTCTGTTTTTATGTTCCCTTCCAGTTTTCTCTCATAATCTTTTTTCCCTTTCCTAATTAAGCCCTTTGTCCTCCTCTGCTGAACTCTGAATTTCTCCCAGTCCTCAGGTGAGCCGCTTTTTCCGGCTAAATTGTATGCTTCTTCTTTGGAATTGATACTATCCCTAATTTCCCTTGTCAGCCACGGGTGCTCTACCTTCCTTGATTTATTCTTTTGCCAAACTGGGATGATCAATTGTTGTAGTTCATCCATGCGATCTTTAAATGCTTGCCATTGCATATCCACCGCCAACCCTTTAAGTATCATTTGCCAGTCTATCTTAGCTAATTCACGTCTCATACCTTCAAAGTTACCCTTCTTTAAGTTCAGAACCTTTGTTTCTGAATTAACTATGTCACTCTCCATCTTAATAAAGAATTCCACCATATTATGGTCACCCTTACCCAAGGGGCCTCTCACGACAAGATTGCTAATTAGCCCTTCCTCATTGCTCAATACCCAGTCTAGAATAGCCTGCTCTCTAGTTGGTTCCTCGACATGTTGGTTCAAAAAACCATCCCGCATACATTCCAAGAAATCCTCTTCCTCAGCACCCTTACCAATTTGGTTCACCCAATCTATATGTAGATTGAAGTCACCCATTATAACTGCTGTTCCTTTATTGCACACATTTCTAATTTCCTGTTTAATGCAATCCCCAACCTCACTACTACTGTTAGGTGGCCTGTACACAACTCCCACCAGCGTTTTCTGCCCCTTAGTGTTATGCAGCTCTACCCATATTGATTCCACATCTTCCCGGCTAATGTCCTTCCTTTCTATTGCGTTAATCTCCTCTCTAACCAGCAATGCTACCGCACCTCCTTTTCTTTCATGTCTATCCCTCCTGAATATTGAATATCCCTGAATGTTGAGCTCCCACCCTTGGTCACCCTGGAGCCATGTCTCTGTGATCCCAACTATATCATAATCATTAATAACAATCTGCACTTTTAATTCATCCACCTTGTTACGAATGCTCCTTGCATTGACACACAAAGCCTTCAGGCTTGCTTTTACAACACTCTTAGCCCTTATACAATTATATTGAAAAGTGGCCCTTTTTGATTTTTGCCCTGGATTTGCCGGCATGCCATATTTACCTTTCACCTTACTACTTTTTGCCTCTATCCTCATTTTACACCCCTCTGTCTCTCTGCACTTGTTCCCAACCCCCTGTTGTGAACTAACCTCCTCTCTCCTAGTCTCTTTAATTTGATTCCCACCCCCCAACCATTCTAGTTTAAAGTCACCTCAGTAGCCCTTGCAAATCTCCCTGCCAGAATATTGGTCCCCCTAGGATTCAAGTGTAACCCAAACAACAGGAATTCTGCAGATGCTGGAACTTCAAGCAACACACATCAAAGTTGCTGGTGAACGCAGCAGGCCAGGCAGCATCTCTAGGAAGAGGTACAGTCGACGTTTCAGGCCGAGACCCTTCCTCAGGACTAACTGAAGGAAGAGTGAGTAAGAGATTTGAAAGTTAGAGGGGGAGGGGGAGATCCAAAATGATAGGAGAAGACAGGAGGGGGAGAGATGGAGCCAAGAGCTGGACAGGTGATTGGCAAAAGGGATACGAGAGGATCATGGGACAGGAGGTCCGGGAAGAAAGACAGAGGGGGGGAATGGGAACCCAGAGGATGGGCAAGGGGTATATTCAGAGGGACAGAGGGAGAAAAAGGAGAGTGAGAGAAAGAATGTGTGTATAAAAGTAAGTAACAGATGGGGTACGAGGGGGAGGTGGGGCATTAGCGGAAGTTAGAGAAGTCGATGTTCATGCCATCAGGTTGGAGGCTACCCAGACGGAATATAAGGTGTTGTTCCTCCAACCTGAGTGTGGCTTCATCTTTACAGTAGAGGAGGCCGTGGATAGACATGTCAGAATGGGAATGGGATATGGAATTAAAATGTGTGGCCACTGGGAGATCCTGCTTTCTCTGGTGGACAGAGCGTAGGTGTTCAGCAAAGCGGTCTCCCAGTCTGCGTCAGGTCTCACCAATATAACTTCCGTAACTTCCGCCACTTCCAACGGGATCCCACCACTAAGCACATCTTTCCCCTCCCCCCCCCTCTGCTTTCCACAGGGATCGCTCCCCACGCGACTCCCTTGTTCATTTGTCCCCCTCATCCCTCCCCACTGATCTCCCTCCTGGCACTTATCCGTGTAAGCGGAACAAGTGCTACACATGCCCTTACACTTCCTCCCTTACCACTATTCAGGGCCCCAAACAGTCCTTCCAGGTGATATACTGCGTCCGGTGTTCCGAATGTGGCCTTTTATATATTGGCGAGACCCGACGCAGACTGGGAGACAGCTTTGCTGAACACCTACGCTCTGTCCACCAGAGAAAGCAGGATCTCCCACTGGTCACACATTTTAATTCCACATCCCATTCCCATTCTGACATGTCTATCCACGGCCTCCTCTACTGTAAAGATGAAGCCACACTCAGGTTGGAGGAACAACACCTTATATTCCGTCTGGGTAGCCTCCAACCTGATGGCATGAACATCGACTTCTCTAACTTCCGCTAATGCCCCACCTCCCCCTCGTACCCTATCTGTCACTTACTTTTATACACACATTCTTTCTCTCACTCTCCTTTTTCTCCCTCTGTCCCTCTGAATATACCCCTTGCTCATCCTCTGGGTTCCCCCCCACCCCCGTCTTTCTTCCCGGAGCTCCTGTCCCATGATCGTCTCGTATTCTTTTTGCCAATCACCTGTCCAGCTCTTGGCTCCATCCTTCCCCCTCCTGTCTTCTCCTATCATTTTGGATCTCCCCCTCCCCCTCCAACTTTCAAATCTCTTACTCACTCTTCCTTCAGTTAGTCCTGACGAAGGGTCTCGGCCTGAAACGTCGACTGCACCTCTTCCTAGAGATGCTGCCTGGCCTGCTGCATTCACCAGCAACTTTGATGTGTGTTGCTTCAAGTGTAACCCGTCCTTTTTGTACAGGTCACACCTGCGCCAAAAGAGGTCCCAATGATCCAAATACTTGAATCCATGCCCCCTGCTCCAATCCCTCAGCCACGCATTTATCCTCCACCTCATTGCATTCCTACTCTCATTGTCACGTGGCACAGGCAGTAATCCCGAGATTACTACTTTTGTGGTCCTTTTTCTCAACTCCCTTCCTAACTCCCTATATTCTCCTTTCAGGACCTCTTCCCTTTTCCTACCTATGTCATTGGTACCTATATGTACCACGACCTCTGGCTCCTCACCCTCCCACTTCATGATATCTTGGACGTGATCAGAAATATCCCGGACCCTGGCACCAGGAAGGCAAACTACCATCTGGGTCTCTGGACTGCGTCCACAGAATCGCCTATCTGACCCTCTTACTATCGAGTCCCCTATTACAACTGCCCTCCTCTTCCTTTCCCTACCCTTCTGAGCTACAGGGCCGGACTCTGTGCCGGAGGCACGGCCACTGTCGCTTCCCCCAGGTAAGCTGTTCCCCCCAGCTGTACTCAAACAGGAGTATCTACTGTCAAGGGGCACAGCCACCGGGGTACTCTCTATTACCTGACTCTTCCCCTTCCTCCTCCTAACCGTGACCCACTTGTCTGCCTCCCGTGGCCCCGGTGTGACCACCTGCCTGCAACTCCTCTCTATCAACTCCTCACTCTCCCTGACCAGACGAAGGTCGTCGAGCTGCAGCTCCAGTTCCCTAACGCGGTCCCTTAGGGGCCGCATCTCGACGCACCTGGCGCAGATGTGGACGTCCGGGAGGCTTGGAGACTCCAGGGCCTCCCACATCCGGCACCGAGAACAACAAACTGGCCTCACACTCATACTGCCCCTCTCCTCAAATAACAACAAAAACTGAATATCAAACCTTCCTTGCCTTGCCCGTTTCCGCCTAAGCCCGTTCAGCCAAAGCCCTTAAGCCTTCACTCTGCTCCCGGCTCACTCCGCAGCCCGCAAACTACGCTGCCCGCTGTATGAGGCTCTGTGCCTTTTAAATCTTCCGCGCTTCACTGCCCGACGTCACACGCCTGCGCAGTCCCGCCTCTCTGAACGCCGATGGAAAAAAACCCGAAAAATTCAAAAATGGCTTCCTCCGCACTCCCGCTCCGATTCTCAGACTTCCTTCTCCAAATTCCCCTAGGACTTTACCTAGGGGAACTCTAATTTCTACTTGCCTGCTCTGTAAGGAAGACTTTGCAATGCCATCCACAATTTCATTTCCCTCCACCCCAGCATGCCCAGGTATCCATGAAAATCTAACTGCACAACCCATCTTCCTTACTCTAAACAACACTAAAAGAATCTCAATAACTATGTCAGGATGGGCTTTTGATTTATTCCTTTTTATAGCCTCTAAGGCAGCAGCAGAATCCGAACATATGATAACCCTACGTGATCGAAAGTCTTCTATCCACCATAAGGCCCAGAGGATTGCTAATAATTGTGATTGAATCCATTTAGTTTTGTCCAACACTGCAGGCCCAACTGAATTCATCTTAAATGCAGAGGCACTTCTCCCATCTCCACACATAATGCCGGGACTGATGTTGTTCTAAAAGCTCCACAACAGAGTCTAAGTGCTTTGGACTGCACAGTATCTGGTTTTCCAAGTACTGCCGTAGCAGCGGAACCATAAGCAATACAACCATAATCTATAACTGATCTAATCATAGCTAGATATATTAAGTACATAGTTTCCCGCCCTGCTCCCCAGTCACATCCAGCAATACTACTCATAACATTTAAAACTTTCTCACACTTTCCAATTGTTTTATCTATATGAACCCTCCACGTTAAGTCTTTCATCAAACCAGACACCTAAAAACTGAACAACAACTTGATCATGTCTGCATGCTTTTACACATTGAGTTGCTACCACATGATTGGCTGATTAGATATTTGCATTAATGAGCAGGTATACAGGTGTACCTAATAAAGTGGCCACAGAGTGTATGCGGTGGTAGTGGCTAATATTAAAAAACATCCTTTTCTGGTGATTCTAGGAAAGTTTCGGGGAGATGTCAGGCATAGGTTTTTCACACAGAGGGTGGTGAGTACCTGGAATGAAGTGCCAGAGATGGTGGTATAGGTAGGTGCAATAGGGACATTTAGGATTAGATTGATCATGAAGCAGGTTTACATAGGTCAGCATAACATCATGGGCCAAAGATTCTGTATTTTTGTACGTTCTATGTTCTACAGGACAAGAGTGGAAGGCACAGGATCCTGTTCCTACGGCTTCTGGTGCTTTGGGGGGTATGGTTCTTCCATAACAACAATTTGGGCCAATCTAAGGAGGACTTTGGCAAGGTAAAGCATTTAGTTTCAGGTTAAAATGTCAAGTTTCGAGATCTCTCTTTTCTCATTCAAGCAAGTGATGAGCTGGGAGGGTTTGCATTTTGACCCAAAGATTGATGGTGTTGTAGATGGTGTAGAAGGTTGCCATAGGTGTCAATTGGACAACGTCAGGATGTTGGAGAAGTGAGGGGTAGAGTTCAGCTCAGGGAAGTGTGAAGTGATTCATTTTGGAAGGTCAAATCTGAAGGTAGAATACAGGATTATTGGCAGTGTGAAGGAACAGAGAAATCTTGAGGTCATGTCCACTGACCCCATAATGCTGTCGCACAAGTTGATAGGGTGGTTAAGGTGGTGTATGGTGTATTGGTCTTCATTAGTTGGGGGATTGAGTTTAAGATCCATGAGATAGTGTTGTAGCTCTATAAAACTCTGGTTAGACCACACTTGTCCAAGCACAAAGAAGGGAAGGACCTTCTGCAAGGTGTTCCTGAGAACCTCCTTGGTCTGTATGTAACTTGGTTTATTATTTCTTATTCCATTACTTGGAATATTGTGTTCAGTTCTGGTCACCTCATTCTAGGGAGGATGTGGAAACATTCGAGAGAATGCAGAGGAGATTTAATAGGATTCTGCCTGTTTTATGAAGATAGGTTGAGTGAGCTAGGGCTTTTCTCCTTGGAGTGAAGGAGGATGAGAGGTGACTTATAAAGGTGTACAAGATGATAAGAGGCATAACTCGTGGATAACCAAAGACTTTTTAGATAATATGAGAGGACATAATTTTAAGGTGATTGGAGGAAGGTATAGTGAGGATGTCAGAGGAATGTTTTATACACAGAGAGTGGTAGTTGTGTGGAACACCCTGCCTGGAGTGGTGGTAGAGGCAGATACATCAGGGACATTTAAGATACGCACATACATGATGGCAAATGGAGAGCTTTGCGGGAGTGAAGGGTTAGATCGATCTTAGAGTAGGTTAAAAGGCTGGCACCACATCATGGGTTGAACAGACTGTGCTGTAGAGTTCTATGTTCTGCGTTAAAGGAATGAAGAGGTTAGGGGCAGGTGAGAATGGATTCAGTGTACCCATTCTCTCACAGTAATATCATTTATCCAGCCTTTTTAACATCAGAAAAGTTCCTTGGTTTCTAAGAAGTAATAACAAACGAAACTCGGCCAAGTCACATATCAAGTTATTGTGACAGGAAAAGAATTTAAGAAGCAAAAAAAACCATAGATGCAGGGGTCTGAAATAAAAATACTCAGCCGGTCTGGCAGCATCTATGGAAATGAATAAACCATCAATGATTCAGGCCAAGACCCTTCTTTGGACTAAAATATCGACTGTTTATTTCCCTCAATAGATGCTGCCTGACCTGCTGAGTTCCTCCAGCATTTTGTGTGTGTGGCTCTGGATTTCCAGCATCTGTAGTATATCTTGTTTTTTTCCCTTTGAAATGTCAACTTTGTCTTTCTGTCCATGGATGCTGCCTGACCTGCTGAGTACTTTTGGCATAAAAAAGGTCAAAATAAGTCTGAGAGGAACAGAGAAAGGTAGAGAGTGAACCTCACAGCTTACACAGCTGCAGGATCTCGGCAGGAAGAGATGACGGTGGTATGGAGTGGTCAGTTACAGCAGGGCTGGATGTGAAAACACGGCCGAGAATTTTAGCATCAAGGTGTCTGTGGATGTGCGGTGAAAGGAAATCAGACTCTGCAATGCATTCATTCTATGCTGTTTCTCAGTGCTGAGTCCAGCAAAGTCTCAATGCTTTATCAATACTGGTGAACCATCTAACGAGCTTGCTGTGCATCCTTCCACATTTAGGCAGAAAAGCTGCTGGATCAACTGTCGGTGGACGACCTTTCAGTGTCCACCCTTGTGAATGAAGGCTACAGCACCAGGGAAGCCCGACTTGCTTTACGAGCCATGGATGGTAACATTGAGGAGGCCAAGTCATACATTGAAGAAAAGAGACAGGTTGGTGCCTCAAAGGGTAATCTTAGAGTCATAGGTCATAGAGCACTACAGCTCAGAAACAGGCCCTTCAGCCCAACTAGTCCGTGCCAAACTACTATTCTGCTTATTCCATTTGCCTGCACTCAGACCACAGCTCTCCCATCCACGTACCTATCTAAACCTCTTGTAAATGCTGAAATCAAACCCACATCCATCACTTCCACTGGCAGCTCGTCCCTCACTCTCACCACCCTCTGAGAGAAGGAGTTCCTCCTCAAACATTTCACCTTTCACCCTTAACCCATGACCTCTAGTTCTAGTCTCACCCAACCTCAGTGGAAAAAGCCTGCTTGCTTCACCCCATCTATACCCCTCATAATTAAAATGCTTTTGTCAAATCTCCCCTCATTCTCCTACGCTCTAGGGAACAAAATCCGAATCTACTCAACCTTTCCCGAAAACTCAGGTCCTCAAGTCCCAACAATATCCTCGTAACTTTGAAACTGTATCTATTGATCTTCACACTTTTCCTGGTGTTAATGGGAATGCCATAATGGAATCTTCCAACAAATCGTCCCATTAGTCCTAATCTATTAGCTGAAACATCAATCCATTAACCCAAATCCTCCCCCACTCCGCATTCTGCCCCATTCCTCAGCCCCTTCCACCAATTCATTTATATCTTTCTTCTTCCAAGTAACAAGAACATGAGATAATGAGGTAAAGAGCCCTTAAGAGTGAGATCATTGGTTGTAGCAACATTTCAATGATGGGGCAAGTGAGTACAGTTATCCCCTTCTATTCAAGAGCCCGATGGTCGAGGGGTAGTAACTGTTCTTGAACCTGGTGGTGCGAGTCCTGAGGCTCTTGTAGCTTCTACCTGATGGCAGCAGTGAGAAAAGAGCACTGAAGTGGATGGGCGAAGTTGCAGAAGACCACCGACATACTCAGTGGCTACTTTATTAGGTACGGGAGTGGCCACTGTCTATCTGGTCCTGCTGCCACAAAACAAATAATTCCACAACATATGTCAGTGATATTAAACCCGATGATGATACGGGAAGGGTGATGGTAGTTACGAGCTGCCCCCAGCATAATGCTCGGACTGTGTTGGTCGTTGACACAAACAACGCATTTCACTGTAGGTTTTGATGTATGGGCGACAAATAAAGGCAATGGGTAACTGTTTCTCACTGCCTCAGTTACTTTGCTCCAGGCAACTCAAGCTTTTCCCGCTTCCCATTTTGAACAGGAGCAGAGAGCAGTGAAAAGCAAAAGGCAAAGACTCCACAGGCCCAGTGACATAGACAATTCAGATCGCGGCTCGCCCGAGAGGAATGGGTCGCCTGAGCAGATAAACCAGGTGAAGTAAAACACAGCCAGGAGAGGTAAAGTAAAAACTCGGAAATCTGTCACAGACTATGACATCATAACAATAAAGAACATAAAATAACATAAGAGCAGTAGTAGGCCAATCAGCCCAACAGGCCTGGTCCACCATGAGTGCTTTATTATACATCTCAACACATTCTCCTGCCTTCTCCTTCGACATCCTGACTAATCAAGAACCTATCAATCTCTGCTTTAAATATACCCAATGACATGTCATCCACAGCCATTTTGTGGTAATGAATTCTACAGATTCATCACCGTCTGGCTGAAGAAATTCCTCCTCATCTCTGTTCTAAAGGGATGTCCTTGTGCCCCTGGTCCTAAACTCCCCAACAATAGGAAACACCCTCTCCACATCTACTCTATCTTGGCCTTTCAATATTCGATATTGAAATTCCAATAAGATCCTCGTCCCATTCTTCTAAATTCCAGTGAGTACACTGCCAGAGCCATCAAATGCTCCTCATGCATTAACCCTTTCATTTCCCAGAGCTGGCTAATCTATTATGCATGTTAAGCTGAAGACCCAATGTTGGCCTCTGTAAAATCCCTGTTTTAGCAGGTGTCTCCCTCAAGTGCTACGTCACTACCAGCCCAGGGACTCCCACATTACTGGCAACTGGTAATTGGCTTATTATTATTTCATGTACCAAAATCCAGTGCAAGTCTTTCTTTTGCATGCCTCCCATACAATCTATCAGTACATCGAGGGTAGAACAAGGGGTAAAACAAGGGGTAACCGAATGAGAATATAATGTTACAATTATAGAGAAAGCGCAGTACAGGTCGACAAGGAACAAGGGCCTTGAGGTAATCTTCTCACAGTGGGATAGAAGCTGTCCTTGAGTCTGCTAGTCTGTGTTTTCAAGCTTTTCTACCTTCTCCCCAATGGACGGGAGGAGAGGAGAGAATGACCGGGGTGGAAGGGGACTTCGATTTATGTTGGCTACTTTTCCAAGGCAGTGGGAAGTGTAGACGGAGTCCATGGCGGGGAGGCTGGTTTCCGTGACGT